>NC_045427.1:482520664-482839164 GCF_902635505.1 Sarcophilus harrisii | reverse complement strand
GTACAGAAAAGAAAATATACCTTCTTCCCTTTTGGCAAAGAGATGGAGAACCACAGAGGCAGAATGTTGCACCTACTGTCAGAGGTGGCCAACTCTACTGGTTGTTTTTGCTTAACTATTTTTTTCTTTGTTATAAGGAAGGGTTTGATACTAAGTGGGACCTGCAAAGGGCATATATTAGGAAAAGATTGTGATATAAAAACAAAAGGTGGCAGTAAAACTTATTTTTTTAAATCAGTCTTTAATTTCATCTCTACCTCTAAAAAAGGGGTTATCAAGACCCATTGCCTATTTTCCCATCCCTAGAAAATTTTGATAAGAATACTCTACACATGTACTGAGAGTATCTTTGCTTAAAGATATGAGAAAGGAACAGGAAAGTCTTCAAAAAGACATTCAAGACAAGACCACATCTTTATAGTCATACAAGTACAGAAAATAAAAAATTGTACTGCATTTATTAAGCTATAAAAAGGTAGATTTAATTTAATTTAAAATTCAGTAGAACAAAATAACTGCCTTTATAGCTCTACTCCAAGATATCTTCCCATCTTTAGAATATAAGTGTTTTGAAAAAATGTAAATAACAGATAACTTTGTTTTTGTTTGAACTTCCAATTATTAATACCAAGTAAAAATGGGAAGAAATGGTCACCAGAGATGTTTGTCACTGTCAGAGGGATGTCCAGGGCAGAATCCAACTGGAGACAGGCACAGCAGTGTAGTAGAGAGAGCACAAGGCTTAAAGTTAGGGAGACCTGGGTTTGAATCCTAACTTACGACACTAGTTCTGTGACCCAGGGCAATTCACTTAACCCCCAACTATAAAATGAAGGGGGTTTGGACTTCTAACATCCTTTTCAGCTCTCAATGTATAACCCTATGGATTCTCTATAAATGATAATGGCAGCTGGGGGAGAAGGGGGTGCAGTGGATAGAGCACTCATCTTCCTGAATTTAAATCCAGCCTCAGACACCTATTGTGTGACCCTGGTAAGTTACTTAATTCAATTTGCCTCAGTTTCCTCATGTGTAAAATGGCAAACCTCTCCAGTATCTTTGCCAAGAAAACCCCAATTGGGGTTGTGAAAAATTGGACATGTCTGAAAAATGACTGAACAAAAAAATGAATAGTAAGGTCTTTCAAGTGTTCTGCTTTGTGCTGGTGACATCAAGACCTGGAATACTGAAGAGGTTCCTTAAAAAGAACTACCATTAATCAAAAAATGTCAGCTTAACTACCCACAACAGAAAAAATAGGGGTTTAAAGAATGCCCATTGCCCATTGCCCAGATAGGGATATGTAATGAGATGGGCAACCTGTAGAACTGATCTATCAATATATATCTTGGACAGACAATGTGAATAAACAATAAATTGAACATCAGGAGGCAGGAAGGCTGAATTGCTTTTGGGAAACCATGCAGTGCTTTTAAATATTCCAAGCTTCTACTTGAAATAAAATCCATCTTGTTAACAGCAAAATTCTTCAGTGATGCCATAAGGAACTGAGTCATAAAATCCCAAAGTCTCAAAAGAATTAAAGTTATAAGTCAATGAAAGGGCATGGTAAGCAAGAGTAGGCTACATGAGAAAAGCAATATAAAAGATATTCTTGGAGAGAAGTATGTCTGGAAAAGGAGGTGAGAGATAACCAAAGGACAACATAGGTACACAGCCTATGTGTTCCATTAGTATCCAAGGAGAGTCCAAAGATCTGTGTAATTGAAAATGGATAATCTCCTCTATTTTATTAAGGCTTAATTAGTTTAGTTTATGTATTAATGTTCAAGTAGTTATATATTAGTTACTCTCCATTAGCATGTGAATTTGAGCTCTCTGAACTCCTTAAACTTACAGCTATTAGTTTCCAATTTGGCTATCCTCCCCCCACTAAGTTCCCCTCCGAAGGACTCGCAAGTCACAAAATTGTAATCTATATCCTAATCTATCAGAAATCAATAACATGTTTACCACAAGCTCCTTGTTCTCTCTCAGATATTGCCCACCACTGGACTTTCCAGAGGATGTTAGCCTACCTTATAATAAATTTATGTATCTTGTGGTTAGTGACCTTGGCACTGAACTACCAAAAATGAGATGCACCTCTGTTATGCTAAATTGATGTCACCGTCTATTTTTGGGTTCCCCTGTATGACTATAAAAGAGCTGTCTTGACTCTCAGATGCATCCTTGGTTACTGAGGAGCTTTGGACCCCATTTATTGGCAAATGCTAGCTTTGCTAATAAATTGATCGTGCTTAGAACTCTGTTGCCTCAGTTTACCATTATTTCAATCACGACAGATCTAAAGAGATCATATTTGTAAAATGCTTAGCATGATGTCTGAAACATAAGTAGGCCCTATGTAAATGCTTATTTCCCCCTCCCTTTTCCCACCCCAAAGGCCTCCCACCAGTATTTGGGTAATCCCTAGGGAAGATTTACAGTAGGACAAGGACAAGAACAGAACACAATAAGAAGACCTGAGTGACAGTCATGATCTGCACCACTTAAGGGAATGCCAATTGAAAGATCAAAGAATTTAGATCTCTAAAACTAAATACTTAGTGCTCTTTTTATTTATTTTCAAATAATGAGTGAACCACAAATATTCTTAGTTTTTAGTAGATTAGCTTACGTGAAAAATAAAAGGCAAATACACAGAACTTTAACAAGTCAATTTCTTAAATATAGGAATTTCAATTCACAACTAAATTAATTCAGCCAGTTTTAAATAGGACAATATAAATAAAACACTAACCACAGTGAGCTATATAAGTTTGTTTGTTGGACTCATGGTTCAAAGTCTCTAAGGTGAATTTTCATCACTATTTTACATAATGCTTATTACTGAGCTAATTTTTTTAAAAATTCCTTTTTTAAGGGGGAGAATGCAAGACACATGACTGGGACTTGGGTACTCCTTTACTTAAAATCCAAAGTAAAAGTACATAAAACATTCTAAAGGAAAAAAATATTCAAACAAAAATAATCTGTTCAAAAGACACCTAAATTAATGCTATCAAGTTCATAAGTAGGGCATATAAATTAGCATACATACAGGTAGTACAGTCATCACCACATCTGGGGAAGTTTCCAAGGTCCCATCTGCTGCTGCATACACTATTGAGAAGACATATGTACCAATCCACAGCACATCGAGAACTGAAATGGGATATATCTTAATGAATTCATCATTAAAAATAACAGATGAAGCAATGACTTGTTTGTGGTTGATTTAACAAGTAGATATAATGAAATTAACATCTAAATATATGAAATCAAGTAACTCTTTTAATAATTTAGAGAAGATTTCATTGATTGTGCACATTTAACAGAAACTTCCAATTCTGGCCAAAATAGTAACTAATTTTTCTGGGAACTTAAAAAAATGGACATTTTCAGGAAAAATTGACATGCATACAAAGATAAGGAATCTCCCAGGACAATTAATCAAAAAGTACTTTCCTGTGTTGAAGCTAAAATTTATTCAATTATTCTATCAATGATAAAATAGAGCATGTAATTTGGGAATTTCGCGATAAATCCTGGCTAATGTTAATATACCTTTAAAACAAACAACTCATTGGAGTCATTTCAGTTTTTTTAAAAAGCAGACTGTTTTAGACCTAAGAGAGTTTACCTCTTACAGGATGATCTGCTTCATAAAATGGAGGGCAAGGAATTACTTTTTTCTCCTGCAATGTCTGAAAAACAAAAGACCTTGTTTTAAATAATCAACGCTATTTAGGCCAAGTTCCAATTGGTCCTCCCCAGAAAGAAAGAAATTAATGCCCAACACAAAAGTCTCATATTGATTTTACCCATCTTCAGTGGCCAAGAGGGCAAAGATAAGCGGGAATGACTGAAATGAATTTTACATACACAAGGATTATTATAAGAAGTCAGACTGAACTTACAGGGAGATACTGGATCACAGTTCCATTATGTTTTCCTACAGCAAGTTGCTTTCCTTTAGGACTCCAACATACTGAAGAAAGAAGAAAATTTGACAAAGCACTTTTAATAGGTGGATTAACAACTGAGATCAATGACAAGATAGTTTACATAATCACCATTTGTTGTTACTTTATTAGCCAATTCAAAGAAGAAGGCTGTTTGTTTTTGAATTTATTAAATATAGTTAAAGATACTGAGAATACGTGTAGGATGCAACCAAATTGTATTACCTCTTTGCCCCAATCATTTGAGGGCTAAGAGTGCTTTTTAAGCAAGACCTGCCCAGAGGGATTAAGGCCTTCTACCTCAGTTAAGCAGTCCTACAAGTATCATAAAAATGTTCAATCTGTCACTATTATTTTCGGTTATCTTCCTCAGAAGAAGCAAAAGAATATACCACAGTGCACTTATTTTAGGACAAGAAATATTAAATTATTCTCAAAGCCAAATTGAGAATTGGCAAGCAATTTGAAAACATTTTTCCCCCTCAGAAAAACTAAGTATTCTCCAAAATTATTTATACTCTCTTGCTTCAAAGAAGAATATTATCTCCCTTTTCAGATATTAATGTCACATTTTATTACTATAAATTAATTTTTAAAAAGAATTATATAACTATACATTGTAGGGTCAAAATTTTTATTACTTACCAGATGTTACTGCCACAGATGGTGGAAGGCTTGCGGACACTTTCACCGCATCTGTGACTTGTAAAACTGCGATACTTCCATCAGCCAGACAAACTGCTGCCATGGTGGGGACAGTAGGATTCCACTTCATATCGACAACCACACCACCAGCATCTTTCGTCAGTTTGTGATAGGCAAATGGGCGTTTCTGCTGTTTAGCCTTTTAAAACATGCACAGAAGCACCATATCCTTCAGACAAAATCAGTCTATGCTAGCTCCTCTCAACTGCAGACTACCCAGCTGACAGAATTAAAGAATTTTAGAAAGCTTCTTAGTGATTTTTTTTGTCTTATCCACTCATTTTATAGATTGAGAAACTAAGGCCCAAAGAAGGGAAATAAATTATTATGGCAAAGCTTAAGGCAAGATGCTAAAATTGTTAATTTTTAGCTCAACATACTCCAAGTAACTGACAATACTGAAGGCAAATGAAAAATACTTGAATAGCAGCTGGAGATTAAAATATTTGCCAAAGAACATACATGCCGGTAAAGCAAAAAAGCTATATAGTAAGAAGCATGCATCTGACCTAAATCTGAGGATCCTACCACCTGTGCAACTATTGGCAAGTTCCCTTCTGGGGTCTCATAGTTCTCATGGGTAAAAACAATGACGCCCCACCTCAGAAGAGGTAGCTGTAGCAGATCATCTCTTCTAGTTCTCAGTTCTATGATTCAGGAGTGGATAAATACTTATTTTTCTGCAAGCAAGACTGCAGGCATCTGCTTCAGAAGTGTTCAACACCAGAAACTGGATTTTCATGCTAAATGAAGATTCCAAGATCAGCTAACAAGCCCCTTACCTCATTTGAGAACGTACGAACATCAAAAAAAGCAATGAGGCCAAATTCACTGGACACCATACACACAGAGAGTGTCAGATTATCACAGCTCAAAGCCAAGTGGTATACAGGAAATTTCATAGGGATAAATATATTTGGAACTTTCTCAACTATTAGGAAAAAAGACAAGAAACAAAAGTCACCATTTTTTAAGCACAGAGACAACCAATCCTTTAATCTAGTGCTTTGTTAAGAATTTTTCTACATAAAAGATTCCCAGACATATTTTAAACTTCATTAAGTTTTGGTTCTTCTGTAACCCAGTCAGACACACCAATATAAAAGGAATAGCTCCCTGAAAGGAACTTTGGAAAGCAATTTGATTTAATAAAACTCCTCCCAGACATTATACAATCAGGTCATAAGCCAAACAAAAATATAAAAGAATAAAGTAGAATTTTCTCTTCTTTGTGCTTGAAAAGATGACCAGATACCTTAAAAGAAAGAGCCACATGGATTGTCTCCAGAACTTCAATGATAGCTATGGGAGTAATATTCTTAAAATTAGTCTTCAGTGACTATATCAGAAATTTTCTTTGAGAAAAAGACTCCTTCATTAGTGCTTTGCTATACTTCTCTCTTCTATCTTACAGAAATCAATAACTTGTTAAAATGTTCTTTACATAGTAGGAGTTTAATAAAAATTTACGGAATTGTACAAACCAATTTTATTAGGATCTTCCCCAGGTCGATTCTGAATAAGAAGATTTTTGGTAGGGAAAACGCGAAACCCAGTGGCTCCTCCAGCAAACACCAAACCATACTTATTAGACACAGCAAGCATACTGCAACGGTCTTTGGACAGTTCTTCAGGGGCATCAAAGACTCGAACTTTCTTCAGTGCCCTAAACTGAAAATCCTGTCATAAAGAATAAAAAGAGAGTAATTCAGTAGTTTAAATGATAAGAAATATTGCTTACTTAGGTCAAATACAATTACAAAGAAAATTTTGACATAATATTTCCTACTTCTTCCCTGTTAAAATTCAGCTCATCCTGGTTTTCTCCCACTTACTATCTTCATCATACATTATATACAATCTTATTCCCTAATTTTACATGAATATATATATATTCTACCTCCCCAATGAGAACACTGTAAATTCCTTCTGATTAAGGATAGTGCCTCCTATTTTTCTCCCAATAATATGATAGAATGAACTCAACACTTGATATAAGAAGACTTTCCAGCTGAATTCCAGCTCTGACACTTAGTATCTGAAACTATTCGAATGTCACTTTTCCTCTGAGCTCTAGTTTCCTCATCTGTAAAAAGAGGAAAATAAAACTTGTTTAATAGGGGTGTTGTGAAGAAAATACTTTGTAACTTGTGAATGATTATTATTATATTCCCACAAGGCACAAAGTCTATATACATAACATATATTCAAAAAATACTGACCAAGAAAAAGATGACTTAATTCTAAGTAACTTATTTCAAGAAATAGTCACAATAATGAAATTTTAGCACATCAAAATATCTTTTGCCCCATCTTTGTCTCCCTTGAATTCTATTTATATGTATACATGTAAGCTCCAAGAAGGACAAGCCTATGCTATTCTCTGAATTTTCAGCAACTAACTAAAGGTCTTGAACAGAATAAGCCATTCTATGTGTGCTTTTACATAAGGGGATAATGTTTTGTATTTTGCAGATAGAGAAAGATGAACTTGGAGTCAGAAGGATAACCCTAAAAATCCTGCCTCTAACACTTAATAGTTATGTGACCACAGGAAAATAATTTAATTTCTCTAATTCTCAGTTTCCAAATTTGTCAAATGGGGACCATAATAGCTATAGTACCTATTCCCTAGTGTTGTTGTGAAGCTAAAATGTGATGTCAATGTCCTGTCAACTTTAAAATAGTAAATATCCATTACTATAAAGCATTTACTCTAAGCATATCACACTTCCTTGAAATTTTACAGTGAGTCTGTGTTTTTGGGGGGGAATCACAGTAGCATAATGGACCAATGAAAGAGTTTGTAACTGCTATTTCTGAGACCACAAAATAAAAAATTAATCTAGATTATTTTTGGACCTCTGAAATTATAGTTACCCAATAGCCTTACAACAGGTGAATCAATTATGTAAACGGGCTCCTTAAGCAAGTCTATCCCTTAGCATAAAGAAATCACTATCCATGTTTGTTTGTTTTTTGAGCTGAAAGAGTCCTTCAATGCCATCTAGTTTCATTTTTCAAACAGGAAAACTGAGTCTCTAAGGGGGAAATTACTTGCTAGGGTTATACAATGAGTCACTGGCAATCTACATGTTAGTCAATAATCACTCATTAAAAGTCTGTTATTAGCCAGGTACTGTGCTAAGTGCTTGAGATACATAAAGAAGCAAAAGATATCCCCAGTCCTTGAGAAGCTTGCATACTTCTGGATTCAAGGAGGGCTCAGATCTCTTCATTCTCAATTCAGTATATTTTTCAACACAACAATGGCCTAACTCTGTCCCAGACATCTACTTCATTCACTGTTGCTTCAAAGGCTAAATCCATCCAGGACAACAGCTATAAACCACAGAATGAAAAAGACTTTAGAGACAATCTAGCTCTGCTCCTTAATTAACAAACAAACAAACAAACAAAAATGAAGCCCAGATTAGGAAAGAGAGAAGCCTAGGATCACGCCATGATTTTAATGAACATTGACTGAAAATTCATGGTTTCAGAGACACAGTTGAGCACACTTCCCCATGACAACCCATCCTGGTTTAGAAACAAATCGGTAACGAGAATCTGGGTTTTGTGACACCCAGGATGGTGCACTTCCCATCACAATAACCTTTCAATCTAAATATCCTTGGAACATTCTCCTCAGATATATCTGGCCCAAGAGATAAATTCCACCAAGGAATCCCACTGAACCAAGAATTACTGAATGTCAGTACTGGGGGGGGGGGGGGGGGGGCGGGGGGGGGGAGAGAACCCTCAGAGATAACTTAATCCATTCCCCTCCGCCTTACACATGAAGAAACTGAGGCTTTGAGGAGGGATAAGATTAGTCTAGATTCATAAAAGAAAAATTAAGATCCCAAAAAGGATGGAGGACAGATAAGGGGTGGCTTGTTCCCTGAGGTTCATGTAGGCCTGTATGGACCTTTATAGCTGAAGACGGTGCCCTGCAGTCGTTTCTGTTTTCCCATGATTCCTGATTTCTTCTACCATTTCTACTCTGGGTTCCTCTCTCCCAATAGAAAACTTAAGACCAAGGAATCGTTTCATTTATTTCTCTCTGATTTTGCACACCTCAAACCACTATTTTGATTCACGACCCTCATACATGCTACAAGATCATTTCTTTGCTTTTGGAAGTCCATCCTTTTTTACCCTTCTCATACAGTTGTCGGTTCTGGTTAAACAGCTAGGTAACAAAGGTGCAGAGGCTCGGATTTCCCTTCTCCCTGCACTTTCTCTGGTGGTGTGGGAATGGACCGCGCTTTGGGGTTACTTATAGAAAAAGGGACCTGGAGACAGAAAATTTGAGCTTCCACCCCTTATGATCGTGGGCATAGGATTTAAGCCTCAGTTTCCTCATCCGCAAAATGGGTGTAGCGCGCGGGCCGGCCAAGACAATCTGTCCCTCGGGTCCCTTCTAGCCCTAAGTCTAGGATCCCTAGATGAAGGGGAATAACCTAGGGGGAAACATCCAAGAAGCTGAATCCGAAAACCAGGCCTTTGGATTCCCGTTCTCTCGGGCTCCGTAAGCTCCGAACTCCCGCCCCCGGTACGGCTCGATCAACTCGAGGCCGGAGGCACAGGATGCGGGCTCTCCAGGCGCCTCGGCTCTCTCTCCAAGGCAACGCAGGGCCCGAGAGACGCCTCGCACCGCGGCCAGGCCTGGCGCGGCGTGGCCCATCCCGACAGGACCTATTTTGTCCCCTCCCGGCCCAGGCCGCGCGGCACCTGACCTTCATCTCCCGTTCGGGTATCAGCGCATCCATCTCGTCTCCCATGGCGCAGTCTCCCTACTAGCGGGAGACCGAGGAGCCGCCGCCCCCGAGGAGCCGGAGCGGCAGCGAGGATCACTTCCCTCCCCTGAGCTCAGCGGCGCGCTCTCGGGGCCGCCACATCCGGCGCAGGCAGACGACGTCACCCCCCTCAGAAACAGTCTTCTAGAGGGGTGGAAAAGAGGCCGGTCCGACGCGAGCCCGCCGTGAGCTGCTGCTTTCCATTGGCCCGTACAGCACAAGCGGGCGGAGAACTGCGGCTTTCTAATTGGTCAGCCGGGCTCGCGCTTGTTATCAACTGACTCTCCTCATTGGTCCATCTTAGGAAAGGGAAGTGGCCCCACAAATCTATTTTTTTAATTCGATTTTGACCCGATTTTCGGTCATCTAATCTAGAATTTTAAGGACTTTTCGGATCAAGGTTGACAACTTCTGAGACTTTTAATTTTACAGTTATGACTTCCTATGGATAATCGCCATCGTTTTGCCTGCCTTCCCAAAGGGGGGGGAGGGTGGCAGGAAATTCGAACTCGATTTAAAAAAAATCACAAACGCTAAATATATATAATTGGGAAACATTTAACAAAAAAAACTATTTATATATATAAAATAAACATATTTATTTTATATAAAAATAAATATAAAAATATTTAAAATATAATATTAAATATTAAATTTTATTTTATTAAATATTTTAGTTATTATTTTAAAATCTATTATTAAATAAATAATATAATTTATATAAAATTTAATATATATAATAATATATAAATATAATATAATTTACATAAATTTTATATAAAATATTAAAAATATATAATTATATATTTTATAATTTATAATATATTTATTATAATACATATTAAATAAATAAATAATAAAAAATTTATTATTAACAATAAATTTATTTTATTAAATATTAAATATTATTAAAATAAAATATAAAATGTTTAAAAATTAAAATATATAAAAAATAAATATATGTATGTGCATATATATATATATGCACATACATATATTTATTTATTTAAAATTTAATTGATGGGGAAAGGTCTCTGCAAATGGCAAGGTTTAGGAAACCCCAAAAGGTTGGGGTCGCAGATCAGTGTCTCAAAAGAATCTGCAGGCTTGAACCCATATTCAACTCAAGGGACAACATTTATTGTATTTATGTCGCCAGATGAAGGGGGCTAAATTCCAAACGAATTTAGCAAAGAGTTAGGAGCAAGAAGATAAATTTATAGGCAAAAGATGGAGAGATCCGGTGCTTCACGTCACTGATAGGCTAATTTTACGATTTAGTGGTTTGGCATTAAATCAGAATCGGTCATTACTGACCCGCAGATTGATATCTGGCAGCCAGCATTGTTTGCGAAAGCGGGCGCTGCCAAGGCCCCGGGGCCTCGGGGCTCCTGCCGCATTTCCCCTAGAAGCCACGCACCAATCGTTTCCTCCGATAAATGTCCTTCCTGCCATGTGCTCTTGAATGAATTGCATTCGTTCGTTCTACAAAACTGGGCGCAGGCTTTCCACGGATTCTGCCAGGTTTCTAACTTGGGGGATAAAGAAAGGACTAAAACCCCTTCCTGCATTCCAGCTTCTTCTGGGTTGGGAGAGGAGATGACACAGGATTCAGACAATGGCGAGGGGGCCAGCAGTGATAACTTCATAAGGAAAATAACAAGTGTAGTGAGAATTGAAAGGAAGAAGTACATCACTGTCCCCTGGTGCTAAGGGAAAGTTTCAGGGAATTCAGTCTAGTTCAGGCTACAAATTAAGCCTAAGTGTTCAAGCTGCAAGCAAACTATTCAGCTATTGATGGGCTCAATAAAGACACAATGACAGAAGTGGAATATGAGTTGGACTTTAAAGACTAGGAAGTGGGGATAATAATAATAACAGCAGCTTTCTATAGAGGATTCAAATTTGCAAAATCCTTTATCTACATTATCTTGATGAGAAAAGATATGGGTAAGGGTACAAGCAAATGCATGTAGGTAAAAAAAAAAAGTATAGATTGTATTCAAGTCCTTGTTGTCTTTTTGTTATCGAGTCTTTCCCCCCCCCCCCCACCCAGTTATATCTGTCTCTTTATTACCCCCTTTGGGGATTTCCTTGGCAAAGTTACCATTTTAACCAAAGTTAAACATTGGAAATGTTTACCATTTCCTTCTCCAGCTCATTTATAAATGAAAAAAAACTGAGGCAAATAGGACTAAGTGACTTCACCAAGGTCATGCAGCTAATAAAGTATTTGAGTCCAAATTTGAACATAGGAAATAAGTCTTTCTGACTCTAAGCCTGGCACTTTACCTACTTTGCCACCTAGCTGCCCCATTCAGGGCCATATAGGTCATATATGCTAACTTTCTGGTTTTCCAGGGAGCACACTAAGACTGAAAGAGTTTGTCATTCCCAAGATGACATGGTAGAAACCAGCACTACTGGACTTAAAACCCAGGTCTTTAAATCCAAATCTAGCACTTTTTCTACCGCTCTGATGGGATGGTAGAGCAGCAGTAAAAGAATAGAATAAGAGGTCAGACTGGAAAGATGGTGTGACTAGCTTGTGGATGACATAAAATGTAAAGCTGAGATTGAATTTAGAAGCTAGCAACCTTTGCAAGGTTTTGAACATTGGTACAATATGAGCATATATTTGTATAAGGAAGATGTCCAGCAATAGGGATGGATTGGGTATGGAGGAGGGATTAGAGAAGATTGGGACTTAATCTTGATTTGAGTTTCCATAAAAGGTGGGTAGTGGACAGAAGGAAAGGGGGAAAGGAGACTAATCTTAGTGAGAGAAACTGTAAGCAAAGTAAGGTATATAAAAGGTACAAAACAAGAGTAAAGGATAATGAATTGATTAGTTTTGTCTTTGTGCAGAGAGGAGTAACAGTAGATATGATGGGAACATGGGTTAAAACTACATTGCGCAGAACTTTGAATATCAAAATTGTCTGGTAATTATGTAACTGGTCAAATTAGCTCACATTCTTTGGTTTCATTTTTTCATCTGAAAAATAAAGGATTGGATTTAATTAAGAGTTCTTAACCTCTAGTCTGTGAACATCCAAGGGGATCAATAGATAGACTCGGGGGGAGAGCATGGATTGTGAATTTGAATGGGAAAAATATCTTTATTTTCATTAACCTTAGTTTTCCTATGTGTAATATTTTATCTTATTTTAGGCACTTAAAACCATTACTCTGAGAAAGGGTTCATAGACTTTATCAGATTGCCAAAGGGATCCATGATACAAAAAAGATTAGGAACTTTTGGACTAAATGGTGTCTAGGAGCCCTTGCAGCTCTAAAATTCTGACTACAACTTTATTCTGGGAATAGTAAAGAATGCTTGAAGATTTTTGAGAAGGAAAGGGACATCATTTTGGAATGTATTAGAAAAACTAATCTTCTTAATGTTATGTAAGAGGCCATTCCAACAGACTTTAATGGAAAGTGCCATCCACATCCAGAGAAAGAATTATGAAGATTGAATATGGATCAAAGAATAGTATTTTCACTTTTTGTTGTTGCTTTTCTTGTTTTGTTTTGTTTTTTTTTTCCTATCTCATGTTCTTTTTTCCCTTTTTGAATTGATTTTTTTGGCTCAGTATGATGAATATAAAACATCTTTAGAAGAATTGCATACATTTAACCTATATCAGATTGCTTGCTGTCTTGGGGATGGAGAAGGGGAGAAGGGGAAAAATTTAGAACACAGGATTTGGTGGTTTTTTTTCCCTAGTTTTATCTTTCAGAATGCCTATCTCTTCTATCTCCCAGATAATGGCTAGGGAGTCAGCAGTGATTACTTCATAACATTACCATGTTAATCAATGAATCAATATTTGTTAAACATCTATTATTCGATGGGTCATACAGGAGATTTTTACAAAAGTGTAATTGACAGGCTTTGAACTTCATTTGGGAGGTAAGAAATACTGAAAAATCTAGGATGGTTACTTAGTTATGAGCCTGAGGAATTTATGGTAATAGGGAAGGTGGAATGGGGGGGGGGGACTTTTTTTATTAAAACTTTTTAATTTTCAAAACATATGCATGAAATTAAGACAACTCTAAAGTATCACTACACATCTCTCATCACTATACATTCCCAAGATGACATGATAGAAACCAGCACTACTGGACTTAAAACCCAGGTCTTTAAATCCAAATCTAGCACTTTTTCTGCTGTACCAACATACCAAGGCAAGTAGCTCTGATGGAATGGTAGAGCAGTAAAAGAATAATAAGAGGTAAGACTGGAAAGATGGTGTGACTAGCTTGTGGATGACGTAAAATGTAAAGCTTTGGCTAAGATGACAGAAAAAAATAATGATGAATGTTGGAGGGGAAAACTGGGACACTAATGCATTTTTGTGGAATTATGAACTGATCCAACTATTCTGGAGAGCAATTTAAAATTATGCTGTAAGGGCTATAAAATTGTGCATACTCTTTGATCCAGCAGTGTTTCTACTGAGCTTATATCCCAGAGATATTAAAGAAGGGAAAGGGACCCACTATGCAAAAATGTTTGCGGCAGCCCTCTTTGTAGTGACAAGAAACTGGAAACTGAGTGACTGCCCATCAATTAGAGAATGTCTGAATAAGTTATGGCATATGAATGTTATGGAATATTATTGTGGAATATTGTGGAATATGGAATATGAAAAGATCAGAAGGATGATTTTAGAGAGGCCTGGGGTGACTTACATGAACTGATGCTAAGTGAAATAAGCAGAACCAGGAGATCATCGTACACAGCAACAGCAAGATTATATGACGATCAATTCTGATGGATGTGGTTCTTCTTAACAATGAGATGATTCAGGTTAGTTCCAATGATCTTGTGATGATGAGAGCAATATACAACCAGAGAGAGGATTGTGGGAACTGAGTGTGGATCACAACATAGCATTTTCACTTCTTCTGTTGTTATTTGCTTGAATTTTATTTTCTCTCTCATTTTTCTTCGTTTTTGATCAGATTTTTCTTGTGCAGCAAGATAAATATGTATGCCTATATTAGATATACCTATATTTTTACCATGTTTAACCTATTTACTTGCCATCTAGAGGAAGGGGGTGGAGGGAAGGGAGGAAAAATTGAAACACAAGGTTTTGCAAGGGTCAATATTGAAAAATTATCTTAGCATATGTTTTGAAAATAAAAAGCTTCCCAAAAAACCATATCCACATATGTAAATTAAATTTAAAAATTCATATCCCCAACCCTGTTAAGAATTAATGCCTGAGAACTAGCATTTTTATTGGATTTTGAAGTATGACAATTTATAGTTTAATTTACACATAGCTTTTCTGCTACATATTATGTCAAATGAGATATACTTAGGTTCTTGTCCTCAGGAAACTAATACTTTAATGAAAAAGGAAATGGGACCCCCAGGGGAAGAAAATTAAGAAAGTATATTTGTTTTAGAGAAGTTTTTATATTGGTACTTATATGTAGAAAACAATATGTTTTCAAATGTGACTATTTTCACTTTTTCAATTAAAACTAGCCACAGATGGAAAATTTGATGTAGGAATTTCAAAATATAGCTAATTGTAAAAAGAATAAACATTGTTTGAATTTTAAAATTCTATTCATTAACACCAATAGATTGTCTCACAAATGTTTGAACTTAAAGCTTTTAAGGCAGTAGTGATTTACAAATTTAGCTTGTTTTTTTTTTTTTTTTTATAATTGCTTTTTATTTTTCAAAATACATGCAAAGAGAACATTGAACTTTGGTGCCTTTCCATAGGGCACTTAGGTGACAGTAAATAAGAGTGCTGGGCCTGGAGTCAAAAAGATTCATCTTCTTGCATTCATATCTGACCCCAGACACTTATTTACTATGTATGTGATTAACAAGTCACTCAATCTCATTTGCCTCAGTTTCCTTATGTGTAAAATGAACTGAAGATGGTGAACCATTCCAGTGTCTCTGCCAAGAAAACCCCAAATAGGGTCACAAAGAGTTTGAACAAGCAACCTTTTCCATTGCTTTCCCTTTCCTCCTATCATCTCTTCCCTCAATGCTCAGAAGTCTCATGACACCTCTTAGGTGCCTTGAATTCCTAGTATTCACATTTGGACCTAATTCCCTGCAGTTTTCTCTCTCTCTTTCTCTCCTCCCTTAAAACCTTCATTCAACCTTAGTTGTAGCCAAAGTGAAGTAGTTATGATTTGACATAGCTTTGATCCACTAATTCACATTAAGATGTTAATTATTAATAAAGTCTTAATGTATTACCCTCTTTGGTAAGAGGCAGCTAGGTAATACAGCAGGTAGAATGTCAAACCTGGAGTCAAGACCTGACTTTAAAAACGGACATGGACATCCACTAGCTATGTGACCTTGGACTTGTTTGCTTCAGTTTCTACAGCTGTAAAATGGGGGTAATAATAGCACCTACCTTACATGGCTGGTCTACAGATCAAATGAGGTAATAGTTATAATAAGTGCCTAGCACATATTAATTAATATTATATTATTATATTAATGTTTTGGGTTTTTTTTTCCTGATCATCACCTTTTATTTTTTCCCCCACATATATATTTTATTTTATTTTACATGTTTAATTTTACATTTTATATGATCTTTTAAGGGTTAAATACAAATACCTTTTCCTCAATTCAAGTGTCTTTGCAGCTCTTGACATTGCTAACCACTTCCAAATATTCTCTCCAGCTCCAGCACTTGTGACACTGCTCTCTCCCAGCTCTCATTGTTTGTAACTGTACCTTCTTTTGCTGGGTCATCTATGTCCCAAACCTTAACCATAAATGTCTAGTGAAATTGTCCAGGTCCTCTTCTCTCAGTGATTTAATTTCTCAAATCTATATTTCTAGCTTTTTTACCTGAGATCCAATCTCAAATAACCAATCTAACAGTTGGGTAACTCAAATTCGTTATGTCCAAAGCAGTCATAGTCTTCCCCCATAAAACTATCCCTCTTCCAAAATTGCCTATTTCTCTTATAGATACCACCATCTTTCTCATTATTGAGGTTAGCAACTTTGGATTCTCCATCTCCCCATATCCAATCAATTGAAAGGTCTTGTCAATTCCACACAGGCCACATTTTCCACATTCCTTCCTCTCAATTCAAAGTGGCCATATTCATCTAGACCTTCACAATCCCTGCTTCTAAGGAGTATTTTTTCCTCCCTTCTAATTATTCTCCTCCCAACTGCCAAAATAGTCTTCCTAAAGGTCTGACCACATTGCTTTGCTTCTAGGATAAAATACAAACTCCTTCATAATTTGACTCCAACCTCCCTTTTTAGACATTTCATGAGTTTCTTTCACACAATTCATGAGTTTCTTTTACACACTCCCAATAAAAATAGAACTAGTGTTTCTATAGTGAGCCATTTTCTTTTTTACCTTTGCACTGGCTGTCCTCCTCCCATCCCATCTTCCTACTGCAATGATTTCCTTCCTTACCTCCCTCTATTTTAGACTTCTTAGTTTGCTTCAAGTCTCATCTCAGGTACCATCTCTTCCAGGAAGCTTTTCCCGTTTTCACCAGTTTTCTCATTCTTCATAATATCGGGTATTTATTCCTCTGCATTTATTTAATATCCCCCAGGAAAATGTGAGCTCCTTCAGGACAATGTCTGTTTTTTGCTTTTGTCTTGCATCCTCACCATGATATAAAGAAGCCGGATAATGTGAATCAAGATCAATTTTGGAGTCAGGAAGACCTGATTTCAAATCTTGTTTTTACTATATGTAGCCATGTGATCAAAGACAAATCATTATACCTCAGTGGCCCAATTAACTCTCCAATATTTATGTTAGGGAAGAATTGCTGAACTGGGATAGTTAAATTTCCACTCCGGTAGTTCTGTACATTCAGTTTACTCAGCACCTAATTCAGGGCCTTATATTGCTTTGTAATCTGCTTACGGAATTGAATGTGACCATGGGCAATTCTCACCTTACTGAGCTCCCATTTCCTTAATGGACACATTTATATTTCCTACTCCAAAGGGACAGGGACATCAAGGTTGCTGGTGAGACAGAATGAGACAGAGTGAGTTGAGCTGGAAGTGAAGTGAACATGGTTGGAGACTGTCAAGTAATGGTGACGTAGAGTGATAAGGCATCCCCAGATAGGCAAGGTTGCAGGTGTGCTTGCAGTTATAAAATTATATCAAGGGTATATAATCTCAGCCCCATGTCAGTGGGCCCAGAAGCTATGAAATAACCAGTCCAAAGATCATTTTGTCCAGTTTATTTTCAGTCCATGGAAGTGACCCTCCCCTCTGTTGCTTCCCCCTGCCCAGACACACAAGCATATAAACAGATACTTCACTCAGCTCTGTTGAACTCTTTCTTTTCCATCACAACAAAGGGTCCAAGCCCTTGATGGAATCTGGTTGTCTCATAACTTGGTCAGACATGGTCTTTCAAAAGTAAAATGTCAGGATATGAAAGTCCAGAGCTTGTAAGTCCCAGGCAGAAAGGGTGAGCCCCAGAGGCAAGAGGCAGCTCTTTGGATCCGTCCAAGGTATCACCTTTCCCAGAAATAGGCTCTCTGTGAGGGGCAGTCTAACAAGTTCTGAGTCTCAAAAGAGCCAAGGGGAAGATGTTGATGTGTTTTATCAGAGATGATTCTTTTCAAAGAGTAATACTTCCTTCTCTGCCTCTTCTCAGAGCTTGTGAGCAAATCACTTGCTCCCATTTCTTGGAGAAGTAGAAGGAAATGATCCCCAAGGCTTTCCTGGGGTCATAGAAAGCCACAAAACCCACTGAAAGAAGCCCAGCTCCTTCTTTCTTTATTTCTAAGGGTTCTCCCTTACATTTGCACTGTATCTGATTGAGATGCCAAAACAGACTTCATCTTGCTCAGAGTGCATCCCAGGGCAAAAAAGATAGCAGTTTAAAAGGCAGGGGAAGGGGGAAAGGGGTATTTCAGGTCAGTTGCTAGCTCTGTTGATTATTTTAAGGAAATAATAATAAGGGTAGAATTTATAAGGAAGAATGTTTCAAAGGTTAAATTTCAACTGTGTGTGCACATATTGGCAGCTATTTAGCCCAAAACTTAACCATTTATAGGCAAAAAAGTTTCCTTGCTCCTGAACCCGTCAGGACCAAGTAGGCTCACATGCAACAATGACATGGCTCTCTATCTCTTAGCTTATTCACTCTGCCTCCAAGCTAATTCAGAAAGTTCCTTGCTTAGCAGCATCTTTCACAATTAATATTGGAGTAAGGTACAATACAGGCTTAAGCCTTGCTCAGAATGGGGGACATCCTAACATTCAGACATAATTACTTAATTTTTCAGAATTCCTCCTCCTCCAAAAGCTGTTATTACACCACCAAATAACCCCACCAAGGGGATCTGGTCAGTACCAAAGTCTATCTTTGTCACCTTTTCTGCAGAGCTCTGATTACTCCTTTCTTGGTAATGACATCCATGTTGGCATTCCTAGACCATCTGCTGCCCTTGGACTCAGATAGCCCCGGGACTGTTGATGGTGAGTCAATTCTATATAATAAGCACCTTCCACAGACCCACTGGAATGCTGCTTCCAGGAGGACCTCCATGAGGCCAGACAGCTCAGACTTAAGGGCATTGCCTGTTAACTATGAATCAAAACTCATTTTACAACTTCCTACAAGAATTTCAAAGGTGTAGTTTTCCAGATTTGGGAGCTCAGGAAGCAGAGAGGTCCTTTGAGGAGTGCAATCCTTGGAGATAGCCCAGGCAAATGGATTTCTCATGCAAATGCTATACTTGAAAGGTATGACCTTAAGTACTTATCACTTAATATAGGACTTATAATAGAGGACTTAAACACAGCATATACTTAGAATTTCTTTCTGGCTACCTCTCTCTCTCTCTTTCTCTCTCTCCTTTTCTGCCACAAGAGATAGTTCTAGTTTCAGCTATTTACTAATAATAAGGTTGAACCAGAGGTTCTCAATTTCTAATATTCCATGTTCCAAATCCCTTCTAGTTCTAACATTCTGCTTTTATAATACATCTTAGGGATGCACCACAGATATCCCATTCAGAGAAATCAGAAGGACAATTTGAAAACAAAGGCCAGATAAAGTTTGTAGGACACTAGGCCTTTGCTATCAAGAAGTATTAAAGCTTTCTGCAAGGAGTAAAAAATAACCAGCCATTGTATGGCCAGAAAGGCTAAGCTTCTGTCTCTCAGAGTTATTGGAAGCTGGTTCTTCATAAAAATCAGGTGTAACTTTTTGGTACTGAGGTTTCTCAGTTCCCCACTGGCCTCTGATGCTGTCCCTTGAAATGGGACTGAACTGTGCTGACTCCTTATGATGCTCACATATCTGGAGTTAAAAGTCCAAAAGTCCATTCATCTTTTTGTCACTTCTTTCTTATCCCTGGAAGAGATAGCATGCAGCCTGGTCCAACCTTCATTTCTCAGGCATCTAGGAGTTAGCTTGCTGCTCCCCTCAGGGTCATCATTGGTCTCAAAGGTAACTTTTTCATGATACTCTGTTGGACCCAACTTTTTAGCTCTTTCTTCCATACTCTCCTGCCTTTTCAGTACTGAAAGTTTGATTTCAGCACATTCACCTTCCTTTACTCATGATAACAGGAGTTGGGATTTAGAGCTAGCAAAAGATTATAGGACACCTGGATCATAACAAATGAAAACATTGACTGGTAGAAACTCTAGGGACAGCCGGGACCACAGAGCAGATGGGGAAAACCTTAGTGGTAGTCAGCTGTTTTGCCTATTTATGGAGAAGGCATCTACATTATCAGGAAGTCAAAAGTCCTGATGGGGAAATTAAGAGGCAGGTAAAGTGAAAGTCTGGCTCATATCACCCCAAAAGCTACTAGCAGAAGTGGGAAGATATCTACAAATCCTAAATCTAAGTCCCTTATCTCACTAGGGAGAGCACCTAATCTCACTCAGAGACCTCATGGAAGAAAAGAAGATAGTGGTCTCCAAGGATGGGTATTTGGTTTGATATCAGTGATACCCCAACACTCATCTCAAGTCAGATGAGCTCTTCTACAAAAGAAGGGAGGGGATCAAAGGCATTGGATTCTTCCCATTTTCTAACTTCCCTAAGGCAGATTAGTTTGTGCCTTTTAAAAAAATAATCACTAAAACTTTTTAACGTAAAAAAAGAAAGAAAAATAAGGAGCAAACAAAAAATACAAAGCAATAAGGAACAAACAAGAAAAGTCATAAGGAGACACAAAAAGCCCAGCTGACTGCGGGCCAGGGAAGCAGGCAGGCAGGCAGAGCAGTTATGTTCAGGGCAGGCTGGCAATGTCTCTCTCAGGAGGCGGGCCAACAGGTTTGGGGGCATTCTCGTTGGCTTTTCCTTCAAACATCATGACTCTGTTGAGGGTGGAGAACAAGGAGAAAAGAAAAACTGGGTTAGGTGGTATATGTGTTCTCCTGAACTGGGAACATGCCTTTTATTTACACAGACTTTTACATGCGATCTCATCAGAACCTTATAACAACATTATGAATAAGGCAGGGCAGGATGGGAATTACTATTACCATTTTACAGGGAAATAAACTGAGACTCAAAGTAGTAAAGAAACATCCTCACATGGCTAGTAATTGATATAACATAACTTACAGCCACGTTTCATGGTAGATGGAGCATTGAAATTGGAGTCAAGAGAACTTGGGTTCAAATACCACCTTGGGCACTTATTAAACATGTGATCCCTTTAATCATTCCCAGTGTCAAGGTTTCTCATCTGTAAAAGGGGGATAATGCAGTTCTTGGGAGATTCCTAGCTATGGCATGCTAGTTCAGTTCCCTGAAATTCCTGAGGTACTCAGGCATAGCATGCAACTGTGAGTTCCATGGATCATCTAGCAAGCTTCAAAGTACACTGCACACCTTTAAGAACCACTGGTCTGTGGGGAATGAAACCTCTGGCTCTGTTCTTTAATTCCAGTGATCATGAGACTAGGAGCGATTCATGTCTGGTTCTAGCTGGGACAGCCTGGGGTTACTTGAGTGAAGGGTAGGGAGCAATGGGAATATAAGTAGTACTTAAGTTATTACCTTTTGGTAATAAAATATCAGCAATTCCCAGTCTTAGCTGCTTTGCAGAGAGATTTAAAGAAACCAAAATTGGCAATGATATTTTAGGAATAGCAATTTTGCTAAAAGGATTATAATTTTTTTATTTTTTTAAAGAAGGTCCAGCTCTTCTCCCTTATTAAGAATTAAGGCAACCTTTGAGAACAGAGTAAAATCATTACTGTCCATGGAAAGATAGTGAGATTCTGCTAGAATACAAAGGACATGGCTTGAAGGGGAAGAGCACAATACTGGAATTGGAAGAGATTCTTGTCCAAGCCTATTTTACAAATAAGGAAACTGAGGCTCCTAGAAATTAAATGGACTGCTATGCAGCTTTTGAGCATCCAAAGTAGGATTTGGACCAATCTTTTTCTTACGCTATCCATTATGACTTTTTGTTGTTGGTGGTCATTTTTCAGTTGTATCTTGACTCTCTGTGACCCCATTTGGGTTTTTCTTTGCCAAGAAAAGATAGTGGAGTGGTTTGCCATTTCTTTCTCCAGATCATTTTATAGATAAGGAAACTAAGACAAACAGGATCCATATGTGTCCAGGATCACATAGCTCAGTAGTGTCTGAGGGCAGATTTGAACTCAGGATGGTGAGTCTTCCTGACACTAGGCCTGGCACTATCCATTGTGCGACTTAGCAGCCTACCATGCCATACTTCTTCTCAAATATAGATGTTAGCAGATTGAGAGGTACAGAACTTGGGAATCAAAAGGCTTAAATTAATTTCTATATATATTATGTATGAAAGTTTTTAGGACCTTGAAGGGGTATTAGAGTTTTGAGAGCACCAAGTCATGGAATTCTCATCCCAACTCTGCCTCAAAGTTCTTATGTGATTCTGGATAAATTGCTTCCCCTATCTAGGCCTTTTTCTTCTCCATAAGATAGGGATTAAAGTAAATAATTTCTAAGATTCTCTTAGATCTAACATCTCTCCCTTCTGTGATGTCTCTAAAAAACACATATCCTCTTCAAGGATGAGAAACTGGGGACTCCATAGAATGATTATTCAGTAAAGAAAGAAACAGGAGAGCAAGGAGATTAATTCCAATGCTGGGGATAAATGCAAGCTTCCAACTTGGGAAATAAACCTTCACAGAACGGCTTTGGTTTTAGAGGCTTGGGGAGGTGGATTTAGAGAATGCTACTCACAGCTTAAGGACGGCTGAACGTTTTCCCAGCATCATATTCACAAAGTCCCGATAGGAGATGGTATCACTGACTCCACCTGTCACTTCAGAGATCATCTTTTTCATCTCCAGATGGGTCTTTGGGACACCTAACTTCTCCATCATTCTCTTCAGGGACATCAGATCTATCAGGGAAAAAGAAAATTCACTAAACTGGGATAGACTATATATACAAGGAAGACTACTGGTCCAGAATATATATCTTTCTCTTTTCCTTTTCTCAATTTACTCTTCTGAATAATAACATGATTAGGCTAGATCAGAGGAGTTAAACTCAAAGCCACTTCCCATTGCAACTCAAATCAGATTCAAATGTAATTGGGGAGTATTTAACAAAATAAATAAAAATACAGTGCAACAGAATGTTAAAATATGGTTTTCTAAGTCAATATGTGATCTGCAGAGATCCTTTCTATTTGAATTTGACACCATTGGACTAGATGATATTTAACAGTCTTTCCAGTTCTTCTGACATTCTATGCTCATTGTGATTTTTAAGATCCTTTCCAGGTCTGTGATTTTATCTGCAACAAGATTATGTGATGATCAACTGTGATGCACTTAGCTCTTCTCAACATGATGAGGTGATTCAAAACAATTCCAATAGACCTATGATGGAAAGTGCCATCTACATCTAGAGAGAGAGAATTGTGGAGAGTGAATGTGGATCAAAACATGTTGTTTTCACCTTTTTATTGTTATTGTTTCTTTGCTTTTTTTCCCCTCGTTTCTTTTTCTTTTGCAGCATGATGAACTTGGAAATGTGTTTGAAAGAATTGAACATGTTTGGCCTATCTTGGATTGCTTGCTGTCTATAGGAAGAGGGTGGGGGGGAGAAAGGAGGAAGAAAAGTTTGGAACACAAAGTTTTGCAGGGATGCATGTTGAGAACTGCCTTTGCATGTATTTGGAAAGAAAGCTATTAAAGAAAAATGTTATCTTGCTCAGATAAAAAAATAAAAAGATTTTATAATTCTAATGTTTTCTCTATGAAAGTACTGAGGAGTGGGGAAAAAGTGATTTGGCACCCAAAGCGGGGTTTTAATACCCATCAGTGTGGACTCTCTTCTGAGGAGACACTGAAGGATGTCAAAGCTTGGACTGAAGGAGAAATGAGAAAATAGAACTCTTCCCTCCTTTCTTTGTAGAGAAGGAAGACTCTGGTTGTAGAATATTACATATACTGTCAGTCTTAATTGATGTACTAATTAGTTATACAGAACTGCCTTTTTGTTCTACCTCTGTTTTGCTCTTTGTCACAAAGGATAGTTCTCTGTGTAGGGAAGGGAGAAGGATATATTTGGAAATGAAGATGATATAAAAGATAAAATAAAGATATTATAAAATGTATTAATAACTACATGGGGTCAGAGTGGATCTGACTATATTGCTACCTGCTCAAGAACCTTCTAGGGCTCACTTTTGCTTTTAGGATAAATGACAAATTTCTTGGTCTGGAATTTGAAATCCTCTACAATCTGGCTCCAACCTCCCTTTCTGGCCTCATTTCATTCAACTCTCCTTTAATTACTTTATATTCCAGCTAAATTACTCTTTAATCTTGTCCTGCACTCTGTTGCTTCCATGTTTGGGATGCACACCCTTCATATTTCCATTTGATGAAATTCTTTTTTCCCTTCAAGATCCAGCTCAGGTGCCACATCCTCTATTAAGTTTTCTCTGATCTCCTGCTGCAAATGATTTCATTCATCTCAAAATTTCTTTATTTTAAATCACAGTTCACCTTGAAATATACCAGTGAGAATGTGAACCTGAGCGTAGACTGCTTACTTCATGAAAAAAACAAAACAACAAACAAACAAAAAACATTTCTTTTCTTTTTCTTTTTTTAATTTGAGGCAATCATTGTTAAGTGGCTTGCCCAGGGTCACACAGATAGTAAGTATCTGAGGCTGGATTTGAACTTAGGTCCTCCTGAAAGAGCCAGAGCTCTATCCACTGTACAACCTCACCATCCCCCTGTTTCATTCTTTATGTTTGTATTCCCAGTGCCTAGGACCATGCTTGACACATAAAAAGACCTTGATAAATGCATGCTAATTGATTGATACTTATTTTACATGCATGAACTCCTATTAAAACATAAATTCATTACAGGATGAGATTGTGTCTTTATATCCCCAGAACAGTCATCCAGTAGGTTCTTAATAAATGTTTGCTGGATTTTTGAAGGAAGTTAAAGTAGAGTTCATTTCTGTCTCCTGTTGCCCCCTTCCTGAAATAGTCGTGTCTCTATTGGTTGTAGCTTCTTTTTTAACTTCATGATAGGGTGGGGGCAGCAAGTTGGCAAGCCGACATGTACTTTTTGCAATTCAGCAGAACAGCAGGTGCCAGTTCCTCACAATGCGCCCCCCCCATGGGGAAATGAAGGGGCACCTCCCCAGCTGGGAGGAACTGAGAAGCCAAAAATACCACGCAGAGCAGGAAAACAAACACGAAAAAAATGCAAGAAAAACAAAGAAAGCACACACAGGCAAAGAACCCCCACCCCTGTGGAGTTGGTGCTTTGGACAGATCCCCACCCCATCCTCAACCCCTTCCCCTCCACCACCCTAGCTCTCCTTTGAAACAATGCATTATCAGCAACCAGGGGAGGAAACCGCCAAGCTAGTTTCAAGGCTTTGGGATGAAGGAGTTAGAGCAAACGGGAGTGAGACCAGTGCTTACTCTCTCTTTTCAACATAAAATTTTATTGATATATTTTGGTTTTTACAACTCTAGAATTTCTCCTAGTAACCTTAACCTTTCTACCTCTCAGACAGCCATCCTATATGACAAATGATATATTTTTCTAAATGTTTGTTGGGTTTTTTTTCTCAAAAATCAGCTTTCTCTATCCTTAATTCCCTTCCCTTGCATTTTACAAAAAGATTTTAGTGACACTCTGCCTACCCAGCTGTGTACCAAAAATATCAATGGAGAAATGTCACATTGCTCTCCTTGAAATACATATTTCATATATAATAAATGTGTGAGTATTTATATATATGTATGTATGTATATATATATATGTATACATGGTCAGGACCTGTGATTTCATCAACATGGTGAACTCCTCAGCAAGGAATTCTCTTGATTAATGCATACTGACAACTACTTTATGACTTTATAGAATTAAAGAATTTGGGGGTGGTAAGAATTTCAGAAGCCACCATATATGAAAGAATCCCCACTGTAGCTTTCCTATTAAGCTGTCATCTAGCCTTTCCTTGAAGATTTCCAAAGACAGGGAGACTACAGCTTCTCTGTGCCAGATAAGTAGCCCATTCTACTTTTGGACAGCTTTAAATGTTAAGAAGATTTTTCCTGATGATGAACTGAAATTTCTCCTCCTTTCAAGACATTCAAACATTGCTCTTGATTTTGCTCTGGATTACTCCAACCAAAACTAGTACCTTCTCCAAATTACAGCTCTTCAAATATTTGAAGGTAGCTATCATGTCTCCCTTATGTTTTTTCTTCTCTAAGACAAACATGTTCATTTCCTTCAACTGATCCTTGTATGAAGGCCACTGCCTTCTTTTAGATACTTCTTAAACAAAAATTCCAAGAAATAAATATAATATTCTGTATGAGATCTGATGACAACAAAGTACACCTTTTTATTACTAAAAGCTATGCCCCTCATGACTCAATTCAAGATTGCATTAGGGGATTACCACTGACTCTTATTGACCCTGTATTCACACTAAAACTCCCAGATCTTTTTCAGAATTATTTGTTCCTCCTCCATCTTACACTTGTGATTTTTGTTGATTTTATTGACTAACTTTTGTTGATTTTTTTGTAGCCAAGCACAATTTATATTTGTCACTTATTAGATTAGATTAGTCCAGTAGTCTAGAATGCTAAGGACCTTTTGGATCCTAACTCTGTCAACTGTGTTATGTTAGCTATCTAACCAATCAATCAATAAACATTAAGCATCTACTATGTACAAGGTATTGTATTAAGCACTGGAAATACAAAGAGACAAAAGACAGTCTCTGCCTTCAAAAGGTTACAATCTAATGGGACAGATAGAAAGCAAACATAGTTACACAAAGCAAACTATAGGATAAATAGAAAGAGAGAAGGCATTGGAATTAAGAGGGCTCCAAGAAGGCTTCCTGTACAAGGTAAGATTTTAGTTGGGACTCAAAAGGAAGTCAGGGAGGTCGGTAGTTAGAACAGAGGAGGGAGAACCAGCCAGAGAAAATGTTCAAATTTGGAACTATGCTCAAATGCCTACAAAAATGGAAGTGTCACTATTGCATCTGTAACCCAAAGAGATCATAAAAGAGGGGAAAGGATCTACATGTGCAAAAATATTTGTAGCAGCTTTTTGTGGTAGCAAAGAATTAGAAATTGAGTGGATGTTCATCCAGTGGAAAATGGCTGAACAAGTTATGATATATGAATATAATGGAATATTATTGATCTGTTAAAAGATGAGCAGGCTGATTTCAGAAAAGCCTAGAGGGACTTACAGGACCTGATGCTGACTGAAGTGAGCAGAACCAGGAGAACATTATACATAGTAAAAGCAAGATTATGTAATGATCAATTATGATAGATTTAGCTCTTCAGTAATATAGTGAACCGAGACAATTCCAATGGTATTTGGATAGAAAATGTGGATATGGAGTGAAACATACTATTTTTACCTTTTTGTTTTGTTTTTTCTTTCTTGTGTTTTTTCTCTTTTGTTCTGATTTTTCTTTCACAACATGATTAATAAGGATAAAAATGATTGTACATGTATAACCTATATCAGATTGTTTGCTATTTTGGAGAGGGGAAGGTAAGGGAAGAAGGGAGAAAAATTTGGAACCCAAAATCTCACAAAAATTAATGTTGAAAACCATCTTTACATGTAATTGGAAAAAAAAATACTATTAAAATAAAATTTTAAAAAAGAAAACACAAAAAGATGCTCAGAGCTGAAAGATGGAATATCTTGTTCATGAAACAACCCAGAAGCCAGTGGACTGAAGAATACTTGTCCATAAGATACAAGAAGACTGGAAGATTAGAAGGAGCTGGGTTGTAAAGGACTTTGGGAAAAAAAATCACTTTAGTGACTGAATGGAGCAAGGATTGGAATGGGAATAGACATGAGGTAGGCCGATATATCAGCAGTCTATTGCAATAGTCTAGACTTGAGGGTTTGTACTAGTGTAGTGACAGATTTTGAAAGAAGGGGGCATATTCGAGAGATATTATAGAGGTGAAATCAACAGGCCTTTGTAACAGACAGGGAAGTGGTGGTAGTGATATCCAATCAGTCCAATCAGTCAATAAACATTTATTAACCACCTAGTATGTGCTAAGCACTTGGAAAACAAAAAGAGGCCAAAAAATTGTCCTTTTCTTTAAGGACTTCACAATTCAATGGGAGACTGCAAGCAAACTAATACAAATATATAAATAAATTATTCAGGAAAAATTGGAAATAATTAAAAGGGAGAAGGCAATTATCAAATTAATTTAATTAAATCAATTAAGAGAGGAATTAAAGAGGGATTAGAAAAGGCTTCCTATGAAAGACAGGATTTTAGCTGGGACATGAGAGAAGCCAGGAAAGCCAGTAGGCTCTCAGTTTTGTGTCATCTTCAAATTTGATAAACACAGTATCTGATTTTATCCAAATCATGATAAAGGGGCCAAGGCACTTCCCATCTTGACTTTGAAATAGTAACAACTACTTTTTGAGTTCAGCCATTCAATCAGTTCTGAACCCATCTGATTGTACTACTGTCTGATCTATATCTCATCTGAGGTATAAAAAAGTATGAGATCAAGGTAAACCATAGTATTGTCCATAAAAGAACTAACTTTAGTCTGGCATGGCCCATATTTGAATTTCTAGATATTTGTTAATTATCTTTTTTTGTGATCCATTCTAGCATTTTTCCCAGGATTCGTTTCCTGGCTTATAGTTTACAGGTTATTAGCATAGAGGGTCGCCCAGAGGAACAGGTATGTTGGAGACAGAACATTCTAAGTCCAAGGCCTACTCTCTATCCACCATGCTCAAGCTGCTTAATTTTTCAAAACTGTTTTTTTTTTTTTAACATGTCTATGTATGATTACTTTGGGGGAAGAGGCGATTGGAGTTAAGTGACTTGCCCAGGATCATATAGCTAGTAAATGCATGAGGCCAGATTTGAACTCAGTTCCTTCTGACCCCAGGCCTGATAATCTATTTACTATTTCACCTAACTGCCCCTATTTGATTATTTAAAAAGAAAATTGAGGGAAACAGTTTAAGAACAGAAACCTAAGGCATTTTAAAGGCATTTGACTTCTTGTCTGCTGCTAAAATAGCAGAAATGTTTCTGGGGCCAAAATACAGTTCAATACCCAATATCCCATAGATCCCTCTCAGATTTAAAATTTCAGGCAATTGCTGGATATGAGGTGGACTTTGGAAGAAAAGAAAGACTCCAAAAGGAGTGAAAAGTGAAGGGTATTAGCAATGCCAGAGACTAGGCTTGACTTCAGTGGTAGACAATTAACCCTAGTAAAAGGCTTTTTACCTTGGAGTCCAAGAGTTGGGAAAAATCCTAAAACAATAAGTATACTTCCTAGAAACCCAAACTTCTTTTGAAATGTTACAAATGGGGGTGTGGGTATCTGCCAAGGGAAAATCAGGAACTATATGAGCAAAACTACAAAACACTTTCCACACAAATAAAGTCAGATCTAACCAATTGAAAAAATATTAAATGTTCTTGGATAGGGCAAGCAAATATAATAAAGATGACAATACTACTTAAACTAATCTATTTATTTAGCGCTATACCAATCAGACTCCCCAAAAACTATTTTAATGACCTAGAAAAATAACAAAGTTCATATGGAGAAACAAAAGGTCAAGAATTTCAAGGGAACTAATGAAAAAAAAAAATCAAATGAAGGTGGTCTAGCTGTACCAGATATAAAACTATATTATAAAGCAGCAGTTACTAAAACCATTTGGTATTGGCTAAGAAATAGACTAATGGATCAGTGGAATAGGTTAGGTTCATAAGACAAAACAATCAATAACTTTAATAAGTTAGTGTTTGACAAACCCAAAGACCCTAGCTTAGCTTTTGGGATAAGAACTCACTGTTTGACAAAAACTGCTGGGAAAATTGGAAACTAGTATGGTAGAGACTCGGCATTGACCCACACTTAACACTGTACACCAAGATAAGGTCAAAATGGGTTCATGACCTAGGCATAAAGAATGAGATTATAAATAAATTAGAGAAACATAGGATAGTTTACCTCTCACTCCTATGGAAGAGGAAGGAATTTATGACCAAAGAAGAACTAGAGATCATTATTGATCACAAAATAGAAAAGTTTTTGTACAAACAAAACTAATGCAGGCAAGATTAGAAGGGAAGCAATAAACTGGAAAACATTTTTACAGTCAAAGGTACAGATAAAGGTCTCATTTCCAAAATGTATAGAGAATTAACTCTAATTTATAATCTAATTTATAAGAAATCAAGCCATTCTCCAATTGATTGTCAAAGGATATAAACAGACAATTCTCAGATGAAGAAATTCAAACTATATCTAGCTATATGAAAAGATGTTCCAAGTCAGAGAAATGAAAACTAAGACAACTCTGAGATACCACTACACACCTGTCAGACTAGCTAGAATGACAGGGAAAGATAATGCGGAATGCTGGAGGGAAGGTAGGAAAACTGGGACACTAATACATTGTTGATGGCATTGTGAATACATCCAGCCATTCTGAAGAGCAATTTGGAACTATGCTCAAAAAGTTATCAAACTGTGCATACCCTTTGACCCAACAGTGTTACTACTGGGTTTATATCCCAAAAAGATTTTAAAGAAGGGAAAGGGACCCTGTATGTGCAAGAATATTTGTGGCAGCCCTATTTGTAGTGGCTAGAAACTGGAAACTGAGTGAATGGCCTTCAATTGGAGAATGGCTGAATAAATTGTGGTATATGAATATTATAGAATATTATTGTTTTGTAAGAAATGACCAACAGGATGATTTCAGAAAGGCCTGGAGAGACTTACACGAACTGATGCTGAGTGAAATGAGCAGGACCAGGAGATCATTATATACTTCAATAACAATACTATATGATGATCAATTCTGATGGACATGACCCTCTTCAACAATGAGATGAACCAAATCAGTTCCAACAGAGCAGTAATGATTGAACCAGCTACACCCAGCGAAAGAACTCTGGGAGATGACTATGAACCACTACATAGAATTCCCAATCCCTCTATTTTTGTCTGCCTGCATTTTTGATTTCCTTGATTTCATATATTACAATTTATTCAGCCATTCTCCAATTAATGGGTTAATTGTACACTATTTCAAAAAGCAATTCTTTTTGTATAGCAAAATAACTGTATGGATATGTATACATATATTGTATTTAACTTATATTTTAACATATTTAACATGTAGTGATCAACCTGCCACGGGGAGGGGGGGAGGGAGATGGGGGGAGAAGGGGAAATGTTGGAACAAAAGGTTTTGCAATCATCAATGCTGAAAAATTACCTATGCATATATCTTGTAAACAAAAAGTTATAATAAAAAATAAAAAAAAAACAAATGGGAACATGGGAGGTGGGGAAAGGAAGAAAAGTTATAAAGGCTTGACATCAGGAAAAACTTCCAAAGAATTGAGTTATTTAAAATGGAATGTCAGTCTTCTTTCTGAGACAGTGGGTCCCTACTCCTTGAATGTCTTCAAGCAAAGGCTGGATGATCACTTATTGGACATGAGCTGACTGAGTTAGTTAATGAGGTCCCTTTCCCCTCTAAATTCTGTGATTCTCTCCCAATCACATACACAGGTCATTGTGGATTCTTACCCATCACCCATGGGTATGACCCCTGTATGCATGCATTTTCCTTACCACCTTCCCTCTCCCTCACCCACCTCCATGGAATTTCTCAGCTCCACTTAGTCCTTAGTGCATTGACTTACCAATTTCTCCTTCATTGTTCAGGTCAAATTCCATATATTTCTCTGTAAGACAGAGTAAGAGTCTGTTAGCTAGAAACCAGCGAAAGTGACAAGAACTTCATCAAAGGGCCAGATTAATATTAGTTGGCTCAGGAGAACACAAAAGGGGAGCCAAAAGATCACTGAACTGAGTCAGTGTTTGTTGTTAATTTTTGAAGCGGATCTTGACATCAGGGACAAGATGCCATAACATGCAAGTGAACTGGATTTAAGTGAGGGGGCTGTTGCAAAGTTACCGGCCTCATTTTCCCCTCCAGAGCCATCTGGGTCCAGTGGCAGGATACAGAATCAGGACAAGGAGATAGCCCTGGAGGCAGTGGGAGACCTTGGCTTTTTTAAGTTAAAGTCTTTAACAGATTCAGTTTGCCTGAAGCAATGCCAAATCAAAGAATAAGGCTTAGGTAAACAGACCTCCCACAGATGGGTCAACAAGCAAATCACTTCAGGTTTGGGGAAGGTTATCATCTTTACTCTATTTTCCTAAGAAAAACCATTGTGTTCTTTTGTCTCTTTTTCGAAGGATTTTCCCCAAAAGTCTGGAAACATGTGAGTCAGAAGACTTGAGTTCAAGTTCTAACTTTAAGACATTTTAGCTGTGTGCCAAAAGGCAAGTCACTTAATCCTGAACTTCAATTTTCTCATCTATAAAATCAGGATAATGAGGATGCTCCTTCATCTACCTCATAAGATTGTGAGGGAAACACTATAAATCTCAAATAATTACTATTATTTCCTACTCAGAGAATCTACATTTTCTTTCATCCTTAGTTACATTCTTCCATTGACATCCAGTTTATCTTGAAATGAGGCATTTAACCTCTCCAAGACTTAGTTGTCCTTTCAGGAAAGTGGAGGTAATATTACCTGCTTCTTCCTTCTCTCTCAGTAATAATATGAAGATAAATAATCACATCCTTCCACCCATTACAGTCATTGTGAATATACCCTTAAAGACTCATTTTTAGAAGGAGCAATCTATTAAAAAAAAAAAAAATCTCAAAGCAGCATTTCATATGTGTGTTGTGTGTGTGTATTTGCAAAAATAAACAAAAAAGTACAGCAAAATAACGGTTTGGACATGTATACTTATTTTATATTTAATTTATACTTTAACATATTTAACATGTATTGGTCATTCTGCCATCTAGGGGTGGGGGTGGGAGGAAGGAGGGGAAAAATTGGAACAAAAGATTTGGCAATTGTCAATGCTATAAAATTACCCATGCATATAACTTATAAATAAAAAGCTATTTAAAAAATAATAATAAACAAAAAACTTAAAAACCCAAATATTTAAAAATAAGGGCATTAAAGGTTAAATTATGATACATCAATATAATAGAATAGTATAATGCATGAGACCAATAAATTGGAGGAATTAAAAAAAAACAATAACAACAACAAACCCTGTAAGAAATTCACATGGTCAGGTGGAAAAAGTCCTGGATTTGGAATTTGAAGTCCTGGGTTTGAATCTTACCTCTGCTGCTTACTACCTGTGACTTTAGGCAAATCTTGACTTCTCAGCTTCTGGTTCCTTATCTGTAAAATTATGGGGTTGGACCAATGGCTACTATGTCCCTTCCAGCTCCATATCTATGATTCTATGACCCTAACACCTTTATAGAATAATGCAAAGGGGGGGAAAAAACCGGAGAACTAGGATAGAATAAACTATAACTATATAAGAGCAAAAAAAAGGGAAAATAAAGAATCCTGATGTGGACTTCAAGACTAAAAGGTCTTTTTCAGAAAGTGAGATTTGAGCTGAATCTTTTTAATTTTTTACTTATTTAATTTTTATTTATAAAATAAGCATCTCCAAAACAAAGTATAAAAATGAAACTGCAAATTTATTATGTACAACATGTTATTCCTTTTAAATATATAATAAAGTTGTGTAAATTTTTTTCCCTTCTTTTTCTCAGTCTTGAAGGAAGTCAGGAACATTTAAGAGATGGAGTTGAGGAGGCTAAATTAATTTAAAGAGGACTGAAATTAATTAAGATGCAAATATTTGCAAATCAAGTTGGTTATATTGATTTTAATAATGTTTTTAATAAAACTTTAAATTTTCGAAAAAAAAAAAATGATCACTGAGATGACACATTGGACACTCTTTGAACCACTTGGAAGAAAGGTAGCCTAGTGATCTATGAGACTGAAGGAATAAAAGAAATGTCATGAAAAGGAACATTATGTAACCTCTCCTCCACAGTCTCCTTTGCTAGGTTTTCATCTGTGTCGTGTCAGCAGCTAATCACAGATGTTCTTCAAGGTTCTGTCTTGAGCTTTCTCTTTTCACTCTAAACTCTCTTACTTGTTGAATGCCTCAGTTATCAAGAGCTCAGGTGCCATCTTTATGCATCCAATTTCCAGACCTTCACATCCAGTCCTAGTCTTTCTTCTGAGCTACAGTCACAAAACTCCACTTCCCTTTTGGACATCTCCAAACAAAGACTCTATAGGCATTTTAAAATCAACATTCTCCCACCTTCTAAACTTTACTATTACTGTTAAAGTTGCTGCCTGTCTCTTCCCTGCTCAGCAGCCAAAATTATTTTTCTAAAGGAGAAACTAATCATTTTATATCCTATTAATAAAATTCCAAAGGCTCCCTATTACTTCTAGGCTCAAATATGAACTACTCTGTTTGGCATTAAACTCTTCATAACCTGTTCCCTTCCTACTTTTCTTATTTTCTTAGATCTCTGGATTTTGCCACCATGACCCAGCTGCCTTTTTACCTGGAACACCCTCCTCCATTCAGGCCTTTCTTATTCACTGGTGTGTGCCTTCATTTGGGGAATGGGTACAAACATCTGCTTCATTCTCCCCCAGCTGTGCTTCTGAATCTCTGGACTCATCACCATGTCTCTTCACATGATATCTTTTCCAACTTCCCTTCCCCCCCACCCTTGCTTTTTCATCTGCCCTTTATAAAAAAAAAAAAAAAAAAATTATCATCTCCTCCCTCTTTAGTGTAAACTCTTTAAGGGCAGAAATTATCTTTGTTTTTGCTTGTATTTATACCCCAAGATGCTCAATTTCTAATCCATGCCAAACCTTTTACACTGACTGTCTCTTAGAATTAGAATGTTAAATTCTTTGAGGGCAGGAATTGTCTTTGTTTTTTGTTGTATTTATACCTCAAGATGCTCAATTTCTAAACCATGCCATAACTTTTATACTAACTGTCTCTTGGGCCTGGAAGGCTCTGCTTGCTTACTCCACATCTCTTAAGTGTTCCTTATTTCCTACAAGAGTTATCTAAAATCCAACTTTCTGCAAGAGGCCTTTCTTGGCCCGCAAGCACTTTCTCTCTGTCTTCCTCTTGTATATATACAATTATTTGCTTATTATCTCCCCCTTTAGACAGTGAACTCCTTGAGGGCAGGAACTAAGTTTTTTTTAGCCTTTCTTGGTTAACTCCAGTACTTAACACTATGATGGCATTTTGTAAGTGTATAGTAAATATTTGTTGACTGATTAACATAGCATAAAGTTTGCTTGGGGTCACAAAGTTGTACATTACTGCTTATCTCCTGCCCAAGGACAAAGCTCCCTTTGCCCCATGAATATGGATCCATCTAGAAAAAAAAATCTACCCACTCACCCTCCTTACATATATATTTCTTCTTTGAGGGAGATTGCTAGCTGGAAGTTGGAAGACATGGTGTGAGACAGAGCAGCCTTTATGCTGCCTCTTTTCCAACATGGGCTCCATGTTCGTGTTTTCTTTTCATCCCGTGCTGCTGGGATTCAATGGGCAGAAATCCTGCCCCCCTGCCCCCCTGCCCCAGTGCAGCTACACAAATGCCCATTCTCCACAGGGGCTCCTGAGACTCTCTGCTTAGAGGGGGAGAGGGCAGCTCACAATGGACTGATTGTACAAGGCTACAGAGAGCCAGTGGGGCTCGGGTAGCAAGGCAGAAAAAAGCCAGCCCTGCAGACCTGAGGCAGGGTAGGACAAGGAAAGGAGAAAGGCTCCTGCCTAGGATGTCTGCAGTCCTGTGGGCAGGAAGCCCTAAAGGTGTGGCAAGCACCTTCTGGGCAGGAAAGGCCAAAGTGAGCGCCAGGCTAAGGGACCAAGAAAGGAATAGGGGGGAAGAACTCTCCCCTCAATGAGGTTCACTGAGAATTCCACACCCAGTGTCTCCGCCCTGGATTCTACAAAGAAACACAAAAGGAAAAGGGACAGGGTGAGTTTCAAAATGGATCTAGGGTCATGGCCCAGACCCATGGGACAGGGATCTGTCTGATTGCATTGTCTGCCATCCAAAGGGAACAAGGGACAGCAACTGGCCCTGCGCTTTCCCAGGAGAGAGGGGGTCCCGGGGGCCACCAGCCCAGGCTTACCCTTGAAGGCTGTAAGCTTTTCCTCCAGGTTTTCTTCATCACTGTACTTCTGGTCACAGAGAAATTCCTGAGAGACAGAGAGGAACAGTCCTCAAGGGTGGGGAAGACAAGGGGAGGGGGATTCACTGACGCAAAAGTTCATTTCTCTACAGACTCCCTTCACCAGCCAATGAGCTTTGGTGTAATCCAAAGTGGCACCAGAGGCCAGACTCTACTATCTTCCTAGACAAGAGATATTGGTTGGATACGCTCATCACTAACGCATTCATTCAACAAACACAAGATAAGCACCTACTATGTGCTAGGGATGTGCTCAGTGCTACAGTGAGTTCACAATTGTTCTCTGAAGTCTAGAGATGGAGATGGATGCAAAATGGGGGAGAGGAGTGTCTTTCAGTAAGGTTTTAATACCTTCAAGGTACCTGGCCAGACACATCATGGCTCCTGTGACTCCCCTTCCCATGGCCACCTGAACTGGTGTTAAGAGTACACCTGAGTTCCAAGCTAAGCTTCAAGCACTTCTTGTTGTAATCCCGAGCAAACTGAGGTTTCAGAGCCACAGTTTGTTCATCTGTAAAATGGGACTATAAATATATGATCTATCCCTATTCCCTGAAGATTACTGTGAGGGTCAAACAACAACCTAGATTCGTAGACCCTAGAATTAAAAGGAAGCTCAGGGCCCTTTGCCTCCCATTTTTATAGATGAAGAAAATGAGACCTAGAGAGGTCATATAAAAAGCCTCAGAGATGGTATATGAATCTTTATGTAACCCTTTAAGTCTTCGAATAATTTATAGTAAAATACTGCCACTTTGAATCTTTCAGAAGTAAGGAGCAATGTAAATCTCAGAACTTAGAAGGACTCTTAAGATTATTTGGTTCAACCCCCTGCCTTTAAGCAAGCAAAGTATGAGTAATTCAGTTTTACAGATCAGGCATAAATCTCCTTAAATAAATACAAATGTGTTGGAAAAAATATGAAGTCATATGTATATATAAAGGTTTAATATTCTTTGGGGACATTTGTTTGTTTTCTTTCTTACACTCTTTCAAACTTCTATTTTTTTTTTCTTCAGAATTTGAATGGGGGGATATGGTTGGGAAAAGTGACTTTGGGTCTTTCTGGGTGGATGTGAAGGAGAATACAATCAGTTCTCCCCGAGTGGAACATACACATTCCCTTCCAAAAAAAGAATGGTCCTTAGCAAAAATCATGCAATAAAAATTACAAGGCTTGTGGTAAAATATAGGATTATATATAGTAAAATACAGCACAATGCTCACAAACTTAGTGACACATCAAACATGATGCTTTTCCTTGAAAAAAACCTAGAGTTTGCTTGTGGAAGAAGGCGTTGCACTTGTGAGTAATTATGATGTAATGCAGTTTTCTGTTTTTTCAATGTTCCTCTTCGAAGAAATCAAATATAAGCAAACTTGAAATCTGAGTTATGCTCAAAATGTTCCCTGATATTTCAGTCACATTGGAACAAATTTATGTTTTTGAAACAGTATTGTAGCAGAACTATATGCTGGATATTTCAGAGTATAAGTAGCAACGATAGCAAGAAGTAATGATATCAAGTCCTATCATTAGAAACATCTTTTCTAACATCTCATATACACCCCCTTCTCTCCTCTGACACTGCCAGCAGCCTGGTACAGACCCTCAATATCTCACGGCTGGATGATTGTTATAGTCTGCTGACTGATCTGTCTACCTTGAGTCTCTTCCCATTCCAATCCATTCTCCAATCCGTTGCTAAAGTAATCTTCTAAAATGCAGGTCTCACCATGTTATTCTCTCACCAAATAAACTCCAGTGGCTTCCTATGACCTCTAAAGAGGCTACTCTATGTCTCATTTCTCCCCTAGCCTTACTGGGTATTGCCTCAGTCAAACTGAGACCTGTTGAAGACCTTAGCTTAAAAAGGCTCAGATCTCCCACTGCATCCAGAACCATCTCCAGTCGTTCTGATCTATACCTGGACGCTGGACCCAGATGGCTCTGCAGGGAAAGGTGAGGCAGGTGACCTTGCCCAGCCCTCCCTGACTGAAATCATGTCATAGTATTACCTTCCTGATGTCATGGCGCTCTCCAAGAATGAAGGACAAACAACAACAAAAATCAAATATAAAACCTTGAGTTTGGCTTTTAAAGTGCTATATAGCTTGATCCCTTCCTTCCTTTGTAGCCTTCTTATTCCCTTCCACATACTGTATGGCCTAGTGACCATACAGTTCCTTCCCATATAACACTTCACTTCTTGCTCTGTGCCTTATCACCGGCTGTCTTTAGTGACTAGAATGCTCTTCCTCCTTAACTCTGCCTGCTGGCTTCCCTCAAATCCCACTTTCTGTAAGAAATCTTTCCTGATCCCTATCCCCCTAATTGTTGATGTTTTTCCTCTAAGATTACTTCCCATTTACCATATATAGTTCATCAGTCAAGAGAAGGACATATAGGGGCAGCTAGGAAGCACAATGAATAGAGCAAAGGCCTTGAAGTTATGAGGATCTGGGTTCAAATATGACCTCAAATATTTACTAGTTGTGTGACCCCGCGTAAGTTATATAACTCTGGTTAGATGAGGGAAGGAGGGAGGGAGGGAAGGAAGGAAGGAAGGAAGGAAGGAAGGAAGGAAGGAAGGAAGAAAGAAAGGAAGGAAGGGGGGGAGGGAGGAAGAAAATCTCCTCTATGGATTCCTCTCTCTTCCCATATTATCCATATTGCATTAATCAACCTGCCAGAAGCCAATGAGATTAAATGAAAAGAGCAAGTCAACACAAGAAGGTATAAAAATCTCTGACACTTTCACATGCCTTCAGTTATCTGAACAGTAGAGCAGGCATTGGAGAGTCCTGCTTCTGCCACTGATTATAGGTGACTTTGGGCCTCAGTAAAATTAGAGAGCTGCCTTAGAATTCAGGTTTTAGTCTGGGACTTGGACCTTTTTTTAAAAAAAATTTAATATCTTGAAATTTTATTTTAATATAATTTATTTCCTTTGTATCATATCTTTTTACTTATGTATTTATATATTATATATACATTGTATTTATATACATACTATATATATATATATATATATATATATATATACACACACACACACACATACAATAGTCCGTATTGCATACCCTTTGTTAAAGGAGGAAGCAGAGGTGACCACTCTGATTGGGGTATTGGAGTTTGGCAGCTATAACTCCCTGGCTTGGCCACCCAGGCACTGAGGGCCCTATCTTAAAACAAACCTTAGCTTACTTAGCAGGCTACAGCATCCCAGTAATCACACCTGGGCCTGATTTGTATGCAGCTTGGGCCTTCTCTTCTATATTCATTTTACTGTAAGCTGAATCTAGTTTTCTGGCACTTCAAAGTCTCTCTTCTCTAAGGCCCCTCTCTTTCAAGGTTCTCTACTTCTCTTCCAGGCTTTTTTTCCCTCCAGGGATTTCCTCTGGGTCTTAGTTACTTCCTCTCCAAAATGAAGAGGTTGGAATAAGTCATCTCTAGCCTACCATTTTCCTGCTTCTAACATATCATGTTCTAATGCCCCTTCTAGATCTGATATTTGACAGTCCCTTCCAGCTCAAAATTTCTGTGAAAACTTGTAACAGCTCCTGCCGCTATCTTGAAAATGGATGGATTAACTTACTAATTCATGTATTCATTCAACAAACATTTACTGAGCACCATTAGTATATACAATAATTCCCTATTTAGGGAATGGGGCCAAAATCAGGTCTCAAAAATCAATTTTCTCAAAAGTAAAACCCCTACCTAAGAAACAACGGAAAAAATTTCAGAGCTGAACATAAGTAGAAGAAATATAAACTATATTCCTAAGTGCAGGGCAAAGCTAATCAAGGAAGTCTTCTTGGAAGTGGTAAATTTTCAATTACATCTGATACAAATATTTCCATTTTGATCCCTTTAAACAAATTCCTTTGAAAAGAGAAGATGCGAAGGGAGATAGATAGTATAGTATAGTATATAGAGTACTGGCCCTGGAGTCAGGAGGATCTGAATTCAAATCTGACCTCAGACACTTAACACTTCCTAGCTGTATGATCCTGGGCAAGTCAGTTAACCCCAAATGCCTCATCAAAAAAGAAAAACAGAAAAGTTGCAAATATGGTGAAGAGAAAGTAATCACACATTGGGAATCAGAATACCTGGCTTCCAATCTCATAAGATGGGAGGGACTTGCAAGATCATCTAGTTCTATCATCCCCATCCCATTTTACAGATGGGGAAACTGAGATTCAAAGAGGGGAAATAACTTACCCACAGTCACAAAGGTAATCAGTAGAAGGGCCAGGATTTGTACCCAGTCCTTCAATTCCAAATCCCACTTTTGTCACTGACATGCTGTTTGAATTTGGGCCTCAGTTTTCTCATCTGTAAAATAAGAAGGTTGAGCCTCTTCCACCACGCACATTCTATATTCTTACATTCTATATTCTTACTGTACCATGCCATCAGCTTTACTAATTAGCTGTGGGACCTTGGTCAAGTCCCTTTGCATCTATAAAATGTAGGAGTTGAATTAGAGAATCTCTAAGGTCCATTCTAGATCCATTGTTTCTTCAGAATTCTATTTGTGCAAAGCTCTGGGTTTTCTGCACTTCTTTCCTGTTAAGTCTAGAAGTCACTAGTCATTACCCCTTATTTCTCTAGTACTCACAAGGCTTTCTTAAGCATATGGGTTGGGGTAGGAAGAGTCATGAGAAGGGAGATTAAAGTAGCCTCTTTTCTCCTTCGGCCCAAAAAGCCAAATGCCTTAGCTAACAGAGGGCCCAGTAAAGGAAGAAGCAGCTGAGTTCAAACTGCAGGAGAGAGAGGCTGACCCTCCTCCATATCTCCTCCAGATGGTCCTCAGAGCTGGCCCACTGCTCACAGCAGCTGCTGCTGACAGAACTCCCCTCCCTCCACCTCCTCCACCCTCTCACAAGAGACACACAGCGGAAGGAGAGAATACAGCAAGCAGGGGCTCTTGGGCAGCTGAATGGACAGTACAGCCTTCTCAGCTTCATGTGTCTGACTCCAGCCATTTGAACAACTGAGAATTGGAGAGCCTGCCTCTCATCCTGTCCTGTCCACAGCTTCTTCCTCAAAAGTGTGGAAAAGGAATAAATATTTATTAAGCATTCACTCTGTAACAGGCACTTTATAATCATGACCTCACTGGCTCTTCACAACATCCCTGTGTGGTCAAGTTATTCTCATTTTACATTTGAGGAAACTGACAGGGTCACACAGTTAGTAAGCATTTGAGGTTGGATTTTAACTCCTGACTTCCTTCCTGACTTCAGACCAAGAATTCCATCCATCCTAGATTTCCTTGATCTTCTCAGGACTGATTCAAAGGTATATACTAAAGAGGGAGCCATTGTCGTTGGCCCAGTCCTCTGATAATAGTGCATTGGGTTGTGACTTGGGAAAGTGAGTGGGATGGAAAGAAATGGTTCCCCCAGTGAAAAACGAAAAGCTTAAAGAAAAAAAGGCTCTGCCCTGGAAATATTTACATGAACTGTAGCTGAGCAAAACAAGCAGAACCAGGAAAACATTGTACAAACAACAGCAAGATTATTCGATGACCAACTGTGATGGACTTGGTTCTTTTTAATGGTTCAGTGATCCATGGCAATCCCACTAAACTTTGGATAGAAAATGCCATCGGCATCCAGAGAGAGAACTTTGGAGACTGAATGTAAATCAGCATATGCTATATTGACTTTCCCCCAGTTTTCTTGGATTTTTTTTTTCTGTTCTGATTTTTCTCTCCCAACACGATTCATAAGGAAATATGTTTTAAAAAATGTACAAGTACAATCCCCCCAAAATGTTGGGTTTTACATGTAACTGGGAAAAATAAAAATAAAAATAAATTTTTTAAAGGGCTTTACAGCTATGGATAGGAGATAAAAACAATTACAAAAGATAAAACAGATAACTGATTACTTGAAACTGAAAAGCTTCAGGACAAACATTAATGCATTGAAATAGAAAGGAAGTGGTAGAATGGCAAAAAACATTTTATCAAATTTCTCCAAGGTTTTGGTATCCAAGAAATATGTACAAAAAACAACCACACACATACACCAATCATATGTGTATAAATACAGATGTATATATAGCTACAGGCATACATTTATGTCATTCCCCAAGAGATAACTGGTCAAAGGATGTTAACAGTTCTCAAAAGAATTGCAAAGTATTCACAACCATATGAAAAAGTACTTCAAATAGCTAATAATTTGAGAAATGTCAATCAAAACAAACCTGCAAATTGGTAAAAATGACAAAATTGTAAGCAACAATGTTGGAGGGGCTATGGAGTAACAGGCACACTAATACATTGTTGGTAGAGCAGTAAAATAATAATTATTTTGAAAATCAATTTGCAATTATGGAAATAAGGTGATTAAAATGTCTATACCCTTTGAACCAGAGAATCCAGTGCTGGGTTTATACCCCAAGAAAGTTATTAATAAGAAGAAAGTCTCCATATACTCCAAAATATTTTGGAAGAGACGTGATAGTTAAGAATTAGAAATAAAGTAGATACCTATAAATTGGGCAAAGGCTAACAAACTGTGATATGTGGATGTTGTGGAATACTACTGTGCTGTAAGAAATGATGTACAATGAATAGAGAAATATGGAATCTATATGAACTGATGCAAGTGAGCCAAGAAAACAATATACATAGTAACTATAACAATCTAAAAGAAAGGATAACCAACCACAAACCACAAAAGTTAAAAGTAAATGTAACAAGATTATAAAGATTCTTCAGAAGTTGAATGAAGAGGTATTAGAAAATATCCCCAACCTATTCCTTTGTGGAGGTGGGAAATTGACAAAGAGCATATTATATACATTTTCAGACTTTTTCAATGTACTGATCCATTGTGCTAATTTTTCTTTTCTAAAAAATTCTGTTTGTTCTGTAATGTCTCTGGAAAGGGAATGTAGAGAGATATTTGGGAAACTGATAATGTAAGAAACAGAAGATATCAATAAAAACATATTTTCTTAAAAAGCCCAAGCTCCGTGTTCTCTCTCTTATTCTGATATAGCTTGCTCAGCTCAACAATACTCAGCTACCATCAAGGTCAAATTTACTTCACTTCATCACCTCACCTTCACTTTATCACACACATATATATATACATAAAACACACACACAGACACACTTCAGGCTTCAAATTACCTTGTTGGTAATTTGAAGGTAAGGGTTCTTAACCTGTTTTGGCAGTGAAGCCTAGGAACCCTTTCTCAGAATGACGTTTTAAAATGCATAAAATACATTGAATTACAAAGGAAACCAATTATATTTAAAAGTAGTTATTTAAAAAGAAGTTCACATACCCCATATCAAGAACCCCTGACTTATTTTCTCCTTGAAGACCACCCATGAAGTACATTTTAATCGGATTTCACAGGAATAGAGATGGTTTCTTGTGTCAGAGTAGGGGCATCACATAGTGTGACTTGCCCTGGTCTTGAACTCTTTCTAAATAGAGTCAGCATGGCATGGCAAAAAGAACTTTGAACCTGTATTCAGAAGCCTCAGCTGAGCTCACAGTATGGGCTGTCATAGACCTTGCTATATGACCTGGGGCAAGTGACTTAACCTTAAGTGGAATCAGTTTTCTTATCTATAAATTAAGGAAGTTGAAAGAAAAAAAGATTAATACAAATACTCTGTAATTTTAGATTCAAGTCTGCTAGAAACAATTTATCATTTCATATCTAAGCTATTTCTAACTTAAAGAAATGTCCAAACTGGCAATAGTCTCCCATGCCTCTGGACATGACTCTCTGCCCCCAAAAGATTTTTTGGTAACACTTAGAGGAATCTTAAATAACGAAAAGATATCTTAAAATACATCTGGGTTAATGTTTCATAAAGGAGAATCTAAATTATTACTTTATTTTTTCCAGGACTAGTGGGTCCTTTTGAAGTTAAATAAAGGGACTTCCCACTTCCAACAGATATCTTAATCCTTTCTCAGTATAGAAAGAAGGCCAGCCTAACAAAGACATCAAGTGGGCAAATGAAGATGACTATGACATTAGGGATGTGATGCCATGACATGCAAGTGAGTTGGTTTTAAATGAAGGAGAGCTGTGCCAGGTATCTCTAGCAGATATCAGTTTGTTACTAATCAGTGATTAAGGCAAGGTAAAGAAATATTTCTCTCAGATGGATCAATAATCAAATCCTTTCAAGTTTGAGGAAGGTGTTGTTACTCCATTTTCCTAAGAATAACCATTGTGCTCTTTTGCCCTGATCTTTTCCAAGGAGTTTTTCCCAGAAGTCTGGAAAGGCCTTTATTTTTTACAGAAATATAATTTTTAAGAAAGTAAAAAGGTTTTCATTATGTTTCTACAGGGCTAACAATCCCTGCCCTTCTTATCTCATGGAGATGTGCAGATAGAACATGTTCTATCCATATGGGTTCATACCATATAGATATGGTCAATAGGTTGTTCCATTTGAATATTACAAAAGAAAATGTTGTAGTAGAGGTGGAAGGAGTCACTGAGAAAGGACAGTGATGCTAAAAGAAAAAAGGAAAATGCATAAACATAAATAAATGGCTTAGTGGGGAAAAAATGATTTAGCAGAAAACCCATTTAACTGTGTTTTCTCAGATTTGAAAAATTAGTCTTCCTTGAAGAATTGAGTTCAAATCCTGTCTCAGCCACTTAGCTGAGAGATCCTGAGTAAGTTACTAAACCTTTCTCAAGTAGTAAAATGAGAATGATAGCCTCTCCCTTATTGGGCAGCTAGGTAATAAAGTAGAGTACTGGGTTTGGAACCAGGAAGATTCTCCTTTCCTAACTGCAAATCCTGACTCAGATAACTTACTAGTAAGTTATGTGATCCTAGGCAAATCATTTAACCCTATTTATCTCAGTTTATAAAATTTTTAAAAATAAATTGGAGAAGGAAAGGGCAAACCACGTCAGTATTTTTGCCAAGAAAACCGCAAAATAGGCTTATGAAGATTAGGGAAGTTCTGAAACATCTTCTGGGGTAGTTGGAAAGACTGAATGAGCTAGTTTATGTAAAGTAGTCTAGCTACAACTCTGAGACTGGGAAATTATTCACCACTTGTACTCCGCCAGAGTCTGAATCTGTCCAAGGGTCCAGCCGGACTTAACCTTCACCAAAAGTCCTGATTATCTAAACCAGTGTGGTTTCCCCAGCTAGTCACCATTCCCATTGTTTCATCATTGCTGTAGCAGCTATCTTAGTTAAGGATTAGTTAATCAGGAGGGTACTGTGAGGACCCTGGAAAGGAGAATCCTCACTTGTCCTAGAGAGACTTCTGCTTCCAGTCCTGTTTCAAGATCCACCTCCAAAATGACAAGGAACAAACACAGAGGATTTTCACTTCCATTGACAGAACAAAAAGTTGATATTAGAATATAGGAAGGTTGCACCTCTATCTCTACAATTTCCTGAAAGGAGTAGTATATGACCATTCTCAAAAGTAGCCAGGGAGAATTTCAGGAGCTATAAAGATTTACTACAGCCAGTCTGAGAGGTTTGGAGTGAAGTTAACTGTGGAAGGAACCACAGAAATCATGCAGTCCAATCCTCTGATTTTACTGAAGAGGAACCAGAGGTCCAGAGATTATAAATCACTGTGGTACAGTAAAAAGAACACAGGACCTAGAGACAAGACAGGTCTGGATTTGAACCCTGGCTCTGGTTTCTAGGACTGTGGAATAGAATCAGACATAGCTTACATACACCAGTAATAAATGAAACATAAATGCTAGCTGGGGCAATGGATAGAATACTAGGCCTAGAGCCAGGAAGACTCATTTTCCTAAATTCAAATTCAGTCTTAGATGCTTACTATGTGTGTCCCTAGGCAAGTCAATTAGCCTAATTTGCCTCAGTTTCCTCATCTGTAAAATTAGCAGAAGAAAAGGATGAAGCACTCCAATATCTTTTTAAACTACAGTTGGGGTCACAAAGAATTAGTCACAACTGAAAACAACCAAACAACAACATAAATGCTAGCTATTTTAATAATTATTATTATTGCTCTTTCAATGAAGTACATCTGAACTCTGCAGAATTTCCAAAAGGGATCAATTAACCACTTGTTGAAAAGTCACTGAAGACATTTGAACTCTAGGCAAAAGTTGGACTACTTTGACTTTTGAGGTATTTTCCTAGAGTTCTGGATGATACTATTTGATATAGAATGTACTATAAAGACCTTCTGAGGATTCTACCAACCTTGCTTCTTTCTAGGTTTTAGATATGATCCTGATTTTAGCCTGAAGAACATTTACAGATCCAGTATATGACATTGGCCATCAAAGCTCACTTTGCTAGTGACATTGATTCTATGATCTTATTTATTACTAGACTGCCAGCCTAGCTGACTGTTCCTTTTTGACTTAGCTGCCTTTTCTGAACTCTAACTCTTGCCTGCCTGCACCTTCGCTACCCTGTTTGGTCTTGTTTTATCCTGTGGAGGGCCATGAATGGAAGAACAGGATGAAAGCCAGTCATGCCCCGGCTCTCATCCAAAGGGGTCCAATGTCTCAAAAGACCAAGTGAATTTGAGTATAAGGCTTGGGCCCAAATTCAGCCTGACAGAAAAGTTCCAGTGTCTTTATTGGTATAGCACAGTATAGCTTCTACAAGGTCAGGACTGTATTACTTGTGATCTGGGCAGTAGCTCTGTAAAGGTGATCCCCAAGACCAAGATCTCACATTCCCCGTGGAAGCTCTTTCCTTGAGAGGACTTAACCTTCTTGCCAGTGATCAGAATAAGAGAAAAACAACCAATTACGCAAATGATGAAACCCCAAAGAAATTCCATCTTCAGCTCCCCATGACTCCGGTCCCAAAGCAGCCAAGGCTGGCTGAACCTTTGGTGGTGATACCATATCTGGGGCTCACGTGGCAGCTTATCAGCCATCTACCTTATAATATATTAAGGAAGAGCAAGAGAGAAGGGTGTTTTTGCAATGCCAATTGAGCACATTTACCTAGGCACATACACTGGTGGCACTGAGAGGCATCCAGCCTTCCCAGGTATAGTTGCAGACCCCTGTCCTCTCTTGTTAATGGACATGCAGACACTCAGAGGGGTTATACTCTCAGATGGTTTGTGCCTAGTATTTTATAGTATGTGTGTGTTACTTTCATTCTAAAGTGACCCTTCTGAAATAAAGTGGATGTAAAACTTTAAAAGTCCTTTAAACCACTTGGGAGGGAGAATGGGGCTGGCTTTGGGCCAGAGATCCTTATCCCTCCAAGCAAGAGAGCACTGTGTAAGAGCAAGACTGCAATAGGCTGGTGAACCAGAATCTGGGCAGATTGTGTCTCTACAAAAGTCAGTCAAATATTACTCTGAAACTAATTCTTGAATTCATAAGACCTTACAAAATCCCAGATTTAGAGCCTGCAGAGACCTTAGAGAGCCAATCTCCCTTCTCTTCCCCACTTCCCTTTCTTTTGCAAATAAGGAAGTGACTGGCCAGAGGACACACAGTCAATAAAGAACAGAATTGGAATTAGAATCCATATCCTTGGACAGTGATCCAATTACCCTTTCCATTCTACTACAATCTTTCCACTAGGCACAGAGGCAGTCTGGGCATTCTAAAGCTCTGCCCACACAATCCTGGGCCTCCTGACCCCTGTGGGAAGTCTGAGCAATTTTCTCCCTTTCCCATATAAGGCTGGACCTGGCTGGCCTGGGGTGGCCCCTGTCCTGTCATCTGGGCTGTGGAGAATGTCAACTATGCGGGGAGAGTGGGGGGCAGTGCTCAGGCCTTAATCTCCATACTTTTTTAGACAAAATACACACAGTGAAAAAACAAAAACAGAAGCCTAGGGTTGGACTGCCCCAGCCCAGACAGCAGATGGGAAGGTTCCTAGTTTTCTCAGAAGAAAAGAGGAAAGAGCTATAGAATATAAGCAGATCGAATGGCCCTTTTTCTGATGCCATCCCCCAAATTATGGGCCAAATTCTCCAACTCCAATGTTCCCATGGGGAACGTTTCTATTTTTCTCTATCTGGTTATCAGTTTTGACCTGGAGCCCTGAATCACTGAAATCTCTAAGGACCTGATGCTGACACTAAAGAACTGCACAAGGAAAGGTTCTTAGGACCCCAACACCAGGCTTCCCTTCCATGGCACAGAACAACTAGTGTCTCCAAGTGCAACATGTTTGGTACCAAACAGAGGCTGCACATGAGGATCAGAACTGAAGGTGCTTCCTCTCACAATGACCTCTATTCTTCTCCGGAGTGGGCAAAGGTGGCTGGCTGCCACTTTCAGCAGGCCACTGGCTTGGTGTACACACACATATTCTGCAGCCGCAGTTGCACCACCAATGTGATGGGAAAAGAGCAGAAGAGGGAAGGAGAGTTTACACATTCCCAGACTCTCAGGGGAGTTGGGAGGGGAAGTCACTGAGGGGCACTTGACCTTGAATGCAAATCCCTTCCACAGAAGGGAAGAAGGGAAGAAAATCCCTTCCTCAGGGATTTTGCCTGAGGACTATGCAGGCTCCTCTTTGGGAAATTGCCTCCAAACTCATTTGGGCAACTCCCCAGAGCCATAGCAAGTGATAGTGGGGCCATGACAGCACAAACTGTTTCTGGGGTAACTGGCAGAAAACATGGCCTTAAATTATCAACTCAAGGGTGCTGGTGGACAGGTCCAAGAGGGGCTTTCCTAGTATCTAGAGGTGGAAAGCATGTGAATTCTTTTTGCTCCCTAATTGCTAAATTTTCTTAGTTATGTGCTACTGAAAGATTTGTTCCCCACTGTAGTGCTTTTGATAACCTAAATATTCACCAGTGGGAGAATGAGTGAAAATAACTATGGTACATGAATGAATGTAATAGATTGTGAATAGGAAATTCTACAAATTCAAAGTAATATGGGGAGATTTTTATGGACTGATATAGATTATATAAACATAGAATATATCCTGATATAAAATGAAATCAGCAGACCCAAAAGGATAAAGGCAATGACTCCAATAATATAAATGTTCTAGAAAATGGATAATGAGCCATAACTCCTATTCCCAAGCAGAGAGGAGACTGCCATGATGAAATTGCATACATATCATACACACACACACAAACACACACACACACGCACGCACACACACAGATAGTCAGATGTGACCAGTCACTATATTAGATGTTTTCTTTATTATTTTTTCTTCATTACCAGGAAAGGTCCAGGAGGTAGGTATTTTTAACCCCCAAGAGATGATTGTAATGGGAAGAACATCAATAAAAACTTTTAAAATAAACTTTGGTACCTTGAGACAAAGCCCTAATTCAGAGATAACTACTGTTCAGTCCACAAGACGCCACAGGCAAAGATGAACTGAAAGTTACATGCAATAACTTTCCACTACTTGAGTCCTAGAAGCTGATAATTCCGTATGACCTGTGAATGATGTTATAAAGATCCAAATAGTCCTTGGCAAGAAAGAAAGAAAGAAAGAAAGAAAGAAAGAAAGAAAGAAAGAAAGAAAGAAAGAAAGAAAGAAAGAAAGAAAGAAAGGAAAAGAAAGAAAGGTTTGCTTCATCTTTGTTTTTTGTTTTTGGCCGCAGTCTATTCTTTGATGATTTACCATTTCATTCTAACTATTCACAAGCATATCAGAGATTTTAACCTATGGGCCAGGCTTTTGTACAAACATCTTGTTCAAATTCTAGACTTCTAAATGCTGCAACTGCTCAATTTGTCTCTAAGCACAGTGCAAAATACAAAATCCCTTGGGGGGGGGGGGGGAACTCATCTCACCAATTCCTGAGCCTGTCTTGCAGCTCACCCTTGGCCCTCGCCTATCAACTCATCCTAGTCAAGTACTACAAGGTACACAGAGACCTCCTAGCCTACATTCCTAACACAGTGGCTTCTGTGGTGGCAGAGAGTTGCTATTGCTTGTGGGTATGTTTAGAGCTCAGGTGATGAGGGCTTGGCCCTAGAATTACAAAACCAGATAGCTCCAGGTTAGGTTGAGACCGGCCCCACCCTAGGGTCAGGGAGAAAGAGACAAATAAACATGGAATGGGACTAGATCCAGAGGCCCAATTAAATTTCCTCATCTGGACCTCATTCAAGATAGATCCTCTGTTGGTCACTACAATTCAAAGCTCCCTCTTCCCAAACCAGCTTCAGTCCCTCCCAAAGTTAGTCCCCTACTCTCTCGGTTTATCCTTGAGCAAATGATTTTAACCTCAGTTTTCCTCATCCCTAAGATTTCAAGGGGGAGTTAATAGATGATCTCTTAGTCATTTTACCGTAAGATTTATTGCTTTTAAGATTCCCACCCCATTCCATCCCATTCTAGCTCACCCCGGATCCCTTGAGGGTGTGGCTGGATGAGGAAACACCCAGCTAAGCCCGCCCCCCTCCATTGTTTCTCCAGTCTGACTACGTTCCCCAGTCCTGACTTCAACAGCCAAATACTCAAGGTCCTGCTGGCTCTGGGTGAACTCATCCAGCATGTAACTCAACCCTGGGCTGGAGCAGCCCCACTGGGACCTGGAAGAGGTTAAAGCACCAGGATCTTGTCCAGTGGCCTCATGAAGAGCCAAGAATTAAGTATGAATCTGGCAGTATCTTCCTGATGACCTGCCAGGCAGTTCCACATGAGAGCTGACCTGAGAATGAACAGGAAGCATCTTCCAGAAGGCCTTCCAGAAGGCACCCTATCTTATTTTCCTTTCCAAAGGTTTTGAGGGGCTGAGAGTGTAGGGTGAGTCAACTCATTTGGGAGACCTGGAAGACATAAGATGTGCATAGAAACCCTAGAAGCTCCTCTACTTCCCCAAATCTCCAATGTCTGGAAGAAGAATCCCATACTACTACACAAACCAAAAAAAATAGCAGGTAGATTAGAAAGCCTGCCACTGCATATGTCCCACACTCCTGCCTCAGCACACACTGCCCAAGTCCAATGGGAAATAGGCACTAAAATTCAGCATAAGCATATACTGAGAGGGGGTGAGGTCTTAGGGATAGAGATGGGAAGTCTGTGATAATAGATCTGGAATAGACCTGGAATTAGAATACTTGCTCTAAAAACTACTGACTAGGTGGTCCTAAGCAAGTCAATTCATGTGGTTAAGATAAATCTTATCTCTAAAAGGGAGATGTTAATAGCCATTGTACTACCAGCCCTAGAAGATTCTGACTTAGGAAGCACTTTGCAAATCTTAAAGTACTATATAAATTCTCATTATTGTTCTTATTGTCATTGAGGCAGAGTTTGAGATTTTCTCCCTTGGGAGTGGAGGTTACCTAATCCAAAATAAAAACAATATTTCACTGAAATTATGCAGGCATACTTCTCCCAAGATTAAATTCCCTTATCTTCTTTAGAGCTAAAAGAATTTCCCTATATAAACTGATTTCTTTAAAAAATCCCTTTTCTCTCTGTCCTAACGTGAAACATCACTGTTCTTTGCCTTCTCAGGAAGAAGTTCTTCTAAAAGCTATAAATGAAGCATAGAAGTGGGAAGCTTGGGAATGGGGAGATATCAGTGATACTCCTGAACCCAACTTGTGGATGAGATGGGGGGAAAGAGGACAGGAAGGACTCCTAACATCTAGGAACCAAAATATGCATTTAGTCCATAAAACCTAGTGAAAAGAGCAAAGATCTCAAAGTAAGGAGATCTAAGTTCTTGACCCAAGTCTGGGAGACCTTAATCAAGTCATTTGACTTGTCTCTCTGGACCTCTGTTTCCCCATCTGTTAAAGGAATTAAACTGGATATCTAAACTCCAGTTTACCTCTCACCTTCTTTGTTCTGAAGTCCTACACTGATCTAATTTTCTATGATTTTAAGACTTCCAAACTGGCCTTTATATCATTTGTTCTCAAATTAAGAGTTTTTCTCAAGCAATCCTAAATTCCCTGATCATGAGAAAGACAGAACCATACTCACCAAGAATGATCAGTCCCTGCCCCACATTTCTGGGTTGGGGATTCATAATTTGCAACCTGAAACTTCAATGACCTTGAGCAAATTGGGAGAAAGATCTAACTTGTTTAGTGGAGGGAAGAAAAAGGGTTAATTAGGACATGCATTTAGAAAAGGTGAACGAAGTTATGGAAGACAAGAGTTTAGTAGGGGTGGGCAAAATACAGGTCTATCACAAGAATAAAGAAGAGGAGGAAGGGAAAAAAGAGAGATCAATGAACTTTTAGGTTGCAAATGTGGACGGAGGCACATTCTAAAAAGTTCGTTTTAGATTAGACACAAATATTTCCCAAAGAGAGATACTAAATGAGATAAAGGAAGCCAAACAGACTCCAGTTCACTGTAGTTATTTTTGGAAAAGGAGAGAAACAAAGCTACCATCTTCCAACGTAAATCGTGCGGACCTACGGATCGATCAAGGGGGAAGTTTTCCCAGCCACCTAGAGGCAGCCAATGGCTCTCTTACCCTGTTAATTTCCTCCAGCCTCCTCCCCTGCCGGGCTTTCAGCAAGCCGAATGCTTTCCCTCCTGTAGAAAACAAAGAGGGTAGTTTTGAAGGGAGCAAGGAAGGTGCTCATCTCTTCCAAGAGGCATGACTATCTCTCCCCCAGATTTTCTAGACTGTAAAAAGTTAACTTGGAAAATCCTCTGCAGGATTGAAAGTTGGAGGACTGTGGGAAGTGGTTTGGGGATAGGCAGGTGTCCGAAGTAGAAGGGGGTGGGGGTGGGGGCTAAGGGTGGAGGCGTAAGGGCAAAGGGAAGACAGAAAGAGATCGTTTTACCTTGGAATCTCTTGCTCAGGGTAACAGACATGCCGAAGTCCATCTTTCTGGCTCTCTGCGGTGAAACCTCCTGAGGAGAGTCAGAGAAGTGGGCTGTGGAGTGCTCTGGCGCCAGTGGCTAGGGGCAGCAGTAGGGGGGAGGGACCGGCAGAGCTCCGGTCACACCCCCCTCCCAAGACAGCCCAGCCTCTCTTCAATGCAACTATTATGTAGGACAACTGAGAGAGCCCGGACCCTCTGCTGGAGAAAAAGGAAATATGCAGAAAACAGCCCAGCCCGCCTCAACCTGTTGCTGTCCTCCTAGCCGGAGGGAAGTTTTAACCCTTGTCTGCCCACAAGTTGCAACTCCCACCCCTTCACCCCCTCCCTCAGAGTCCCCTGCGGAAGTTCCCAGTATGTAACGTGAGTTTTGAGGGCACAGATTCCCTGAAGGAATAAGGTGTGCCTGCCCGAGAGTCGACAGACAGTGTCAAGTAAGTCTAGGATGGCATGCTGGTGGATGGGGGATGGCGAGTCAAGACCCTCCATCTCTCAGGAGCATTTTCTCAATCCCATCTATAGGAAGTCTTTTCCTTAATCCCTCAATTCCAGTGCGTTTCCTCTACTTGCTATTTATCCCGTACATAGCTTCCTTTCTTTTTGGTCTCTGTTTGCTGGTTGTCTTCCCCATTAGACTATAGATTCCTGGAGATCAAGGAATGTCTTATATCTCTTTTTGTATTTCCCGTGCTTAGCGCAGTACTTGACATATAAAAAGTACTTAATAAATATTTATTAAGAGGTGTGATTCAGGCCAATTCCAATAGACTTGTGAAGGAGAGAGCCATCTGCATTTAGAGAGAGGATTATGGGGACTGAAAGTGGATCACAACATAGTAGTTTCACCTTTGTTGGTGTTTGCTTGCTTTTTTTCTCTCTTTTTTTTCTTTTTGATTTTCTTTTTCTTGTGCAGCATGATAAATGTGGAAATGTATTTAGAAGAATTGCACATGTTTAACCTATATTGGATTACTTGCTGTAGGGGAAGGAAGGAGGTGGAGATGGAGGGTGAAAAATTTGGAACACAGGATTTTACAAGGGTGAGTGGTTTTTTTTTTTATTTTTAAATAATTATAACTTTTTATTGACAGTACATATATGCATGGGTAATTTTTTACAACATTATCCCTTGCATTCACTTCCGTTCTGATTTTTCCCTTCCCTCCCTCCACCTCCTCCCCTAGATGGCAAGCAGTCTTATACATGTTAAATATATTATAGTATATCCTAGATACAATGTATGTGTGCAGAACCAAACAGTTCTCTTGTTGCACAGGAAGAATTGGATTCACAAGGTAAAAATAACCTGGGAAGAAAAACAAAAATGCAAAGAGTTTACACTCATTTCCCAGTGTTCCTTCTCTGGGTGTAGCTGATTCTATCGTCTTTGATCCGTTGGAACTGAATTAGATCTTCTCTTTGTCGAAGATATCACTTCCAGCAGAATACATCCTCATACAGTATTGTTGTTGAAGTGTATAATGATCTCCTGGTTCTGCTCGTTTCACTCAGCATCAGTTCATGTAAGTCTCTCCAAGCCTCTGTATTCCTCCTGCTAGTCATTTCTTACAGAACAATAATATTCCATAACATTCATATACCACAATTTACCCAACCATTCTCCAATTGTTGGGCATCCATTCATTTTCCAGTTTCTGGCCACTACAAAAAGGGCTGCCACAAACATTTTGGCACATACAGGTCCCTTTCCCTTCATTAGTATCTCTTTGAGATATAAGCCCAATAGTATGCACAGTTTGATAACTTTTTGGGCATAATTCCAGATTACACTCCAGAATGGTTGGATTCGTTCACAACTCCAGAAACAATGCAAGAGTGAATGTTGAAAACTATTTTTGCATATATTTTGAAAAATAAAAAAACTATTATTGAAAAAAATAAGGGTTTATTAATCACTTCTGAGCCTGTTTCACTGATAAATCTTTGCTTGTCTAGCCTAGCTCTTAGAGAAGCCTTGAGGATGAATGAAACAATGTGTGCAAAATATACTTGAATTCTTTTTTGGGATAAAAAGAGGGTTGATAAGAGGCACCCTAGTAAAGGGGAAAGAATGTTGAATTTGAAATCAGGAAAGAACTGTGTTCAAATCCTGACTCTGATATTCACTATCTGAATAGCTCAGTCATTTCCCTGCTTTCTGAGTGAGATGAGTCTATTTTTTTATTTCTAAAATGAGGGTGATCCTTTCATTATTTGCTTCATTTGACCTCTTTGAACAAGGTGAACTTCAATTTCTTTATCTCTAAAATGATGTTGCTAATGCCTGCAATGCTTATCTCACAGGGTTGTTTAACGAAAAAACTTTGTGAAACTTCAAGTTTTATAGAAATGATCTATTATTAAAGAAGTATGATATATTTGGAGAAGGAAATGGCAAACTGCACCAATATCTTTGCCAAGAAAAGCCCAAATCGGGTCACAGAGTGTTGGACATGAAGAAAATGAGATATTACTATTTAATAGAAAGCTCACTTTTCTAACGGGACTTTAGTGGTCATTGAATTCAATTCCTTCATTCTACAGATGAGGAAATTGAGATTCAGTTAAGACTTGCTTTTCAAGCCACACTTTGTGGAAAGTATGAGCTAATGGCAACTCAAATCCTCTGATTCCAGATTCATTGCTTTTTCTGCTTCATAGGGATACTTTTATAAACTTCATGGTCCTCTGGAGATGGTTTCTTGGGTTCTTTTCCTCATAGAAACATTGGAGGCCAATAGTGAACAGGTCACTGTTCAGGAAGGGATGGGATTGTGGCAGGAGGGGGGGGAAGGGGGAAGGTAATTTCTAATCATCAGTATTGGTAGAAGCAATTATATAAGGGTTATATAAGATGGCAAGAGGAAGGCAGTAGAAGCAAACAAAACAATAATATCACAATAAAATTCAGATTTTCAAAATCTGGAAATTCTGCCTCATTCTGGTGGGGCTGCTCTTTATATATGCTCAGCTTTCCTAAATCTTATTGCCATTCAGTGGCAGTAAGGAGCTCCTTCTTCATTTCCTGATCTCAACAATTGTGCAGTGTCACAAACCAGATGTTGATCAGCTGCCTGCTTCATCCTCAGGTGACAGGGTCAGTGATTTCTTGAAGAAAATCAGATCAACAGCAGAAAGTCATGGAACTTCAGGGTTCCCCATAACTCTAAGCTAAAAAACAGAACATAGCTTTCCATCTTATTGAATGTGTAGAAGGAATTAAGTGGGATTTGAGCTGATAAAAAAAAAGATGTAGCCTGGAGAACAGCGTCACCACTGGAACCACATTAACTATATTAGAATGTTAGAGAGTAAGGATCGACTCATTCTTAGCATTTGTACCATCTGTACTATGTGTATCATCAGGGCTTGGTGATTAATAGGTGAATAATAAATGCTTTTTGATTGACTGAATGAATGAATGAATGGGAGGTCTACTTGATGGCCAAATCCAAAAGATCATTATATAGCTTATACATCAGTATTCATAGTAATGACTAACATTTATGTAGCACTTTATAAATATCTCATTTGTTCCTCATAATACTGGGAGGAAGATGCTATTCTTTATCTCCCTTTTACAGATAAGGAAACTGAGGCAGACATGTTATTAAGTGATTCACCCAGGTTCACATAGTTAATAAGTATTGAAGGCTAAATATGAACTCAGGGATCTCAAGATGACTCCAAGTCCAGCATTTTCTATAAAATACATCCCCTAACTTAATTATTACTCCTGCTCCACAGTCCATTAGCAGTATCAGACTAAATTGCAAGCAGTTTCCTAGTTGGCCTTCCTGACTCTTGTTTTTTTCTCATTCTAATCCTATATATGCTGTTAGATTTAAATACCATTTTTATCACGATGCTCTCTGACTGAAAACTTCCTGCATTTTTATGGGGTGTCTCCCATGCCTACAATTTTCTCCTTCCTCATTTCTGTGTCTTGGCTCATCTAACTTCCTTCAAGTCCCAGCTAAAATCTCACCTCCTCAAGAAATCTTTATGATCTACCTTAATACTAATACCTTCCCTCTGGTGATTATTCCCAATTTATTCCCTAGACTATGGGGTTCTTGAGAGCAGGGACTATTTTTTGGGGGGATTTCTTAATCTCCCCAGAGCATGGTGCCTGGCATATAGTGGGCATGTAATAAATGCTTGTGGGCTGTTCCTTATCAGATCAATTTAAGCTTTTTCTCTGGCTTTCCAGTGACATGGCTCCCAACAAATTATCTTGTATCCTTTTATTTACTTTTTATATATTTTATATATTTATGTGTACATGTACCACTTCCTATTCCCCTTGAATGTAACTTTTTGAGGGAGGGTAATGTTTCATTTTTGTCTTGGTATCCAAATTGCCCAGAACAATGCCTAGTACATCAAAGATGCTTAATACATGCTTGTTGATTACTTGATTGAAGGGTTAATGTATGCAAATATGTATATTCCTCTATTCCCCCCCAAAGCGGCAATATCAAAATAAAACTCAAACATACTACTAAGGCCTTTTATTTCTAGAGTAAACAGAAGGGTTTTACACTATTGCTCTGCTTCCAGACCAGATTCTAAAGTGTTAGCTCCTACTTGAAAAACCTTTGGAGATCTGGGAACTCTTTACTCCATATCCCTGCAGCCAGGAATCTTTGCAATGGGTTTGTGAGAGAGGGAAGGAAGTGGCAGCTTCCAGAAAGGTGCTCCAACACCTTATCTCTTTGCTCTCTCCTACTCTGTAAATCCCTCCTTTCTATTTCTCCTTTTTACTCACCCCCTTCCTCCCCTACCTCTCCATGATCCTTTCTGTATCCATGCAGTTATCTATTCCAAACCTAGAGGCCAGAGTTGGAGGAGTAAGCACCTGGCTAGAAGAAGTAAACCAATGAGATGTCCTCTAGGTTAAGGAGATGCAGAAGGCAGCTTTTCATGGACTCCATTCCTTTGGTTGCTTCCCTGTGGGGGCTGCAAAGGGTGGCTAATGAAGTCCAACAGGAAACTGAGCTGCTGAGTCAGAATAACTTTAGTTGACAGAAATATCTGTGCTCCTGTTTACTCTGACCCAGACCTGCAGCCTTGTTCCCTCCATGGTGCAGGCAATTTAGAAATGACTTCCATGTGGCATCAAATAGTAAGAGGGTCTCAGTGCAATGGAAAGGGCTAATGGGGAGAATTCCTTAGGAGACTGTAATTATTTCCAAGAAGTAGGAATTAAGCACCAGTATAATATGACAGAGACAGAGAGAGAGAAAGAGGAGACAGAGACAGACAGACAGACAGAGAGAGAGAGAGGGAGAGAGAGAAAGAGAGAGAGAGAGAGAGAGAGAGAAACAGACAGGGAGAGAGACAGAGGAAGAGAGACAGACAGAGAGACAGAGACAGAGACAGAAAGAGAAAGAGAGAGAAAGACAGAGACAGAGACAGACAGAGATAGAGCCAGAGAGAGTGAGAGAGAGAAACAGAAACAAAGAGAGAGAGGCAGAGAGAGAGAAGGAAAGGAGGGAGGAAGGGAGGGAAAAACCCCTACAGACCTGCCTAACTGGTCAAGCAGTGGACTCCCAATTCCTTTGGTTTCACCAAGTTATACCATTGAGAAACCCTATGTTCTTACTTGGTTTCTCAATCTGTGAAATGGATGTGGGTGGTGGGGAGGGGTATGGGCGTAGAGGAGCCACTGATCCTAATCTGGATGGGAGCTAGAGAGCCAGGAGGTGAAAAAATGGAAAAGGATAAGGTGGGGGAACACCTCTAAGTACTGCGGCCCCAGTTGTCCAGTTTTTCCAGTGATCATCAATAGCACCTGTCAGTGCTCCTGGCCCAAGGGAATCAAGAACTCTGTCAACTCATCACTGGACTCTTGAGAGTTGGTAGTAACTCTCCTTGGGAATCTGAGGCTGGCAAGCAAAAGGAGCACCTACAGCTCACCTGGCAGCAGAAACGGATCCCTGTGTGCAGATGGGCATGTGCATGCAAGCAATAGTACGGGGAGAGGCCTGTCTGTGGGGATGTGCCAATAGGGGCGTGTGTGCCCATACTGGCATGAGTGTGAGCCCCCATGAATGAGCATAACCACACGTGGTTGTGTACACACTGATTGTGAAAGGGAGGAGAGAACAGGAAACATTATTCAAGGAATAGGAATGTGTGCACGGCTGATTATTTATAGAAGCACAGGTTGGTATTGGTCTGTGTGTACACAGAAAAGTACATATACATGCACACAGTAGTATGGCAGTGAACGTACTCAGCAGGATGGGCGTGTGACATGTTGCTATGGATGCACCACCCATATCTCTGAGTTTTGGTCTGCCCAGATGGCGGCGGGCTGGAGGGACCCTTGTGGACGGGGATGGCTGTACAGATGTCAGTGTGTGTGTGCAGTATGGTGAGGGTGGGCATGGGTGCCCGTGTGCCGGCATGGACGTGTACACACATTGGGGTCCCCCGTGCATGCACACAGGGCTGCATGTGCCCTCAGGGGTTTGGGCGTGGTGTGACCCCTCGGGCTGGCTTCTCACTGCCAGCTGGCACAGCCCTCAGGCAGGCTGTGCAGAATGTCCTCCAGGTTCTGCTTGTCTGCCTGGATTTCCTTGAGGTCACTCTCCAAGTCTTGGATCTGGAGCTCCTGCTGCTCTGCCTCCTGCTCCAGCAGGCTCAGTTTATCCTGCAGGGGCCCCTGCCCGTCCAGGCGCTGCCTCAGTGGCTCCAGCTTCTGCTCAGTCTCATTCAGGGCTGAAGCTAGAGCTTGGTAAGGGTCCAGCTTTCCTGGGATGGGGAGGGAAGAAGAGGGAAGAATAGATACTGTCTCTCAGTTTTCCCAACACAGAGCCCCAGCTGTCCCTGCTTATCGTTCTGTGGGGTCAGCAGCTCCAGGATGGCCAAACCATCCTCCTCCAGAGCCAGGCGTTCTTTGGCTGGGCTCCATTTTCAGCCTAGTGTGCTTCATGAAGGACCTTCTCCAGCTCAGCTGGCATCTCCTTCCAGGAGCGCTTCTCTGGTCCCCATCCCTTCCCCAGCAGAAAGTATTCTCTTCTTCCTCGATTTTTCCTTTGGATCTTTCTTTCCAGAAAATCACATTCAACCTTGTATGTGTATCACACACACACACACACACACACACACACACGTATGGGGAGACTGTCAGAGGGAGGTACTGTGCCATTTATCATCTGTACCTCCCTAGTTCCCAGCACAGGATGCTAAATATGAGTGAATGAAATAGAATGGAAAGAAATTCAATCCTGAAAAAAGATTGCTAGGCAAGGGACAAGCCGGGATCGGGAATAAGAGCTGGCCTCTAAATTGGGTGGATTTGAATGTTAATCCTGTCTTGGATAGGATGGGCTGTGGGACCCTGGGACAGTCAATGTACTTGTCATGACTCTACTCAACTCTCCCATCCACATGGGGAGACAGAGTTCCTTCACCTGGAATTCCTTGGTTACTTTCCCTATCATCCTCTCTCTCTATGATGTCTTTCCTGAACACCCCAGCCCACTGGGATCTCTCATAGCTCTGCTGTTGATGCTGTTGTTCAGGCTTTTTTCAGTGACTTCCCACCCTTCCTAACCCCATCTGGGGTGTTTTTGGCAAAGGGAATGGAGTAGTTTGCCATTTCCTTCTCTAGTTCCCTTTATAGAAGAGGAACCTGAGGCAAACAGTCAAATGACTTGCCTGGGGACTTACAGTTAGTAAGTCTGAGGCCAAATTTGAATTCAGGGAAATGAGTCTTCCTGGCTCCAGGCTGGGCATCCATCCTTTGTGCCACCCAGCTTCAATCAATTTATACCAGTCATTGGGCACTCACATGGCACAAACCACACACTTTGTGAATGATTTTGTCATGAGTCTTATCCCATATTTCCTCTAAACTGTAATCTCAGGGTGGACAGGGATTGAATCTCATCTATCTGCATCCTCAAACAGCATTAAGCAAAGTTCCTGGATAGATTTATTGGTGGTGACGAAGGCCTCCATGGGAGACAGAGGAGAAAGTACCCTGAAAGACACAATTCTTACCCAGTCTGGTAAGCAGAATAGACAAGGTCTTGATGTCCATCTCCAGGGAGATCCGAGCTTCCCTTATGCTTCTTTCCACCTTGTTCAACCCAGTCCCTACCTTCCAAAAGAGACAGATGAGGTACGTCAGTCAGCCAGTCAATAACATTTATTAATTTCCTATTCTGTGTCAGGCCCTGTGCTAGGTGATACAGCTACAAAAAGAAGCAAAAGACAATCCTTACCATTAAGAAACTTATAATTTAATTGGGAAGATAATAGGCACACAAATTTATACAAACAAGGATAAATAGGAAGTAATTAACAGAGGGAAGGCATTAGAATTAATAGGGGTTGTGAAAAGGTTCTTGTGAAAGAAGGGATTTTAGAAAATATAATGATATTGACAAATGTTGGAGGGGATGTGGGAAAACTGGGACATCAATGCACTGTTGGATGAGTTGTGGAATGATCCAATAATTATAAAGAGAAATTTGGAACTATACTCAAAGAGCTATAAAATTGTGCATACCTTTTGATCTACCAATATCACTACTGGGTCTGTATCCCAAAGAAATCATAAAAGAGAGAAAAGGACTCATGTGCAAAAAATATTTGTAGCAGGTCTTTATGTAATAACAAGGAATTGGAAATTGAGAGCATGCCCATCAGTTGGGGAATGATTGAATAAGTTATGGCATATGAATGTAATAGAATATTATTGTTCTATAAGAAATGATGAGAAGGCTGATTTCAGAAAAGCCTAGGAAGACATATAAACTGATGCTGAAGGAAGAGAGAAGAACTAGGAGAACATTGTACACGTAAGATTATGTCATGGTCAATGATATGATAGACTTAGCTCTTAGCAATGCAATAATCCAAGACAATTCCCACTGACTTGTGATGGAAAATGCTATGAGAGACCTATGGAGACTAAATGTGTATCAAAGAATATTATTTTCACCTTTTAAAAAAATATTACTTTTCTTTAAATACTCTCTTTTCTATCAGAGAAATACAAATTAAGACAACTCTGAGATACCACCATACACCTGTCAGATTGGCTAAGACGACAGGAAAAGATAATAATGAATGTTGAAGGGGATATGGGAAAACTGGGACACTGATACATTGTTGGTGGAACTGTGAATGGATCCAGCCATTCTGGAGAGCAATTTGAAATTATGCTCAAAAAGTTATCAAACTGTGCATACCCTTTGACCCAGCAGTGTTACTACTGGGCTTATATCCCAAAGAAATCTTAAACGAGGGAAAGGGACCCACATGTGCAAAACTGTTTGTGGCAGCCCTCTTTGTAGTGGCAAGAAATTGGAATCTGAGTGGATGCCCATCAATTGGAGAATGGTTGAATAAGTTATGGTATATGAATGTCATGGAATATTATTGTTCTGTAAGAAACAATCAGCAGGATGATTTTAGAAAGGCCTGGAGAGACTTATTATGAACTGATGCTGAGTGAAATGAGCAGAACCAAGAGATCATTGTACACTTCAACAGTAATACTATATGAGGATCAATTCTGGTGGACATGGCCCTCTTCAACAATGAGATGATTCAAACCAGTTCTAATTGTTCAGTGATGAAGAGAGCCATCTATACCCAGAGAGAGGACCGTGGAAACTGAGTGTGGACTACAACATAGCATTTTCACTCTTTTTGTTGTTGTTTGCTTGCATTTTATTTTGCTTTTCTTTTTTTTTTTTTTCTTTTTACTGGTTTGATTTTTCTTGTGTAGCACAATAATTGTATAAATATGTATGCATATATTGGATTTAACATATATTTCTACCATGTTTAACATATATTGGACTACTTGCCATTTAGGGAAGAGTGTGGGAGAAAGGGGGAAAATTGGAACACAGGATTTTGCAAGGGCTAATGTTGAAGAATTGTCCATGCTTATGTTTTGAAAAATAAAAAGCTTTAATAAAAATTTAAAAATAAATAAATATACTCTTTTTCTTTCTTGTATTTTCTTCCCTTTTGGTCTGATTTTTCTTGTACAAAATGATAAATGTGGAAATATGTTTAGAAGGATTGTACATGTTTAATCTCTATCAGATTATCTGCAGTCTTGGGAAAGGGAGAGATAAGGGAAAGAGAGGGAAAAAAAATCAGAACACAATTTTTTTTTTTTTTTTTTTACTTGGCATTTGGGGTTAAATGAGTTGCCCAGAATCGCATAGCTAGTAAGTGTGAAGGATCCGAGGCTGAATTTGAACTCGGGTCCTCCTGACTTCAGGGCTGGTATTCTACCTACTGCCAGAAACACAAAATCTTATAAAAATGAATGTTGAAAACTATCTTTACCTGTATTTGGAAAAATAAAATACTATTGGAAAAAAAGAAGGTGGGTTTTAATTGGGACTTAAAGAAGTCAGTGGAAATACAGTATTTTGTTCAAAGAACAGTAAGGAGGACAATATTAATGGGGGAGAGAGGGAAGAAGAGGAAATATGTGTAAGAAAACCGTAAAGGTGTGTGAGGGCTGGGAGATGAGGGATGGCTGGTTTATGAAGGGTTTTTAATGTCAAATGCAGAATTTTGTATTTGATCTTAGAGGTAATAGGGAGTCCCTGTAGTTTATTGAGTAGGAGAGTGACATGGTTGAACTTGTACTTAAGGAAAATAATTTTGACAGCAGAATGAAGGAGAGATTAGAGTTGGGAAAGATGAGATAAGCAGACCCACCAGCAGAATATTGCAATAGTCCAAGCAAGAGAGGAAGATGGCATGCACTGGGATGATGGCAGTGTCAGAGGAGAGGAGAAAAATTGCATTGGTGAAATCAATAGTTCTTGGCAACAGATTGGATACAAGGGGTGAGGGATAGTGAGAAGTCGAAGGTGACACCTAGAATGAGAACCTCAGGGGCTGGGAGGATTGAATGCCCTCAACAGTAATCGGAAAGATAGAAGGGAGAGGTTTAGGGGAAAGATGAATTCTGTTTTGGATATGTTGAGTTTAAGATACACATGTGCAACCAATTACAGAGAAACCACCAACCAGGAAGAAATTAAATGGACTTTGAGAGGACCAACTTACCCATTCAATTTTCTCCATCTCCTTCCTTCGGTCCTTGGACACCATCACCTGCCTGGAGATGTCTCGCAGGGCTCCTTGTGCTTGGTTGGCAAGTTTGACTGCTTGTCGGTATTGCTGTTTACTTTCCCTCAGCAAGGCTTTGGAATGCTGGAGGAGAATAGGACAAGCTAAAGAATAACCTGAATTAATTACCCCCATTTGATGAAAGATGATTTATGTGAACAAGGCCTAGGAACCCAAAGCACCACATGAACAAGATCTCACTCAATTGTCCCACTCCATGAATGATAACTGCAGAGCAGTATTATGTCCTGGGGAGAGAGCTAACCTGGATTCAGTCCCATCTCCAACACATTTTGGTTCTGTGACCCTAGACTACTTAACCTTCCAGCTTTGGATCTATGAATAGCATTCCTAGTCCATAGCTTTTTCCATTAGACAAAAGTTCTATATCCAATCAGACTTCTCCTGAGTGGAAAATAATGTTAGTTACAGAATGGTTGACACAACTCAGAGGAAGAAACTCCTCTTGGAATTGGGTTCCAATTTAAGCAGGAAGATCTGATTGACCCAATACCATTCTACTGGGTGAGAAGGACAAGCAGCTCAAGGGAAGCATTAGCTGTTCTGACCTTTGTACTCTCTTTAGCCAGTAGTTCAGCTTCCTTGGCCTTCTTCTTAGCTGTGGCGGAGACAGAAGCAGCATTTCCTAGCATTCTTTCTGCCTGCTTAGTCTTCTTCTGGGTGTCACCAATGAGTTTGTCTTGGATGATCCTCGCCTTTCTCCTTAGAGAAGCCTGGTCCTTGGGCTGTGGAAATGTTTTTCTCATTTCTACAAAACAACAGTGGGACAAGCAATACCCTTAGAACTTTTGGCTTTAGATGTTACTTGTTCATTCATTCATTCATTCATTCAACAAAAGCATCATTGGAGAGTAGAAGAAGCCTTCATCTGGACTAGGGAGATCTGGTTATTAGTTGTGTGACCCGGGGCAAGTGACTTAAAAGCTATTTGCTTAGTTTCCTTATTTGTAATGAAGATAAAAGTACTTGTACTTCCTACCTTTCAAGATTTTTGTGAGGAAGGTATTTTGCAAACCTTAGAGAACTATATTTTTCTTACGAACTCATTATTATTTTCCATAAAAAATCTTTTTATTCATTTCATGTTGTTTTGAAAACACAGAAACTTGAGGTGGGGGAAAACTCAAGGGAACAAATACAACCACAGAGTAGAGAGTCTCCCAAAAGTTCTCAGATTTCTCAGGAATGTAAGGATGGGGGACAAGACTGCTACATCATTTACTGTATAATTTAGTGAAAGGGATACAATTCAACTCTTCTTGAAAGTGTTCAGCATAGCTGAGTGAAATGAGCAGGACCAGGAGATCATTATATACTTCAACAACAATACTAGATGATGACCAGTTCTGATGGATCAGGCCATCCTCAGCAACGAGATCAACCAAATCATTTCTAATGGAGCAGTAATGAACTGAACTAGCTATGCCCAGAAAAATAACTCTGGGAGATGACTAAAAACCATTACATTAAATTCCCAATCCCTATATTTATGCACACATGCATTTTTGATTTCCTTCACAAACTAATTGTACAATAATTCAGAGTCTGATTCTTTTTGTACAGCAAAATAATGTTTTGGTCATGTATACTTATTGTGTATCTAAGTTATATTTTAATATATTTAACATCTACTGGTCATCCTGCCATCTAGGGGAGGGGGGGGGTAAGAGGTGAAAAATTGGAACAAGAGGTTTGGCAATTGTTAATGCTGTAAAGTTACCCATGTATATATCCTGTAAATAAAAGTTTTTTAAAAAAAAAAAAAAAAAAAAAAAAAAAAGGAAAATCCATTAAAAAAAAAAAAAAAAGAAAGAAAGTGTTCAGCATAAAGGAATGGGGGATGTGAGTTACTATTAACATGCCCACTGCATGTATTGCGTTAGGTGCTGAAACAGATGTAAAGTTTAAATTGACATAGGTTCTGCTTCCAAGAAGGTTTTAGTCTGATAATACCTAATAATATATGAAATAGATATATCAGAAAGTTGTAAAAAAAATCTATTTAAGATTCATGAAAGAAAGCTCAGGGAAAACTTCATGGAGAATGTGACATATGGGCACTGATTAATCAACAAGCAAAGAGAGAAGTGGAAGGTATTAAAGGAACATGAGCAAAGGCAAGAAGGCATGAGATTATAGCTTGAGTTTGGTGAGACAGAGTCCACTTTGGCTGAGCTACAATGATCATAAAGGGGACTGGTATTAAAAAAAAAAGCCAGAAAGATAGAGTAGTCCCAGATTGTGGAGGACTTTGGTATACAGAGAAATTTGAAGTTTAATTAGTAAATAGCCTTCGATGATTAAGTTTTTTTTTTTTTTTTTTTTTGCTGAGGCAATTGGGGTTAAGTGATTTGCCCAGTGTCACACATCCAGGAAGTGTTAAGTATCTGAAGCTGGATTTGAACTCAGGTCCTCCTAACTTCAGGGCTGGTGCTCTATCCACTGTACCACCTCACTGTCCCATCTTTGAAAATTTTTGAGCAGAGGAATGGCATGATTATTTAATAATGTCTAGCATTTATATAGCACTTTTAAGTTTGTAACATTGCTTTAAATTTAATCTTCATTTTGCCTTTCTTTGTATCCCCAGTATTTTACACAGTGCTTGGCACATCATAGATGCTCAATAAATTCTGTTGATTTGACTCGATCCATATAACAACCCTCTGAGGTAGTTGCAACTATTATTCCTATTTTACAGATGAAGAAACTAAAGCTGAATCAGGCTAAATGATCTATCAAGGGGTCACACAGTTACTATTGTGTGATACAAAGTTCAAATTCAAGCTTTCTGCCCAATTACCCCAAATCTATGGAAAAGAGAGGTTATTCCTTTAAAGTAAAATCAAACACCATAAAGTATCTGCTTGTACAAATCATGCCCAGGGTCTGTGTTTGAAGTCTCTCAACAAGAGTTATTAATAAAACATTAAAAAATCATCTCCCTTGGAACAAAGTGAGGCTTTTTTTTTTTTTCTAGCTCATCTTAGAACAAGAAAAAATAAATGAGCATTTATATAGCACTTAAAGGTTTACAAAGCACCATATAAATATTTTATCCTCAAAACAGATAAGTGACTTTATTGACCCCATTTTACAAGTGAGGACACTGAGCCACTTAGAGGTTTGCCCTAGGTTACAAAGAAGGAAGTTTTTGAGGTTGGATTTGAACTCTATAACCAAACATCAACTAGTAGTAAAGGAAGGTCCCAGAAGCAAGCTAAGAATTCAGAAATGTAAACTTGGAATGATGTTTATTAAGAACAAAGGTCCCTTTTACTAGAAAATGTACTTGGAAGTGATAAAAACTGACATTTATATAACACCTCAAGGTTTACAAAGAACTTGAGATAATTTATTTCATTTGATCCCCATGACTGAGAAAAATACTAAAAGTGTTAGTACTTTCCCAGTCTTTCTTAATCTTGGTTCCTTCTTTCCAAAACTACCCTGGATTTATTCTGTATTTATCTTTATGTATACAGAGTGTTTACATGTTGTCTCTAACTGGTTGGTGACTGGTTGGAGAGCTGAGATTTTTTTTTTTTTTGGCCTTTCTTTGTATCCGTAGGGTTTTGTACCATTTTTGGCATAAAGTAAATGTGTAATAAATGCTAATTTATCAAATACTTAATTAATTAATTTCTAATAAAGTTAATAAGCCATAAATATAAAATTTAATATGTAGAATAAAATTAACTTAATTAAGAAGAAAATGTTTAATAAATGCTAATTGACGGACTAGACTTATCTTTATGGAGGAGGCAGCTGAAGCCCCCCAAAAATCTTTTTTGCATTACTTTTCTTTGACTTATTCATCCATAGTCACATAACTAGTTTTGAGATTTGAACTCCTTTTGGATTCCAATTTAGAACTAATCCACCACACTCTTCTCTTTTGTGTGTTTTAATAGTTCCTTGTAGCAAAAAAAAAAAAAAAAAAAAAATTGTGATATGAAAAAACCTAACTGTCCTCCAGGCCTGTTTTAGTTGCTTTCCCTCCTCAACTCTGCCTCTTGGTTTCTCTGAATTCCTTCAAAAATTAGTACAAATCTAGGGACAATAATCTAGGAGCTGAGCTCAAATGTGAGGCAGACACTTAACACTCGTTAAGAGTGTGTGTGTGTGTGACCCTGGGCAAGTCACTTAACTCTAATTGCCTTGTAAAAACAAAAAATTAGCTCGAATCTGCTTTCTTCAGGAGGCCTTTCCTGATCCTTTTTGCTGCTAGGGTCTTCCCCTAGCATATCACCTTCCTTCAATATGTATATCTCTTGCACAAATCTAGTTATTCTTCAATAGGTCTAACTTAGAACTAACTTAGCTCTTTTGAGGACAAGGACAGCATTTTTGCATTTCTTCGTATTCCTAGGCCTTAGTCAAGTGTGTGGTTTAATAAATGCTCCTTTTGGTTTAAGAAAACTGAGAAAGAAAGGCCTTGTTCTTTTATCTTCAGAGTTTAAAGTTCTTCCCCAGTGATTTTATCAGATGGGACAAGTCTGGACCTTCTTCAGCCTCCTCCACTCACCCAGAACTGGCTCAAAGCATCAAAAGAGCTGTATATACATATGAAAAGCCTGGAATGTGGTTAGGTGGAGGGGGAAAAGGAAGGGGAGAAAAATAACTATGCCCCCTGGACTTAATTTTGTCCTCCACGTTCTCTTTTCTTTATACTTCCCCCCACCCTAATTTGCATGGAAGAGCAAAACAGATTTAGAAAAGAGAAAGTGGTTTGCCCAGGACCAGGAAAATGCTAGGTAATTTGTTGTAATTGTAATCTAGAATAGATCTTAATCTTTTTTTTTTTTTTTTTTTTTTTGGTCCCAGGTCTCTTTCCAGATTAAAAAAAAATACATAAAATTACAAAGGAAACCTATTATGTTGAATACAATTATCAAGATATTTTTATTTAAAAACTCAGGGATTCCATTGTAAATAGATGCTAAATAGATGCAAATGAGAGATTAGCAAGAGGAAATCAAACTTTAAGTTATTTGGAATTTTGTGTTTTCTATAATAATATTTATTTAATTGCTTTGTATCTGCTTTATATTTATGCTGTATATAGATGGTCTTGTCTCTTTCACTAGAATATAAATCCTTGGAGAATAGGATTTGTTTCATTTTTGGTACTTGTATCCTCAGAGCCTAACACAAAGTAGAGGCTTAATAAACACTTGTTGGTTGATTGACTCTAAGTGAGATAGTGTATACAGTTCAAAAAGCAGATTTAAGATTGGAGATACTAGGTAAACCTTGGCACCTGGGACAAGGAATAACTTTCCAGAGAGAAAAAGATCTTTCTGGCAAGTCTAAGCTCTGAGAAAACATAACATTTTATGGGAAGGGTCAGAGGATCATAAAATCATTCGCTGAGAACTAGAGGGACAAGGCCACTGGAGATTTTTCCTAGCTAGTGATTGCGTTATTAGTGCTTTTGTTTTTATAAAAAAGCTGCAACAGCAGAGCCAAGATGTAGATCAAAGAAAAATATAACTGAATTCCATCCCACAACATCTCCACAACACTCTAGAAAATGCTACAGATTATGTTTTGATTGGACTCAGAGTATAGTTTGAGAGGGCTTTTTTGAACATGGCCAATGTGGGAATTTGTTTTGCTTGACTACGTATATTTGTTATAGAGATTTTGTTTTCCTTTCTTTTTCAGCAGAAGTCCTCTGTTTAATTAGACTCTTTGACCTCTAATGATGATAGCATTTGGAAGGGACATATCCCCTCATATTAGAATAATTTATCTATGTTTAGTTCCTGGTTCATGTTTACTTTTTTTTTTTTTTTTTTTGCATATTTCTCTTGATTTCTGTATTTGACTTAAGATTTTTTACTCAGCTCTGATTTTTCCATCAAGAATTCTTGGAAGTCCTCTGTTTCATTAACAGGGTTTTTTTTTTTCTCCGCTGAAAGGAAAATCTGAAAGTTCCCAGGAAGGGAGACAGGGGGAGAAAGTGGGAAGGAGAAGATTTTTATTGAAAAAAATTTAAAGAAATAGTAAAAAAAAAAAAGTATGTAGCAGAAGTCTTAGCCATTCTTCCTAAAAGGAAGAAATATTAAGAACTTTATGCCCAGAGAATCTTGCTTAGCATCAACTAGCAGGAATCACAGAACTTTGGGAAGAGATGAACAGTATCTATGTGTAATCAGAAGGGTCATATATGTAGTAGAGATGTAGTAGAGATGACAAGTTGTACTGTGACTACATTTTCTGTAAAGATGATACCCAGGGAACAAAATCAGAGGATGCAATATAGTGATATCCTGGAGATATGGGGAGAAGGGCAGATTCAGCAGTATCACTTTATGAGATAGCCCCTGGCTACTTATGACCCATATAAAAATATATATATATATATATATATATATATATACACTCCTCGGTGTGTGCATCCTGTATACACATCTACCTTATATGTGTCCTTCTTCACATATACTCCTACTGTATATCCACTCTTCCCCCAAGGGTTATGTGTAATCTTAGAGAGTGTCCCAGATTTATAGAAAAAAAAAATGTTTTATTGCTACTGTCCTTGCTATGCTATTTCATTGTCTTTACGTAGAGTTAATTGTGTCTTCTACTTGACTAGTAAAGGTATGGTTTTGAGCTGTTAAGATCTCTTGGATGCTGTGAACCCACATGGCTCCTTCTGGGGATTCTATGCAAGTAGGGTAAGGAGTGGTGCCTCAGTGTGCTACATTCTTAATACATAACCACAGAGGAAGGGAGATGTTCCCTGGAGAAGGGGTTTTCTCAGGAAACCTCTTCCCCAAGAAAGGAGAAGTAGAACCGGTTGCCTAGTTCTAATAGGTACAGGTCGCCTGGCTTCCTATTCCAGCTCTATTGTGGCTCTGTGCTCATGTATCAAGTCCTTTCCTGTTTACAGCTCATTTTTCCCATCTGCAGATCTGGGATTCTATGTTTAATGTGCCCAAAGCCAGAGGGAGCAGCTTGGGTAAAGACCAGAATGGATAAGAATTTAAATGAAAGAACTAGGTGTCCCCTAGTGAAGGAATTCCTATCCAGAGGGTAGCTGTACCTTCCAGATCGGTCAGCAAAGTCTTGGAATCCCTGACTGTGACTCTGGTTTTGGCAATGGATGAGGTGGCCAGGCTGAGGGCAGCATCAGCCCCATCATGGAGCTGTGGAGAGAGGTGAGAAAGGGAAAGAACATTTTACCGAACCACATCTCATAGAATTGTTGTCTGATGTCAGACCACAGGCAGAGAGATAACCAAGAGGAACCTCAGTCTTCTTTTGGAAAGGGGCAGAATGAAGTCATGAAAAACTCAAAAGTCTTATGAAAAATAGGGAAATGTAATGACAAATCTCAGTTTCAGAAGAGCTTCACCTCCCTCGTTAGAGAAAAAGACGTGGGTGAGGAAAGAGGGATGCATATCTTGTGTGTGTATATGCACATATGTATATGCCATTGTGTGTTCCACTTAACTTAATTTTTTTTTAATTACAAAGGAAACTCTATGGAGGGGTATTATGAAGTGATGACAGTTTAAAAAACAGCATTGATAAAAAAAAAATTTTAAAAAGAAAAAGAAATAGTCATTGAGTTAGGCAACTTTGGTTCTATTATTAATTCTCTTGTGACCCTGGCAAGTGACTTCCCCTTGGAGATCCTGTTTCTTCAATTATAACATGAATTAGAGCTTTCCAAAGGGCCTCTTGATTTTGACATTCTGTGTTCTTGCAACTTTAACTGAAAAAAAAAATTTTTTTGAGTTCAACTTTTTAATGATTTTGTAAAAATAATGACTCTGGAAGAGTCGAGAATGAACACAATGCCTTTCCATCTTCTTCTCTCTTAACCCCCTGGGGTGATGTAAGATCCCTTGGCTTTCCGGGCCAGGATAAATGAGGTGATAAGGATCTCACCTGCTGAAAGGGCTGGATCTTCTGGAACTCTCCCTGGGAAGTAGCCAAGAGATCCTGGGCTGCTCTGGTGAACACTTGCTCCCTAGAAGCCACTGTCTTCTCTAGATCCTGTAATTTTCTGTCCAGGTCCCTGGCAAGGTGTGTGAGAGGCTAGAGGAGGAGGCAGAGACAAGAACTCAATTCCTTGATAAGGATTTCCAAGGAAAGGTAAAAATAAGAGTAAGGATAAGGGTAAATAAATTCAGTTGGGGTTTTGCCAAGCAAACTGACACACTTGTAGTACAGGGGTAACAAGGTATATGTGTGTGTGTGTGTGTGTGTGTGTGTGTGTGTTCACGCTAGTGGGCTTTTAGCTAGAATCTTGCATTTTCCCTTTTTAAAGGAAGCCCAGTATCTAACTCCCACCCACCAGAGCCAGGAAGGAAACATGCTCTGACCAGTATTTCAGGAGTGGAGAGCTTTGCTAGGTGCCGAGCCCTCTCGGAGCTGACATGCTGAACAGATGTTAATACGCTCTTGGCTTCTTTGACTGCCTGGGCTGTGGATGTTCTGAGCTCCTCCTGGGCCCTCTGCACCTCCTGGTATCTAATGAGAACAAAACCAACACAAATCATGAACCTGAGATGCCCATATTTCCATCTACCAAGGTCCTTTCTAACTAATATTTTGGAATTATTTGATCTTGTGCCTAGAATTGCTGGGGAATTGCCTCCTTTCCTTGAATGCTCTCTCTCCTTACCTTGCTGTCTTGGCTTCCCTCCTCAATGTTAGCATCCTCTATATGAGATTACCTCTAATTTACTCTGTATAAATCTTACAAATACACAATTGCTTGCATATTGTCTACTCCTTTAGATTGGGGGAGGGAGGGGACCTAGTTTCATCCAGACAAACAATTTATTTAGTAATGCATGTGATTGCAAAACAAATTGGGTCCAAGGCTCTTGGTAGCCAAGTACTCCAAAATTCGATTTCTACCTAAATGACAGACAATTTGGAGGAGTGAAAAATAGGATTATAGGAACTGAGATACCTGGTTTCTTTTTGATGGTGTATATTTGATTTGAGGTGCAAGGGAGTTGGGTAGTTTTGTGGCATTCCTTAAGTTGGATGAACTTTGGGAGAGGAAGTAATTCTGTAACGTCTTCAAAATCAAGTGATTTATAAGTAGATGAAACATAGCATCATAAAATTGTGGATAAAGGCAAAATGGAGTCACTAATGTTTTCAGAGCTGTATAAATTAAAGTGATATGAGAAGATCAAGATGAAATATATATACCAATTTGAGGTTCAATGAGGGCTTCGTAGACTAGATGGCATTTTGATTGGGTTGCTTGATATTTGCATAGCTAGATGAGTTCTAAAATCCATTTTAGATCTGAAGTTCTATGATTCTACATGCTTGTTCTTATGTTCCAATCCTTGTGCAATCATTCACTGGCTTAGCTCTTTGACTTTTCATGCCCATAACTCCTGACTGCATTCTATGTGTGCACCTTTCTTTATGGCCATTCCTACCTCATTTGGGGTCTTCTTGTTTCCAGGTTAGTATAGGAAATGAAGATATTTCAGAATATCATGAAATAACAAGGATGTCTTTGCAATAGAGTACTGTCATGGCTACTGGTTGAGAAAATGGTCTAGGGGTCGATAAAATCTTTAACCAATAATTTCTATTTTTTTCTCTCTTCCTATTAAATCCACAGCCTCCTTGGAGAAAACTTACTTGTCCTCTAGCTCACGCTGGATCTTCTGGGCATCCGTTCCCTCCACAAGACTCCATAGAAGAGTATAACTGGTATTGGAAGCCAGCAGAGCCCTTTGTGCAGCTGCCTCTATCTTAGTGGCTATGTCTCTATGACTGTGGGAAGAAAACACTCCAATCAGTCCACATCAGCAAGATGGATTGATCCCCAAATCCACATATTCCTCTGGTCACCCCAACAAAACCTATGTTGAACTCTGGTGATGATTTCAAAGAAATATGCAGCCTAATCGCTGCATATTTCTTTGAAATCATCACCAGAGTTCAACATAGGTGACTTAAAGCTAGTCATTCCCCCTCCCTGGGCCTAAGTCTCTTTATCTTTAAAAGAGTGGTCTCAAGTTCTCCAAGGTTTCTCCAAGTTCTAAAATTTCTTCGGCTCCTAGATTTAAAACTGGAAAGGACACTAGCCATCACCTCATCCCATATCCTCATTTTACAAATGAAAAAACTGGCTCGGATGTTCCCTCTTCTCCTACCAAACATCTAGTCAGCCCACAATCTCCCACCCTAATGCCTCCAAAAAGGGCCTGTGATTTGGAAAATATCTCTCTTTTCTCATATGCACACAGCTAGTCAGTGTCAGGTTTAATTAATATTTATTATAAGCAGATTTTACCAGCTTCCACCTCATTCCTCCTATTTCTTGTCTCCCAATACAAATAGATATGATCACTTCTCCAAGGCGAGGACAATCTAATTGGGATCTGAGAGTGTGTGTATAGTGTGTCAGGGAGAGCAAGGCGATTTACCTCTTGGCCAGAGCCTGAGACTCAGAGGCTAGATGACTCCAATTGGTGAGCTGGTGGGGTACTTCTTGAGGGATTACCTTTATTTTTTTAAAAAAGGATCAAAGGAAGAAATAAATTGCACACACCTAAAGGCTTCAGTTTTGTCCAAGTTGTTCTAAATTCTACAGGTGCTAAGTGTTGAATGAATCATATAATGTCAGAATTGGAAGGGATTCTTAGATTGGAATGTCAGAGCTAGAAGGGGCCTTGGGAAAGAGCGCATCAGAGTTGGAAGGGACTTTAGAACACAGAATGTCAGAGCTAGAAAGGGCTTTAGGAAACAGTAGGTCACAGGTGCTTTAGAAGGCAGAAATGTCACAGCTGGGAGGGTCTTACAGTACAGAATGTCAGAATTGGAAGGACCCTTAGAGACCATCTAGTTCAGGTATCTTTCCATTACAGAGAGGAAACCTGAGCTTTAATAGAGAAGTGATTTGCTTACAGTTACATGGCTGGAACTAGAACTCATATCCGGATTTGCAGTTCAATGTCTCGTCTACTAAGCCATGTTACTGCCTTTAACCTAGAAGCCTAAGATTCCCAGAGATACCATCGTCCTGAGGGCTCCAGATGCCTGCTGAACCTCCTGCTCTGTTGATAGCAGCAGAGCCTCGATATCCTCCAGTTGGATGCAGGTCTTCTCCAAACTATTTTTGGCACAGTTGACGCTCTCGCTTGCTGCCCGCAGCTGATGCCGGGCAGCCCTCATGGAACTTTCCAGTTCTTCCATTTGCTCCAGGAAGGCTTCTCTGGTGCCTGGGTGGCCAATGATCAAAGAATTAAAGAAGGCTCTCTACCATCCTTCTCAGGCAACAAGACACTCCCACCTGCCCTACCCATCCGGTCTTCCCCCTTTTCCACTGAATTTCAGTCTAAGTGAAGGCAACTGGGTGGTTAAAGCACTGGGCCTGGAATCAAGAAGACCTGAATTCAAATTTGAGCTCAGATACTTACTAGCTACATGACACTAGGCAAGTTACTTAGTATCCATTTGCCCTAGTTTTCTTATCAGGAAAATAGCACCTACTCTCCAGTGTTGTTTTGAGGAACAAATAATATAATGTTTGTAAAACTCTTTATAAACCTGAAGATTCTATACAAATGCTAGCTAATATTATTATTATATAAATGTTATTTTAAAAAAATTCAATAGCCTTTTATTTATAGGATATATGTATGGGTAATTTTACAACATTGACAATTGCCAAACCTCTTGTTCCAATTTTTCACCTCTTACCCCTCCACCCCCTCCCCTAGATGGCAGGATGACCAGTAGATGTTAAATATATTAAAATATAAATTAGATACACAATAAGTATACATGACCAAACCGTTTAAATGTTATTTTTTTTAAAAAACTTTTTTTTGTTCCAAATTTGTATAAGAACCTCCTGGAAAAGAGCATGTCTCTTATCAGTGCTGATCTACAACTTAGGGTTTTAGAGAGTTACCTGGGTTATAGTCAGCATTTGGTAGGACTCACACCCAGAGCCTCCTTCCTCTAAGATATACTCTCTAGCTATCATACTATACTGCCTTTGAGTTCCTGTCACTATTGTCACGATACTTAACCTCTAATAAATGCTAAACACAAGGAAAAGACCAAGGGGACTTTCTTTTCCTGAGAGTAATCTGCCTCTGACCTGGTAGACTTCCTAAGGATTCCCTGGACACCCAGTTCCCTTGCAGTACCTTGAAGCAAATAACTTCCCTGGTAGGCATCTCCTCTCGTTGACTCTCCCAGCAAGATATAATTGCTCCAGGGACTGTCACAGTCAGATTTTCGCAGCCACTGTTCCATCATTGTTAACGTGGCCTTGAGTTTGGTGGCCTGGGGGCAACATGGAAACAGCTTTCCAGTAAGGGATGAAATTTAGAAATTGGTATCCAGAAGTAGTTTGCCTTGGCTCACTGAAATGCCCCCTGCACTAATCTTTACATTCCATTTATTCTGGATATAGCTAGTTTGTATTTGTAGGTTGGTTTCCTTTTTTTTTTTTTTTTTTTGTAGTAAGTTTATTTATTTTTTAATAGATATTGCTTTTTGAATCGTGTTGGGAGAGAAAAATCGAAGCAAAAGGGAAAAAACATAGGAGAGATAAACAAAACAAAACAAAAACAAAAACCCAGAAAAAAGAAGTGAACATAGCATATTTTGATTTACATTCAGTCTCCTTATTTCTTTTTCTGCATACAGATTGCATTTTCTGTCTAAAGTCTATTGATATTGCTTTGGATCACTGAACTACTGAGAAGAACCAAGTCTTTCAAGATCATCACACAATCTTGCTGGTACTATGTACAATGTATTCCTGGTCCTGCTTATTTCGCTCAGCATCAGTTCATGGAAATCTTTCCAGACCTTTCTATAATTAGCTTGTTCATCATTTTTCATAGAGCAATAATATTTCATTATCTTCATGTACCACAACTTGTTCAGCCATTCCCCAGTTGATGGACATCCACACTTTTTCCAATTCTTGTCTTCCCTCATTAAAATGTAAGCTGCTTGAGGGCAGGGAGTGTTTTTGCTTTTCTTTGTATGCCCTGCAATTAGCATAGTACCTTGTTCATAGTTGTTGTCCTTTGTTTTTGAAGAGGACCAAAATGACATCATTATATTAGAATCAAATTAGTGTGTCTGATTGTGGCCAATCTGAACTCTGCCACAGGTCAGTCACAAATATGAACTTTTGGGGTGGATTTCCTAACTTTATGTGTCTTGCATTTTTTCTGAACTAATTTAATTTTGCTGTGCCCATAGAACACATCATGTTTTCCGATGAGGGCACACCATACTGGCCATCCTATGTCAGTGTCTCCCATGTAATCAATTCTAAAGCTCTAAAGAGAGACCTTGAGAGCCTTCTTGAATGGCTTTTTCTGTGAGGGCTTCCAGGTGTGAGTTCTTCATAAAATAGTCTTTTTGGCATTTGAAGGCTTGGTCAATGCTTGTTTGATAGATTTGCCTACTTAGGGGCTACCCATTCTTGTAGATCCCCACTTGAGTCCTTCAGCACACTAAATTTTCAGAGGTCAGTCTTTCTTCTTCATATAAATATTATCCTCAACTAATCAAAGCCAAGTAGGTTAATGGATGCCTTAATGCTTTATCTTTACACAAGTCTGGAATGTTCTCTCTCTTCCCTCTACCACCTGGAATCCCTAGCTCCTTTCAAAACTCAGCTCAAATTTTACCTTCTACCCAAGACCTTTCCTCATCACCCCATGTGTTAGTACCCACTCTAAAATTACTTTGCTTATGTTCTGTATTTTCTTATTTGTGTATAGTTTCTCTCCCTCTTCCCCCAAGAATACAAACTCCTTGAGAGCAGGAATGATTCATATTTGCCTTTATATCTTCAGTGTCTAGCAGAGTATCTAGTACAATGAGTGGTACACTAAATGGGCATGATCAATGCTTGTTGAACTGAATTTAATTCAGCGAAAAAATATATGGTCTAACCTCCATGAACCTGAGAGTAGAAGGATGAAGATAAATTTTTAAAATGACTTTTATTCAAATAATTGGGTGAAACCCCAAAAGAAGATAGATAGATTGAGGCAGGATAAGATAAGAAATCCAGGAATGAATTACCTCTTTCTTCACTAAGGAGAAGCAGATTGGGCACTCCTGGCACTGAGATCCCTCAGCAGTGAGGAAAAAGTTCTCCTTGCAGTGATCACACTTGTAGCCCACGAAGCCTGGCTTACACACACAAGTGCTGTTCTCGTGGCACTGGGTGGTGACAGAGCCCAGTGGGGAGCAGTTACAGGCTAGAGACAAAAGATGGAGTTTATCAGCAGGTGCCCATCAGCTACTGCTTTTTGTGTAAAGATTGAAGTAGAAAGAGCATTCAGTCTGGATTGAAATGTAGGCTGTGCTGTGAATTCAGAGTGAGACCTTTGGCACGGTCACCTAACTTCCTGTAAGATCTGTTTCCTCATCTTTTAAAATAAACACAATGGATTAAATGATCTCTAAGTTGCTATCCTATTATGGAAGTTCCTGAGGCAGTGGTAGGGGAGTCTTCTGAGCCTCTTCAGTCAGTACTTTAAAAATCTCCTTGGAATGAAAAGGACTTGATACTCTTGGAGTTTTAGATTTGGGTTAGTCCTTTGGAGGTCACCAAGATTAATGCTCCATCTCTGTGCTGGGCCATACCAAAGTCATTTTCTTTATCTTCCTTCCTTCCTTCCTTCCTTCCTTCCTTCCTTCCTTCCTTCCTTCCTTCCATTCTTCCTTTTCTCAGAATTATGCCTTCATTGATGTGGAGAATTCCAAGAATGGAAAACTTTCTCCACTGATGCAGCCCAGCAATTTGTCTATAGCTTATAGTCTTAAGAGAGTTGCCTGGGAGTTGTTTGGGAAATGAAATGGCTTACATATAGTCACCTAGGTAGAACATATCAGATGTAGGACTTGAGACTCTACAACTAACTTTCTAACCATTATATGACACTGTTTCTCAAACCATCCTATGAGATCATAGAATGTCACATCTGGAAGGGACTGAACATCATCTAATCCAGATGCGTCATGTTGCAGATGAGGGGACTGAGGCTTGGAGAGGTAAAGATTCTTGCCCAAGGTCTCCCAACTGTCCTGCTACCTAGTTCCATGCTCAGACAGATGACCAAGTGTCATAGATCTCCACCATTTCTTATACTTTCCTTCAGTTTCTAGCACCCATTCTTGGAAGGCAGCTCTGTCTGAATTACCTACTAACGTAGGGATGTTCTGCCCAAGGATCTCAATGTCCCACTGTGCAAGGAGACTTGCCACTCCTCTGCCCTGGTGAAACAGCTTTGAAAACTGCTTGCCCCAACCCTCCAATTCTGTGATGTTTCCTTACCTCGGCAGCCCTTGGCAGAGAAGCCAAAGAAATCAGGTTGGCAGTGGGTACATGCCACTCCACTGACCCCGGGAAGGCAAGGGCACTGCCCAGTCACAGGGTGGCACTGGTTCTCCTGAGAGCCTACAGGATGGCACTTGCAGCTGAGATAAAGAAGAAGGCTAGACATCAGAACTGAGCCCTATATTCCTCTTATTTAGTCTAGCACGGGATGGGCACAGAGGTTAAATCTAGCCTTTTCATATGCTCAGGCTGGGAAAGAATATAATCTAGTCAGGAGAATGTTAAGGCTACTAAAAAATACAAGATGCTTAGACATATTCTTTTGTGAATTAATATGATATGGAGACAGATTTGATGAACAAATACTAGAATGAAGGGTCACCTTTGAAACTAGAGTCTAATCCACTTCTCTTCAGAGCTAAGAGACAATGAGTATGGAATATTACATATATTGTCAGACATAGTTAATGTGATGATTGGCTCTATGCTGGTTACTTTTTCCTTTTTTTTTCTCTCTCCCTCCCTTCCTCTTTCTCTTAGAGAAAGAGAAAGAGAGAGACACAAAGATAGAGAGAGACAGAGAGAGAGAGAGAGAAAAGAAAAGAAGAGAAGAGACATACAGAGACAGAGACACACACACATAGTGACAGAGACAGAAGCAGGAGAGACACACACACATACAACACATACACACACAGAATCACAACTGAGCATCTTAAAAAAATCAACAGATGAAAACAGAAAAGAGATCAAAAGGAATTACAAACAGGACAGTTTTGAAAACTACATGTTGAATTTCTTTTTTTTTTATTAAAAAGAAGAATAAGCTCTGTATGATAGACATTCACAGCTTTGTGTATAATTCTTTTGTTTTTCTATTTTTTTTTATTTCAGGGGTTCTTCTTGTGTGCATCTGGCAATCTGGTGAAACCTACACATTTTTTTCTTTTTGAGAGACAATTGTGGTTAAGTGACTTGCCAGGTCACATTACTAAGTATCAGAAGCTGGATTTGAACTCCATTACCGGTACTCTATCCATTGCACCATCTAGGTACCCCAAGCCTATAAACTTTTTCTCAGATTAGATATTATTTTTAAAAATTCATAATGGAAGAAAATCCTAAAATTTCACATAGAGGTTAATGAAAATAAAGATGTAATTGCTTCCTCATCCAAGTTCCTAGGTTAAGAGACTCCTCTACTGTTTACATGAAAATGTTCATTTGACTTAGTGTTTCTTAAGTTGAAAATATAAACGAATGGATGAATAAACAAACATATATAAATAATTTTTTTAAAAAACATCACTAACCAAGCAGGATATTGCAGAAGAAGCTGAGATAAATAGAAAGGAAGAGGGCTTAGGCATGTTTCTGAATGGCAGAATCACACACTGGCAAAAACTGGAAGCCTGCTGCCAGGGAGAACACGAGCCCTGCCAACCCACTCACTGAACCCTGGGCGCCGCTGGTAGCCGGCTAGACCAGGGGTCTGACTCAGTGTGTAATTCCCATGTGCTTATTCAGTAAGTGCCACCTGCCTGCCAGGCAGATGGCACAGTGCAGCTGGGACAGATTTATTCACAACCACAACTCCCTTCTCTGGATGACCAAGCCCTCCCAGACGGGGGCATCGCAGAGAGCCAGGGAATGAAAGGCATTCTAGAAGTAGCTTGACCTGACGCTACCCACCTCCTGCAGCCCCTCTCTGGCTGGAGATCATAGAAACCAGGGCTACAGTGACTGCAGTCTCGTCCGGTCACGTGGGGGAGGCATGAACACTGGCCTGTCCTGGGGTCGCAAGCCCCCTGCTCTCTGGTTGAGCCTGATGAGTTACAGCTGCAGGCTGGGGGACAAGAGGGGAAAGGAGGAAGACGTGAAATGTTTGGGTTCATGAGCCAAAGGCCAAGAAGGGCAACTATCGCGACTTTCTCCTTGGGTTTTCCTCTTGGGATCTTCCCTTCTGAGAACAATAGCACAGACAGTGAGAGAGTCCCAGTGAGGGAGAGGGCAGAGCTCTGTGCCATCCTCTCCTCCCCTTTTCCCTACCAGATCTCCCAGGGCCCTCCATACTCACGGGTGCATTTGTCTAGAGGGTGTGGGGCCAGAGCACTCCCATAGAAACCCTCTTGGCACTGCTCACAGTGGGCACCTGTTGTGTTGTATAAGCAGCGCAGGCAGTGGCCTGTTGTGGGGTTACAGTTGCCCACAGCATTGGGGTCCACATTCCCATTGCACTGGCATCGCTGGCAGGGTTGGCGAGGGCCAGATCTTCCCAAGGGGTCCCCGAAAAAGCCATCATCACATATCTCACACAGACGTCCTGAAGGGGATGGGGGAGAGAAGAACATCAGAAAGGGATTTACAGAGGATGGGACCTTACCCTGCCTACATGGGAAATTTCCTAACAGTGTGGGGAGGTAGAAAGAATACATTCTGGGCAGCTGGAAAACATGAATTCTTATTCTGGTTCTGGCATTTAGATGGCCTGTAGAGAGATATCTAACCATTTCTATTGTTTCTGCAGCATTTGTCTTGTATTCATCTATGAGATAGGATGTCTACTTTCCTTCTTTACTTTACAAAGTAAGTAGTCGAAGGAAGTGATTTGCCCAAATGCTAGTAAATGTTTTGAATCTATAATCCAGTTCTCCTGCTTTTCAGTTTTGTTATTTCTTCTACCAAAACCTTCTTATTTCTCTTTCCATATTTTATATACAGACTATTCACATGGAGCCAAAGGGGTCCATTATTTTTCCAGAGCTAGTGATTCCTCAGAGCAATGTCATTAATTTTACTTAGCTTGTTTGGGACAAAAACAACCAAATTTAAAAAGACAAACAAACAAAAAACCAAACTTCTAAAACTCAAAAGGGAAATGGTATGATTTGTTATAATTTTTTTAAAAAATTGACTTCATATCTCCCTCTCTAAAATCATCCTTCCTCCAACTTTTCCCATTTCTCTTAATGATGTTGCCATTCTTCCAATTGTCCAGGTTTAGAACATGAGTCATTCTTGACCCCTTTCTATTCATTGATTTCAGTTTAGTCACTGAAGCTTGTCAATTCTGCCTCTTGTACCTCTCCCTCTTTTAACACTCTCATGTTATTCAAATTCAGATTCTTGGTCTCTTGCCTGGACTATTGAATAATTTCCAAATTAGCATTTCTTCTTCCATTCTCTCCCATTACAATCCATCCTTCAAATAGTTGCCTAATATTTCTAACACAGAGACAGGACAATGTCGACCCCCACCCTATTCTTAAAATATCTTCAGTAGCTCCCTGATATCTCTTGAATATAATGCAAAATACTCAGGTTGATCCTGAAGATTATTGCAATGATTTCCAAATTGTTTTTCCTGCTTCCAGTCTCTCCTCTGTCAGATCCATCCTCTACATAGCTGCCAAACTGATATTTCTAAAAATAGGATAAAATACATAATTCTTTGCCTGCTCTTCCTAACCTTTCCAGGATGATTTCATATTATTCCAATTCATTCACTCTGTTCCATTCAAACCAACATTCCAGTTCCAAATAAAATTTTACCTTTTAAAGGACTCTTTCCCTAACTTCTCTTAATTCTAATGTCTTGCCTCTTTTAATTATTTCCTACCTATTCTATAATTAATTTGTACATCTTTGTTGTCTCCCCTGTCATATTGTAAGCTCCTTTAGGAGAGATTCATGGTGAATTTTGATGGACACTGATGAAGTTCTTTAAGGTGTGATATAAATGCTTGCTATTATTATTAGTCACTTTGGGTTCAAATTCTCACTCTGTGATATCTAAGCTTTATTTAAGGTTTACCAAGTGCTTTCCACATTTGATCTCATTTGAATTTCATAACAACCCTGTGAGGTAGGTGTTTTGTGTTTCGGTCTCCATGATCCCATTTGGGGTTTTCTTGGCAAAGATTCTGGAGCAGTTTGCCATTTTTTTCTCTAGATCATTTTACAGATGAGAAAACCAAGGCAAATAGGGTTAAATGACTCGTCCAGAGTTATACAGCTAGTAAGTATCTGAGGCCACATTTGAGCCCAGAAAGATGAGTCTACCTAGGCTGTACTAGGAAACTCTATCCATTGTGCCATCTAACTTTCCTTTTCTATAGCATAACTTGTACTCTAAAGCAGTCTTTCCACACTAGAAATACCTTATCTCCAGACCCATTCTCAGGATTGGGAAAGCTATAGCCTGGAATGCAATATTCGCTTGATTCCTCTCTCTACTTATTCTTTTTTTTTTTTTTTAATTTTAATTATAGCTTTTTATTTACAAGTTATATGCATGGGTAATTTTACAGCATTGACAATTGCCAAACCTTTTGTTCCAATTTTTCCCCTCTTTCCCCCCATCTCCTCCCCCCGGTGGCAGGTTGACCAATACATGTTAAGTATGTTAAAGCATATATGTTCTAACAGTTATTTTGCTGTACAAAAAGAATCGGATTTTGAAATATTATACAATTAGCCTGTGAAGGAAATCAAAAATGCAGGCGGACAAAAATAGAGGGATTGGGAATTCTATGTAATGGTTCATAGTCATCTCCCAGAGTTCTTTCCCTGGGTGTAGCTGGCTCATTTCATTACTGCTCTATTGGAACTGATTTGGTTCATCTCATTGCTGAAGATGGCCATGTCCATCAGAATTGATCTACTTATTCTTTATATCTCCTTGTGAGCTGCCTATCCTATGTTGGTACCCCTGAAATTTTTAAGTCCTCTTTATATATTATCTTCCTCAATTAGAATATAAACTCCTTTAGGTTAAGGACTATCTTGTTTGTTTTTATTTGTATCACACCTTTAGCATTGTGCCTGACACACTTAATAAATGTTCTATGTCTATCTACTTATCTCTGTCCTTTATCTATTTATCCATCAATCATTGATCTATCTGCCTATCTTTTTATCTATCTACCTACCTACTTATGGGGGACAGGGAAAACAGCAATCTGCTACTAGTATACTCTCTTGTCACTCCTCTAGCCATCCTCCTCCAGTGACATTCCTCTCCTCCCGCAATGGTGCAGCATCCTAGGAATTTGTCCATCCCTTTGAGTCACAGCAATCCCACCCTTTCCTCCTTAAAGCTTCATATTTCTCTTATGAAGTCAGAACCAACAAGAAGTTGCTGCCCAGATTTAGCCACTTACCTCTCTGACCCTTAGGGCAATGGGTACACACCACCTCTCCACTCTCTGGGATGGTTGTACAAGCTGATTGACCAGGACAAGGACAGGGCTTGCAGTCATCCACATGACCCAAAAAGGGGTTGCCATAGAAACCAGATGTGCATCGCTCACAGTAAGGGCCTTCTGTATGGTGCAGGCACTGACAAATCCCTAAGAGGAGATAATAATTATGTCATGCCTTGGGTTCTTGGGCTCTGAGGACTCCAGTGCACTTTAGTGATGACATATCCTCATTTTCTTCATAAGAAAAGAAGGAAACACAATATATCCTCAGTTTAAAGAGAGAAAAAGAGGTCCAGAAAAAAAGCAAGAAGTGACTAAAAGACATATAGCCTTATGTGGCCAGATGATGATTGTGGTCTAAATTGCGGTCTAAATCCAACCAAAGGATTACCTTGTAAGTATATGACTTCAGTATTTCTTATGATATTCCTTTTCACAAGTTGTAACAGCTAGGTCACTCACTCTCATATTTTGGGAAAGAAAAGCACAGTAACATATGGTTTGCCCCAAGGTAGAATAGAACTCAGGAATCTCACTTCCCATACCTCCATGCTAATTTGGAGGCATTGCCAAGTTACAATTGCCATGTAGAAATAACCAGCTCTTCCCCAAATATTCAGTTTCCCACAGAAGCAGGAGGGGGAAGGGAGCAGGGATTCTTTAGTTTTCTTCCCCAGGAATCAGCACCAAGACTTAAGTCTATACAGCACACAAACCTAGGGCATCAAGGCAAAACTTGACAAAATGGAGCTTGTCCTGGGGTCCAAAGGAGATAATCAAGATGGGCCTGGCTAAGAAAGGGTAACAAGGATTTATTTCCCTGTGTGAAATCATTCCTGGGGGTGTCCAGCGCTCCCAGACATCACACATCTGGGATTTGGGACTGATAGGATTCCAGAGAAAGAGTCCAGGGGGTGAACAAGAGGAGATACAGCCTTAGAAGGAGACCTTCAGGGTTGAGCTGAGTCACAGGGCTTCCTCTGAACTGCAGAGAGCAACGAGTGGAGAAGAACATTGGATCTTAGTGTAGTAGATATATAGGTCCTGTATATTTGCATTTTCTACAAACCCAGGATTTCCTGTGGGTGTTTCTCATAAGGACAGAACCCCATAAGGTGATGTCAGTCCACATTCTCTCTCCATTAAATGGGACTGGTGCTGGAAGCCATGTTTTCAGGATTTTTCCATTTATATCTATGAAACATTTAGAGGCTACCTGGTCACTCAGGAGCCTAGGACTCAGGGGTGACTTGGATCACTGAGAAGAAAGGATGGTGAAAAGTGGGTTATACTCTGACCACACACCTAATAGCTAACCAGTCCAAGTTCATATGAAGGTCTACTTATCATTCTAATGATAGCAATCAAAAGCTATGGAAAAATCCCAACCTGTTTCAGGATCACAGGTGCCATGTTGATTACAGGTGCAGGGGACACAGCTGGCATAAGGCCCGCCCAATGGTGTCTCCCTCTTGTACCCCAGAGAGCAGGATTCACAGAACTGCCCCATGTATCCCTCGGGACATGTACACTCCTCTACCCAGGGGGCTAGCGGGGACAGACCAGGGCCTGCTGACGTGAGCTGGACCTCAGTCAGGATCATTTGACCTGCAGAGGGGGAGAAAACAGAGACAGAAGATGAGTTAACATATGCTCATTCCTCATAAGATCATTCTTTTGGACTTGACACTTCCAGGCAAGAGACAGTTAATACGCAAAGAATCATAGATCACAGATTTAGAAGCAGAAGAGACTTCAGAGGTCATCCAGGTCAGTGGTGTCAAACTCAAATAGATATAGGGAGTGCACATTGACTTAGAAAAAATAACATACCAGTTATTATCCAAGCTTTATAATTTTGGCAAATATTTCCCAATAACGTTTTAATCTAGTTTTCACAGCACTTGGAAGTGTTGTAGGCTGCATGTGTCTTTGCCTTGTGTTTGATATCTCTGAATAGTCCATTTCCCTTCATTTTGCAAATGGGGAAACTATGGTTCAGATAGAGGAAATGATTTATCTAAGCTGACACGGTTGTAAGTAGCAGAGCCAGAAGTTGAACTCAGATTCTCTGACACCAAACACATCAGCTGCCTCCTATCTGAGAACACTTTCCTTTTAGGTAGCCCCACTCTGGGCTAGAGGGTGGAGGTGGGGATGGGGTTCTTTGTGGAAAGGGGGCTTACTCTCTTAGAATCTCCCTTCAGCCTTCTATCCTTGCCATAAAACAAGCTTCCTTCTCATGTTCCTTTAGGCCCCTCTTTCAAGAAACCTTGAGGGTCCTCCCCTCCTCCCCCATCTCTTGTCTATCCCCTTCCTATCCTCTCCCCACATGTCTCCCCCCTACACATGTTGGTAGTTTATGTTCCCTTTGTGAAGGTAGTTGTGGACATTTGCAAGATTTTTCCATTTGTATCTCCCCACAATAGAAATGTATTCAATTTTCTCCAGGAATTTATCACTTGTGTCCTAGTTATCTAACTGGTTTCAATCTTAAACCTAATAGAGAGAGCATTGCCCATATTTCCATTTTCCTCTGCTGCTTGCAGAATGTTCTTGCTCAGTGGATTTTTTTTAAACATAAGAACCATCTTTAATAGAGAAGAATTTGGCACACCAGGCAGAATAGCAGAGGGAACTGCTAAAAGCAGATAGAAATGTCTTATGTAGGACAGAGAGGACCTGCTCAAGAGAGATTATAGGGGTCAGGTCACAATGAGGAAGAGATATTGATTGCCACCATAGTCTCCAGAGGCAGCATTTATTCAACAGATAGGGACCAGGCTTGAGAGTTCCCTAGAATCAGGGGATTCCTGGGGAAAGAAATTCTTCCTATCAAGGCAGGTCAGCACCTTCTCTATAATGGATAGTCTTAGAGAATTTCCTAGAGCACTAAGAAGCTAAGTGGCTACCTCTCAGTTAAGACTAGAACTCTGAAGACTGGAAGCTATTGTGGTTTTAAAGCTGGCTGGCCGTTATTCTGTGATGATTCTTTCCTTCTTCTCTTCCCTCCCTTATCTTCCTCCCTGCCTCCCACCTTCCCCTTTTCCTTTCCTTTTTTCCTCCCACAACTGTAAAGCTCCTACTAGACCCCAGGAGGGGGTAGCTAAGTGGGGCAATGGACAGAACATTGAACTTGAAATCAGGAAAACTCATTTTCATATGTTCAAATCTAGCCTCAGACACTTACCAGCTGTGTGACCCTGGATAAGTCACTTAACCCTGTTTGCCTTAGTTTCCTCATCTGTAAAATGAATTGGTGAAGGAAATGGCTAACCAGTATTTTTGCCAAGAAAACCCCAAATGGGATCATAAGAAGTTAGATACAGCTGAACCAATAAAAGAAGCTAGCAAATTAGATTAAATATGAACATTCTCCTCATGGAAGAGGGGAATAAGAAGCAAAAACATACTATAAGACATTATGTTACAAAATGAATACATTAAGTCTATCAGGGAAGACTTTATGGAGAAGGTAGTAATTGACTCATTTAAAGTGTTTACAAAAAATCAAAAGGTAAGGGGTGGCAGGGAGAATCTTATCCTATGGGAAGCCTCTTCCTTTTCACTTCTCTGCCTCCTACAATCCTGGCTTTCTTGAAGTTTTAGCTCAAAGGTCACCTTCTGCAGAAAGACCTTTTCCAGCCCTCCCCTAACTGCTAAAGCCCACCTCTCTAAGATTCCCTTCTACCAATTCATATGATATTTCCCACTAGAATGAAACTCCTTTAGGACAGAACTGTACTTGTCTTTCTTTCTATACCTAGCAATTTCTAAATTAATTAATTAATTAAAACTAATAGGCACTTAAAATGCTTGTGGATAGATGGATGGATGGATGGACAAAGGCTTAATCCTATTTTGGACAATATTATCCTATTGGCTATCTCGGTGACCCTGGGTAAAGAACTTAACTTTTTTTGACTTCTGTTTCCTCATCTGTAAAAAGACTTAGAGGCAGTATAGCATAGAGCTTACTTAGGGAACAAAGAATAATCCTGTTTGGTTGGAGCAAAAGACTTTGATAGACTATAAAGTTAGAAAAGAAAGAATGAGATATCTGACTATGAAGGAGATGCTTCTAAGGAGTTGTTAAAAAGAGACGAACAAGAAAAAAAATAAAGGATTGTAGCCTTGGGTATAAAGACTATGGGACATCAGGAATGCTGAAGTGGAAAGATGTTAAAAATAAAGGAAGGATTAAGTTAGAAGGTAAAACCCACTGTAGGGAAAAAAGAGCTAATTGTGCTGACAAGAAATTGATGTATGATTAAATTTGGTTGTGGGAAAATATGTAAATACTTCTGATAGTTTTTTTAAAGCCCTGTGGAATTTCCTTGTTTGAAAAACTTAAAAATTAGATTTATCTGTTTAGGGTGAGTCTGGACACAAGGGGATGGGCCAGAGGAATTCCCAAAGACCTTTCTAGCCCTGGATGCCAAAGTTAATCCATAAATCTGTTGTAGAGAGTTTCTTTGGGTACAGAGCAGTTCTTTAAACACCAATCAGCTTCCCTTCCTTAGACCCCACATTTTCCCTCCTGTTCCTCACCTGTGGAATGCCTGCCTCCAGGACCTGTGATTTCAATCTGGAGTCCTGTCAGGTTGGCCAAGAGCCTCTGGAAGTGAAAGGCAGGGAGCGGGAGATTTGTGTCTTCTGAGGTCTCCTGCAAGCTGTCAGGGTGAATGGAACAAATAAAGGGAGGAATGGCACTCTGCTTCATTTCATGGATCTGAAATGTGTGGGGCCTTTGCCCCTATCTGGGTGGGCCAGAGCAGAGAACAGACTGAGTTGCTTGCTTGTTCCCACTGAGATAAGAGGGAGCCTGGGAGATTTTTTTTAGGAACTGGTGGAAAGACCACCAATTGTTGAAAACTTTCTGATAGGATGTAAGGATATGGCATGGGGATCCCACTGTCTCAGATTAGACTAGACTAGATTGGCCTGGGCTATTTTGGGATAACAGAATTGGAAGGAAACTTTTAACCCTCCTGTTTTACAGAAGAAGAAATTGAGTCACAAGTGAATAAGTGACTCAACTATGATTACAGAGCAGTTTATGGCAGAGATGGCATTCAAAGAAAGGTCTCTTGACTCAATGCTCTAATGTAGAGCGTAGGATTTGACATCAGAAAGACCCAAGTTCAAATCCTGTTTTGGACAATATTATCCTATTGCCTAGCTGGGTGACTGGACAAGGAACTTCATTCAATTCTCTAATCTATAGCATATGATTTGACTTCAGAAAGACCTGAGTTCAAATGCTGTTTTGGACAATATTATCCTATTGGCTACCTCTGTGACTCTGGGCAAGGATCTTAACCTTTCTTGGCCTCAGTTTTCTCATCTGTAAAATGGGAATGAAAATAACATATCTCTATCATAAAGTATAAAATGAAACATGTAAAATATTTTGTAAACCTTAAAGCATTATATAAATTTTAGATATTTATTATTATTATTATCATTTTATGTTTTTATTAGTATTGCCCCACATTGGCTTTGATCAGATAGGGGATAAGAAAACACATTGATCTTTTTGAAGAAGGTAGGAGGGTCACCCCCTGTTTGTTTCATCATAAACAATAAGATCCCAGAAAGAAAGTCCAAGTATATCTTCTTTGGTAGTTCTTTGCTGGAAATCACCATTAGAGTATCCTTGGTGTTTAGCACCTAGTAGGTGCTCAATAAATGTTTATCATACTGACTTACTTGACCATGTCTGGAACACATTAATCCCTTGATATATAAATTTTGACTGATTATAGTTGGTTGTCTAATCTCTATTCAAAGACCTTCAAGGAAGAGGAACTCATCAACTTTAGAAATATTCTAGTCATTCCATTTTTGGACAGTTTTAGGAAGATTTTCCTGGAATGGAAATTACATGTTCCTCTTTGTAATTCTGGACCATTGCTCTTTGTTCTGCCACTGGAGCCGACTCTCCCAGACCAGGTGTTTGGCATGTCATTCATCATCCTCACTTACCTGAATACCAGCAGGTATTCCTCAGGCCGGCCAGGTTGTTGGGAGGCTGTTGGGCTGGAGGGTTTCAGAAACAGGGTTAGTCCTGCCCCTTCCAACTTCAGCCGGACAGGGAGGAGAGAGCCCCCAGGTGGGACCCAGAAGGTCAGAGAGAGGGACTGCCCATAGCTGAAGCGCTGGTCTCCCAGGAATTTCTCTGAGAAAGAGGAGGAAGAAAGAAAAAGCTAGCAGGAATGAATGGGTAAATGAACCCCAAACCTGTTGTTCCTGTGCTGGGCTATTTGGGAAGTTGGAGGGATGATAAAAAGATACTTTAAAATTCCTAGCTTGGTGGGAATTCCTGGAAAGGGAATATCAAAAGAAAGTTGGCAGCAAACCATGGGGCTATCTCTATTGGTAGTCTATGGAATACCTGGTGCAACAAAGTCCCATAGCTCCTCTCCCTTTGGCTCCAGGAAAATTCCACGCTGGCTCCACTGTGCAGGCTTCTCTCTGCCCCCTGGACCTCTGATTTGCCAGCCTTCAGCTCCTTTACAGAAAGCACACAAATAAACTCAAGGAAAGAAGGATGTCGTGGGAGACTGTCAGGGAAGCATGAATGATGTTAGAGGCCACTAGAGAACACAGTGGTGGGTTGGGAAGACAAGCTCAAATGTTATTTAAACACTAGCTGAATGACTTGGGCAGGTCACTTGTTCACTCTGTGCCTCAGTTTTCCTTTCTGTAAAATGAGAGGATTGGGTTTGATGGCCTTTAAGTACCTTTCAGCTAGATGTAATAGATCTAGCCAGGTGTAAATAAATCACAAAATTTAGTATTGGGTTTTAAACCCTCTGTATCTTTCTGTCTATGTGACATTGGACAAATCACTTATGCTCTCCAGATTTCAGTTTCCTTATCTGTAAAATGATGAGATTGTACTAGATGAACTTCCTTTCCAGCTCTAAATATTATGGTAAATTAAACACATATTAAATTCCTACTATATGTAGAGCCCTCATCCTACAACCCATCAAAGGGCATGGAGTCTGGCTTGTCTCCAGGAACTCACACCCTCCCTTTAGTTCCAGGAATAGCGCAGACACAGTCTCTGTGTGGGGAGATGGGACTGGCTTCCCATGCCTAAATGAGTATCACCCCAAGGCAGACCTACAGCAGTTAATTGGAACATATTGAATCAACAGAAGACAATAGTTTATTTCTAACAATGGAGACAACTCACTAGAAACTGGCAGAGAGAGAAGAATGAGCATGAATGTTCCATGAATCTCTTTGGACTTGTATATCTGTTTTCTTCTATGCTCAAATCATAATTATTATTTGTTCATTCATTCACTCATTTTCAATAAACACCTACCATGTGCAGAACTGAATGGACAGGTATTGGAATCACTGTAATAATCTTTCATACATGTAGCTTTTTTGGGAGGGCGGAAGGGCCCAAGGCAATCAGGATTACTTGCTCAGGATCACATAGCTAGTAAGTGTCAAGTGTCTGAGGCTGGATTTGAATTTGGATCCCCTAACTCTGGACTCAATGCTCTATCCAGTGTGCCACCTAACTGCCTCCCCCCATATACATAGCTTTTGACAATTTAATAATAACAGTAGTATTTATATTAGTGTTTTAAGGTTTATAAAGTGCTTTACTAATATTATCTTATTTTATCTCCACAACCACATTTGGGATTATGATCTCCATTTTAAAGAAAACTGAGTCAGGAAGAAATGAAATAATTTGTTTAGGGTCACATAGCTGGTAAATGGAGCATTTGAACTCAGGTCTTCCTGACTCATATCTAGCATCATACCATCTAGCTGCCCACAGCAGTTTACAAAGAGATTTTTTGTAATGAAATCTCCATTTCACCATTCACACCATTACAAAAACCATATGAAGTAGGCAGTACAAATGAGTCTCAGAGCAATAAAGGACCATGCCCATGGTTCTCCACCAATGCAGATCAATATCTGCTCCTGCAATTTCTAGTTCCAGAGACTTGACTCAGGACAAAGTAAATTGGAGGTAGGGCAGTGATGGCCACTAGGGCATCAGGAAAGGCTGCCTACATTACAAGGCTTGATCATCAGAGCTGAACTTTGAAGGGAGTTAAGATGCCAGACACTGAACTGCTGCTCATAATGTCCAGCAGAGAGCAGCATTTTCCCACATTTGGAAGCTCTCAACTCCAACTTCAGAGTGCTTCATTCTCGAGGGCAATCTCAAAAGAATAGAAAGGGCAAGAGGGAGGGAGCATGATTCAGATGAGAGTCCCAGTTGAGAGTTGATTCTTGCCTTGAGGGAAACAGTTCTTGATTGGTTGAGGCTAGACCGAGGGTCATGAAGATATAGGCTTGGGTGAGAATGGGGTAGTAAGAGAGAGATGGTAGGCAAATAGTGAAAATAAGGGATAGCTCACAGCGATCCAGAGAGAAGGACAGTTTCAAAGTATGACTCAGAACATTGAGTAACTCATGGAGCTGAACCTCACATTTCTCCCCACCTGATTAACTTGAGGAAGCTCAGTAACCCATAGGGAATCTCACAGCTGCAGCTTAAAATCTATGATAATCTTTTATTATTATTATTATTAAATATATTTATTAGTTATCAACATTTATTTTTATATTTTAATTTCTATTTTTCTCCTTCCCCTCTCTCCTCCCCCAAAATGGCAATTAATCTGATATAGGTTATACATGTACAATCATACTAGACATATTTCCACATCAGTATGACAATTCTAATTGTCATTAATAATTCTCTGTCAGATATCTACCTCCCTACTCCAACCTCAGAAGGCAGGTTATTCAATTCTATGATTTTACAAATGAAAAAACTGGGGTAGAGGGTAATGTGACTCACACATTAACTCACACAGGCAGTGAGCATCAGAGACAGGATTTGAACCCCATATCCCTTGACACTAAATACAGCACCCTTTCCACTATACCAGCCAAATTATTTCTCATTTTCCTAAGTTAGAGGACCTGGTTTCAAATCCTGTCTCAGATGTTTATTGCCTGTGGAACTCTGGGCTAGTCAATTAACCTCATTTCATCCAAATTTTCTCATTTGAAAATTAAGAGAGTTGAACAAGATGGCCTTTTACACTCTTTCTAGCTACAGGTTTGTGATCCAACAATCTTTTGCCTTAGCAATTTTTAAAATTAAAATCATTATGCATCTACCCAGCATTCAGAGGCAGGGAAACATGTGAGTTAAACATCCAGGGAATAGATTGGGAGTTTCTGCACCCAGCCATCTAGGGAAAGCACCCTAAACTTAGAGTCAGGTTTGAGTACAAGTTACTTAGACTTAGTTTTCTCATTTGTAAACTGGGAATGATCATGCTGATACAATATAGCTTGCAAAGTTATGGTAAGGAAAGTACTTTGTAAACTTTAATGATTTTTTCTGCACAGGAATTATCATTACTAGATAATTACCATTATTTAGTATACATGTGCACATAAATCTGAATATGGGCATACAACTATATTTACCCAATCAATTTCCCCATCTCAGGATTAGCAGAGCCTAGAAAGACATGGAAAACTGGGGGAAATCTGTCACAAATGGAAGGGAACCTCTTACCCTGGTGGAACTCAGAGATGATATAGCGTATACCATAATGGGTGGAAGCTGCACACACCATGGAGTGGCCATAACAGAAGCAGCTGGTGCAACCAGAAGGATTATGGGGCTGCAGGTTAAATGTCCCAGGTTGGCATCTAAAACACAGGCAGGATACGACAAGCAGTTAATGATTAACCAGATGTGGGAGGGAAGGGAAGACCTGTCCAGCAGCTGCTAGTTTCACCCCTCCTCATTTCATCTCTTCTATTTTCCTAGAATCATTGACCAATCAATAAGCATTAACAAAACACTTACTATGTGCCAGATACATATCCCCAACCTAAAGGCTGGTATATAAACATAAAAATGAAACAATTCTTGCCTTCAAGAATCTTACATTCTAATGGAAGAGCCAACATATATTCATGTAGTACATACATGGTGTGTGCCCATGTATGCTTGAGTGTGTGTGTGTACAATCTACAAATAGGTGGATTTAAAAAAATAATTTATTGTATGAATATATGGACATTCTGTTTTTATCCACAATTCTCCTTTTGTAATTGTATTGATTTTCCCCCTCCTAAGATGTCCAGTCTGGTCTCAGGTTGGATTCTTTGGTACACTTTTTCCATGCTGGTCATGCAAGTATTTAATTAAATCTCATTTTTTAAACTAATAAAAAAGTAGATCCATGAAATATAGAAAATATTTATGGAACAGAGGGTCCTAGGAATAGGTTATAAGATGGGGATCAAGGAAGACTTCATGTAGAAGATGGTATTTCAGCTTAGACTTGAAGGAAACTCTTGAGAGATTCTGAGAGGTCCAGGTAAAAGAAGTGTATTCCAGGCATGGAGGAGAGCTAGGGCAAAGGTATGGAGGCTGGAGATTAAGGGTCATGGTTACAGAGCAACTTGTTGTTTAGCATGGCTAGATTGAAGAAGAGGAAGAAAGTTAAGTCCAGAAAGGTAGGAAAGAATGGGGACAGCATGTGAAGAGCTCTAAATATCCAACAGAGGAGTTTCCATTTGAATCTAGAAGTGAGAGGATCTTGGGCCAGAAGTACATCGGTATTACTGATGGGTTTATATTGGTTGCAGCTCCCTCACCTATCACATAAGTAGCCTTCCACCTTGTCCTTGCAAGGGCATCTTCCGTTTCTGGAATCACAAGGTCCTAAGCTGCCGGCACCATTGCAGGCACAGGCTCTGCCAAGAAAGTGGAAAGAGCAAAGCTTCTGTGAACACCTTTATAGCCAGATTTAAACAAATCTTTCCCTCTTGTCTCTGTGAGCATCAGGAGGCAGACTATTTCAGGATCAGAGTCTTAGATCATAAATGTTTGTTCTCTTGTACTTCCCATTCCCATCTCTTCTATAGAGAAGCCTTATTGGGCAGTTGGCCCCTCAGTTACAGGTAGAACCATACAAGGTCAGACACAACAGGGTAGCAGAAGTGGAGATGAACTAGCTTGGTTAGTTAGGGACTGGCTTTTGTTGTTGTTGTTCACAAATGAGCATTTTTGAAGACTTAAATATACTGAAGAATGAAATGAGCAGAATCAGGAAAACAATTTACATGATAACAGCAACACTTAAAAGAAACAATTAGAAAAATCTTAAGAATTATGATGAATAAAAATAAAAATAAAAAAGAATTCTTATGAATGCAATGACCATTTGTTTCCAGAGGATAGATGAAATATATTATCCACAACAGAGCAGTGATGGATATAATCTGTAGAATGGGACTTTTTTTTGGACATGGTCAATGAAGGGATTTGTTTTGTTTTTCTCGACTATCCATATTTATTATAAGAATTTTGTTTTTCTTTCTCTTTTTGTTTAGTGGAATGGGAAAGAAAATAGATTTCTGTTAAAAAAATTCATTAAAACAACAATCCTGGAGTGAGAGGATGTGGGTTCAAGCATAACATTTAATGTTTACTATCTATGATTTTGGATTAGTAATTTACCCTCTCTGAGACTCAATTTCCTTGTCTGTAAAAAGAGGGGATTAGATTAGATGGATTCTGAGGTCCCTTTTATCTCTAAATCTGTGGGGGTTTTTTAATTGGAGAGTATGTTACAATGTAAACACAGACCCACATACATCAACAAACACATTTTTGTCTGCTCTATTCACTTTTCCTAGTGTCCTCCCCGTCTTCATCCTAGTCTGTTGAATCCCAATGTTTCCTCTAAAGCTCAATTCATATGTTACCTCTTGCATGAAACATTTCCTCAACTGCTACAATAATTTATCTATTATTCATCCTCCCTTAACTTCATAGTATTGTATTCAACTCTCTAGTGCATGTATCATATAATATCGAATATTAGAGCTACTTGTATTTGTCAATTAAGCAATCAACAAGGACTTATCTTGCATGAAACATTCCCTCAATTGCTACAATAACTCTTATCTATTCTCCATTTTCCCTTAACTTTAGCGTATTGGATTCAACTCTCCAGTGCATGTATCACATAATATCATATATTAGAGCTACTTGTGTTTGTCAATTAAGCAATCAACAAGTATTTATTAAGTACCTACTGTATACCAGGCACTTTTTGAGGTCTTGGGGATAAAAGGACAAAGAAGGAAACAATTCTTAATGCTGCTAGATTGTAAAATCAAGAAGTGCAAGGGCTCTTGTTTTATCAATGTATCCCTTTGTATCTCTCTGGCAACTCTAATTTTTTTTTTTTTAATAAAATGGCATTGCAGCAGCTAGTCGGTATGGTGGATAGAGCACCAGCCCTGAAGTCAGGAGGACCTGAATTTAAATTTGGCTCAGATACTTAACACTTCCCAGCTATGTGACCCTGGGCAAGTCCCTTAACCCCAATTGCCTCAGCCAAACAAACAAATAAATAAAATGGCATTTGCTGAAGTTAAATCAAAACTAAAAATACAGGCTTTTACAAACCATCAAATAGCCAATTCCTCACAATTCCTATTATTTGTGGTAACTTTCTACTATGCCAAATTGCAAACGAGGTGTGGACTGCATCAAAGGGGGAAGTATAATTCTATGTTCTATATACTAATATTATCTCAAGTCTGAACACCCCCACCTCCCATCCAAATCAACATTATGATGCTCACATAAGATCATAAAATATGCACATTTATTCACACCTATATAGTATGCTTCTCGTAGACACCTCTCCCCATTAATGTTTATTTACATATATGTATACACATTCATTCATATAATTTTAACCCATTTATAAATATGCATACACACAGATGATATAAAAAGATGAAGGCATATGCACATAAGTGTATATTTATGTCTACCAATTAGGTAGTGCATTAGATAGAGTTTTGGGCCTGGAGTCAGGAAAATCCAGTTCAAATATGTCCTCAGGTATTACTAGATGTGTAACCCTGGTTAAGCTACTTGTTCATCCTATCTACCTCAGTTTCCTCATATGTAAAATGAACTGGAGAAGGAAATGGCAAACCATTTCAGTATCTTTGCCAAAAACCTCCACCAAAACCCAAATGGTATCATGAAAGATAGGACACAGTTGAAAAATGATTGAACAAGTTCCCAAGCCCTTGTCCCTACTTACCTGCATCCACCTTCACTAAGAGAATGGAACCCTGTCAGGCAGCGATCACACTTCCAACCAGTTACACTGGGTTTACACTCACAGGTGCCTGAGTTGTCACACTGTAAGCTAAGAGATCCTGGGACAGAATGAGGAGAGAGCAACATGAAGTCGGGACTGGGGGTGGGGAACAGGACAAGTAGGAGACCAGGGGGATGGGAGGTGGTGTGGAATATTAGAAAAATGTGGAATTTAGAGTTAGGAAATCTGGGTCCAAATTCTGATTCTGCTACTTAATGCCTACATAGCTTCAGGCAAGTCACTTCATTTTTTGAGCCTCAATTTCTTTACTTGGGAAAATCCTACAGTTTGACTTGATACTCTTAAACACTCTTTCTGGCTCTAACTAAGCATCCAACTAGGACACTACGAACTACAAACATGGCCTGAGCTGAGCTGGAGGAACCTCACACCCATTAAGATTCAATATATTCTAGACTAATTAAAGCTTCTCAAGCCCTTTTCTTCCAGCTGGGGAGGAGATAACACAAGTTGTATTATCTCCAGCTTGTCCTCTTACTACCTCACTCCAACTGTTTCTACATACCAGCTGGGTGGCAATCACAGGGCTGACATGGCTGCTGCTGATCCCAGCGATAGAAGTTCTCTTGGCAATATTCACAATGGGGTCCAGCAGTGTGGTCCCGACAGTTCCGGCAGTGCCCCCCACGACCAGTGCTCCGATACAGCTCCCAATCATAAAAACATTCTTCAGAGAGGCCACTGCAATTGCAGGCTGTGGACAAACAATAATATTATTAATCTCCCTCTGTCTGTCTCTCTGTTTCTCTGTTTCTATCTCTGTCTCTGTCTCTCTCTGTAACATGATATATAATATAGAGATATTATATAAAAATATATTCAATAGTATAATATAATCAAATATAATATATTCAATCTGTTAATATATAATATGATCACAAGCTATATAACAATAATATTATATTATTGCTATCTAAAATACAATAATATTATATTTTGTTGTTGTTCATTCACTCATGTCTGACTCTCCATGACCAGGCCTCTCAACAACCTCATCAGGCAAGTATTATTAATATTATCATTTCATTTCGCAGATGAGGAAACTGAGGCTTGGAGTTTATTTTTAAAAATCTCTTCTTAAAACTTTTCATTGATATATTTTTATTGATATATTGATACATTTTTGTTTTTACATTGATATATATTGATACATTGGTATATTTTTGTTTTTACATAACATTCAGTCCCAAATATTACCAAATAATTTAAATGACTTTACCAACCTCTTCCCAAAACTTTTCATTAATTTATTTTGGGTTTGCATCACCTTTATTCTCATTGTCTATTGACCGTTGTCCATAATGGCCATAATAAATGTTGAAGACAAGACTTCCTCTCAATAAGGGCAGCACTCTTTCCTATGGAGTACTGTCTCTTGAGAAGATTGTTTAAGAATTTGAAAGGGGATAGATATTTGATGGTGGGGATAGGGGGAAGGAAGCCAGGTCTTCTGTAGGAAGAGCCTGAGATCATTTTCCTTTCATGGGGAGGAGCAGTATGATATGGTAGAAAGATGAACTGGACATCAAGATACCTGGACTCTAGTACCCACCCAGCTCTAGGTAATCTTGGCCTCTCCAGGATTATTTCCTTATCTATTAAATGTAGCAAAAGAACCAGATGATCTCTAAGGTCCCCAACATGTTAAAATGTCTGTTTCTATGATTTCATACTCTCCCCAATGCCTTGTGGGCTCTATTTCACTTAGACTTAGTTATTCCAAGTGGTGTATCTATTCTCATTTCATACATGGGAATACCAAGGCACAGAGCAGTGAGTAATTCAAATTATCATACACTTTTTAAAGGCCGAAATCTGATATTAGTCATCTTCCTATCCTCCATGATGCCTTGCACATGGTAAATGCCCAATAACTATTTGTGGAATAAATGGATCATTGTGTGGCCCTGGAATCAGCATCAGAAAACCCCACTGTGTACACAGTTTTAAGCAAGTCACATAACCTCTTTAAATCTTAGTTTTCTCATATGTAAAGTAGTAGGCAAGAGGATATTAGTCTGATCTCTGCACAAGTCCATTCTAATTCTAACATTCTATGGTCCTAGTAGTAAAATCCTTTGCAGCGATGCCATAAAACAAATCAAGACATTTCTGTATGATTCTTCCCTATTTTCTTTACCTACAAAATTTCTTTACTTTGTAGTAATTCTTGAACTAGGTAACCAATTGATTGACTGTGTTTTTGCTCACAAGGTATTTCGCATTCTTGATTCTAGAAAGTGGCCAGAGAACAGAGGATCCCTTGCACATTAGGGGGATATTTTGGGAAGTTATTATATCTACATCCAACAAGGTAGGGTGGAACAGACAAAAAAGGGATTCGATCAAAATACTCTAGAAAAATCTGAGGAGAGAATGCTACTACCTGGAGAATGGGGAAAGGAGGCAGAATTCATGAGTGGGAGAGGATGGGGTGGGGAGGAGTGGGGAAAAGGGGAGGCATTTGAGTGACTCAAAAGGAAAGAAGGCTTTTTCAGTCAAGACAAGGAGCACATTCCAGGCATGTCAGACAGCCTAAACAAATGTACAGGGCTGGGAGACGGTGTGCAGAGCTCTGGAGCAGATTAGTTAGTAGGCCAGTTTGGCTGGATATTAAAATGTATGAAGAGGTGTATGATTTCATATATTTAAAACAGATAAAATAATTTTAGAAAGGCAGGTTGATGTCATTGTGGCTTACTCTTGAGATTTTATGTCATTTTGTCTTTCTAGCAGGAAACCCAAGGACCAGGAGGAGGACGGTTGGGCTTCAAAATTCTGATCATGTTTCAGGTTTGCCTCCTCCTTTTCTTTCTTCTTTGATAATAATAATAATAACTCACGTTTATATGGAGGTTTAAGGTTTGCAGAACAATTTACATACATTATCCCTTTTGATCCTCCTAACAACCCTGTGAAGTAGGTGCTATTATTACCACTATTTTTACAGATCACTTAACCTAGAAGTTAAGTGGCTTGCCCCCAGTCACATAGGGAGTAAGTATCTGAAGCTAGGTTTGACCTTTGCACTAGTCAGATGACAATATTTCACTCTTTTATTCCTTTCTGGGACCTGCTTTCTAGACACCCCTCCCCCCAATTCATTGTAGTCTTCTCATCCTGTAATATACTTTTGACACCCAAGCTCTAGGAGTCTTCTCAGGCTGGAAGATCCCTCCACCCTGCAGCTCCTTTCTCTGATTGGTCAAATCTTCTCTTCCATTTAAAGGAAAGGCCCTAGCCAGTCATGTTCACTCCTTCATTCCTCTCCAGGTTCCATTTCTGATTTTTCATATTTCTTTCTCCACCTTGCCTCCTATATGGGACCTCCTTTTTCTTCCTCCTACCTTTCAGCTTTTTATGTGTCATCTTCCTCTATTAGAATAAAAGCCCCTTGGGGGCAGGGGCTATTTTGTATATTCAGTGCATGGTATACTGCCAGGCACAAAGTAAGTACTTAATAAATGTTCATTTGATTTCGATGGCTCTATCAGTTCATTGGTAAGCTTACTGTCTGCTGTGGGATAGATCCTATCCCAGCCATCCCTGTGCTATTTAACTTTTGTCCATGTTTTCCCATGAATCCTTCTGAGGAGATCATTCTGTGTTCTTGCATGATCAGCCCATCTCCTTTCCCAATGACACAACTTCTGAATGTGATCTTTTATGATACTTCTTCTGATCAAGCACCATTGGGTAACAATTGATAGCTTATTTGATGGTAATTGTCTTCTGGGTCATCTGAAATTCTGTTTCTTTAGAGATTCTGGTCCCTGAAGGCTTCTATGATATCTTGTCTGGAATCAGTTTAGCAAACATTCATTAAATGTCTGCTATACAACAGGTATCATGCTTGACAATGGAGTTATAAACAATCGACTCTGACACTTCCTCTATTACTTTGGACAAATCACTTTATCTCATTTTTTTTCACCTATAAAATGAAATGATTGGATTGAATGTATTCGAAGTTCTTTCTCAGTTTAGATCTCTGGTCTTTGGAGCACAGTGCCTACCTTCAAGGAATTGATATTCTACTGGATTGAGGAAAAATTGGGTTAAAAGCAAGATTGCAGTATTCAAGTTATCCTAAAGACAATAGGAAGCTACTATAGGGGGAAGGGCATAGTCAAGCCTTTGCATTAGGAAGATGATTTTGGCAACTGTGGGAAAGGTATACTTGAGACACACCAAATGGAGACAAGGAAACTAGTTAGGAGGCTATTCCAGTAGTCTGAATGAGAGGTCATGAAGCCCTAGGTGAGGGCTGGACATGAGATATGTGGGGCACACAAAATCAGCTGGACTTGCAAAGATGGTCGTGGGATGAGCGTGTCCATGTGGCAATGACCCAGCTGTAACACAAGATTCAGAGCAGAGCTATATAGGAGAAAGGTGAGAGCACTCCCTTAAAGAGGCCCCACAACTGAGTCAACAGGAGCGCATTAGGGCAAGGCCAGGATTCTTCAGGGGTGTCTCTATAAAGCTCATCCTCTCCTGGGGAACATAGTGTTCTCCATCCTTCTCCCAAAACCAGAGTCCGCTGTGGGCCAAGTCCACAGAGACAGTCTGGCTCAGGAGTCCTAAGGAGTTTTTCAGCTCAGCATCCACAGCCCAACAACAGCTGGCAATGAGCAGGATAGACTTAAATACAAACTGATGGTTGTCTGGCTAGAGGAAAAGGGCAGAGCCCAAAGAGGGAGGTGGGAGGATGGTGGCAGCTGGATCGCACGCTATGCTTGGGGCAGGCAGGGGATAATGCTGCTGCTGATTGGCCAGTCCTTTTCCCCTGCTGGCCCCGGCTCTCTGGGAGAGTGAGCCATCCTTGCTTCCTTTGTGTTTCTGAGGTTACACTGGGAAAACCACATCAGGGCCCAGACTCAGAAATGAGGGGGTAAAGGGTGGACATCAAAGCATGGCCACAGGCCTATTGGGAAAGATTGAATGGGGAAGCTAAATCCTTCTGCTTAGCAAAGCCCGCATTTAATTACCAACTGGAACTTGAATGGTTAAATCCACATAAGGAACTACAAAGCCTCTCCCTAACTTCTGTCTTGCTTCCTTCCCCCCAATGAAGCCAATCACTGACACATTTCACAGACTTGGAAAAGACCTTGGAGGCCGGCTAGGACAAACTAGAACTTGGCCAAGCATCCCTTCTGGGGCATGGCAGCCTAATAAGGTCATCCAGCTTTAGATTGGAAACTTAAAATGGAAGAGGGGGTTGCCACCTCAAGAGGCAGCTTCTTTGTTGGATCAGTCCTGATTTTTAGGATTGAATCTGTCTTCTGGCAGCTTCTTCCCATTGCTCTAAATTTTCCCCTCTGAGGCCAAACAGAACAAGCCTGATCCTTTTTCTGCCCTTCAAATGGTTGAAAATGGAAATTGTCTCTTTCCTAAGTTTTCTCTTCAAGAGGAGAAATATTCCAAGTCCTTTCATTTGATCCTCATGGGGCATGGTCTCTAAATCTTTCAACATTGTTATAACTCCATTTTGGATGCTCTCCAGCTTATTAATGCTTTTATCTTTTTAAAAATGATTTTAGTCAATTATCATTTATTTTTACCTTGCCCCCATCCAGAAGAGAACTATTTCTTATAATAATGAATAAAAAAGGGAATAAAATACAATTCAGCAAAACTAACAATAGATTTTAAAAAATCTGACATTATATGCAGAGTTCCACACTCATAGTTCAGCAAAACTAACCAATTTATATAAAAAAAAACCCTCCAACATTATAGGTAGAGTTCCACACCCATAGCTGCAGAGAAGGGTGAAAGGGCTCTGCTGTGATACATCTTCTTTGGGAGCAAGATTATCATTATAGTTTTTCTGAATTCATTTTTGATTTTTTTTGTTGTTCTTTTCATTTAAATTGTTGTAATCATTGTACATATTGGTTTTTGTTTGTTTTAATTTTTGCTGAGGCAATCGGGGTTCAGTGACTTGCCCAGGGTTACACAGCTAGGAAGTATTAAGTGTCTGAGGTCGGATTTGAACTCAGGTCCTCTTGACTTCAGGACCAGTGCTCTATCCACTGTGCCATCTAACTGCCCCACATATTCCTGGTTCTCTTCGTTGTGCTTTTGTTGTTCAGTCATGTCTTACTCTTTGTGATCCCTCATTTGGGTTTTCTTGGCACAGATACTGCCATTTTTTCCTTCAGCTCATTTTACAGATGAGGAAACTAAAGCAAACAGTGACTTGCTCAAGGTCACCCAGCTAGTAAAGGTCTAAGCTAGATTTGAAATTGGGAAGATGCGTCTTCTTGACTCCAGGGCCAGTATGGTATCTCCAGTCATTTCTTTGTTGTACTTTGTATCTATTTACAAATATATGTGTATATGTGTCTGTATGTATATGTGTATGTTATCTACATATCTATATTGTCATGCTTATTCTATCATCCCTTCCTACAGCACGGTAATATTCCATCACTATTAATGTACTACAGTTTATTAAATGATTGTCCAACTGATGGGTATCTGTGTTTTCTTTAAAATGTCTTTCCCAGACCAGTCGGTCAATAAATAAATACCTACTAAGCGCCAGACACTGCCAGGCACTGAAGATACAAAAAGAATATAAGGATAGTTCCTGCTCTCAGGGAGCTTACAATCTAATGAGGAAGACAACAAGCCAACAAATATATACAGAATAAATAGGAAAGAAGAGAGAGAAGGCCCTGGAATCAGGAGTGGTTGTGAAAGACTTCCTATAGAAGATGGGATTTAGGTGGGACTTGAAGGAAGCTAAGAAGCCAGGATACATAGATGAGAGAGAGCATTCCAGGCATGGAGGATAACCAAAGAAAATGTCAGGAGCCAAGAGATAGAGAGTCTTGTTTGTGGAACAGCAAGAGAATCAATGTGACTGGAGCGTAGAGTATATATGGGGAAAAGAGAAACTACAGTGTAAGAAGACTGGAAAGGGGGCAGGACCTAGAGAATGAAGGGCTTTGAAGGTCAAACACAGGAATTTTGTTTGAACTTGGAAACAATAAGAAGCCACTGGATTTTATTAGGAGGAGAGATGCCTTGGTTGGATCTGTGCTTTAGGAACATCATTTTGATGCCTGAATAGGGGAGGGCTTGGAGTGGGAGAGAGACTTGAGGCAGGTAGACCCATCATCAGGCTACTTCAAGTGTGAGGTGAGGAGGGTAGCACCTCACCAGGTGAGTAGCACCAGGGTAGCAATATCAGAGGAGAGAAGAGGCAATATTCTAGAGATGTTACAAAGTGAAATCAATGGGTTTTGGTGACAGATTGGCTTTGGGGGTAGGTGAGAAATAGTGAGGAATCAATTAGCATGGTATAATAGAAAGAAACGGATTTTGAGTTAGAAGAATCCGTTTTGAACTCTGTTTCTACTATTTCTTTTCTTTCTTTCTTTTTTTGACAAGGCATTTGGGGTAAAGTGATTTGCCTTGGGTCACACAGCTAAGTAATTGTTGGAGGTCAGATTTGAATTCAGGTTCTCCTGAACCTCAGTGCCAGTGCTAGCTCTATCTACTGCAATATCTAGTTGTTCCTCTGCCTCTACTATTAACTACCTTTGTGATTTCAGGCAACTTGTTTGACTTCTCTGTGATTTCAGGCAACTTGTTTGACTTCTCTGGACCTCAGTTTCCTTATGAATAAAATAAATGAGTTGAACTCAATGACTTTTGAAGTCCTTTCTAGCTCTAAAATTATAATCCTCTGATTTCTAAAATTTCTTTTATGAAAGATCTATGATATTAAGGCCTTCCTAAAAGCCAGCTACCAGGGAAGATATTGGCATGTTTTTTTTTCTCCAATTGGAGCTTTGTTGAGAACTCGGGTAACATGCTAATTTTCCCAAGTCTATTTGTGCCTCCATGCCATCTTCCAACATGTGTAGCAGCAGAAATAGACACTTGTCAGCTCATCATCTTCCTCCCCCTCCCACAGCTTCAAGGCTGATTCTTCCCTAAGATACCTACGCAGACACTCATTGGCAGCCTCCGCTGTGCCCCGTGCCCAGGGTCGGTCTTGGTAGAAGGGGAGGCATCTCTCACAGTCCGTTCCTGTAGTGTTGTGCTGGCAGCTGCAGACTAGCTGGCCTCCTTCATCAAGTACACATTCGCTAGCATGCCCGTTACACTTGCACCTAGAGGGAAAAACAAGGTGGTGAGACCGGTCAGAAGCTCCCTAAACCAGTAGTAGAGGCAGCATCCTGTAGTGGATATAATAGTTTGATGACCTGAGTTTGAATTCTGACTCAGTTGTGTAATTGGGCAAAACATTTATTTATCCTTTCTGGGTCATGATTTTCATTTGTAAAATCAGAAGTATGCTCTTTCTGGCTGAGATGGTAATGGAAATAAGGAAAAGATAATGATAAATGTTGGAGGGGATACAGGAAAACTGGGACATTATTACATTGTTGATGGAGTTGTAAAATGATCCAACTGTTCTGGAGAGCAATTTGGAACTATGCCCCCAAAGAGTTGTAAAACTCTTTAATCCAGCAGTCTCACTACTGGGTCTGTACTCCAAAAAGATCATAAAAAAGGACCCACATGTGCAAATATGTTTGCAGTAGCTCTTTTTGTAGTGGCAAGGAACTGGAAATCGAGTGAATGCCCATATGTTGGGGAATGGCTGAATAAGTTATAGTATATAAATGAATGGTATATTATCGTTCTATAAGAAATGAAGAGCAGACTGATTTCAGAAAAGCCTGGAAAAACTTGCATGCATTGATGCTGAACCAGAAAAACATTGTACATAGTAATAGCTAGATTATGTAACAATCAACTATGATGGACATGATTCTTTCCAATGAGATGATCAAAGGCAATTCCAATAAACTTGGAATAAAAAATGCCAAATGAAATACTATTTCACTTTCTGTTTGTTTGTCTGTTTGTTTTTCTTTCTCTTGGTTTTTTCTCCCTTGATCTATTTTTCTTGTACAACATGACAAATATGGAAATATGTTTAGAAGAACTGCACCTGTTTAACTTATAACATATTGCTTGCTGAATTGGGGAGGGAGGAGAGAGGGAGCAAAATTTGGAACACAGGGTTTTGCAGAGATTAATGCTGAAAAGTATCTTTACATATATTTTTATTTACATGTTTTTGGGAAAATAAAATACTATTGAAAAAAATCAGAGGTATGGCCTTGATGATCTCTATAATTCTTTCCAGATCTAAATCTATGACCCTAGAAGTAACTGCTAACAAAAGGAACCATAGAATCATAGATTCTAACCCATCTTGGGCAATTCTCTCATTTTACAGATAAGGAAACTGAGATTCCTAGACATGAAGTGATTTGTCCAGATCCTTGTGGAAATAATATCAAAAATAAGACTCAAATCTAAGTCTTCTCTCTCGAAAGCTGAGTCTGTGCCTGTGGTTCTAAACCCTTTGTTCCAGAGACAAGAGTCTAGATTCTATTCCTATTGTTTATCTGACTGCTGAATTTCTCCCAAACTTCCAAAGTTGGCAGCTACCCTGAGTAAAGTGTACTTCTTTCTAGATGGAAGTAAAAATTTAGGGGATAACTAAGCAGGGTTAAAGATAGCAGCTGTAGCAGTACTCCCTGACCCTCAATAAGGAGGCCATTGTCCTTTGAAATGAGCTCCAACCACTCTTACTAGCATCACAGTCTCCCTGGGTGTTTGGATTGTATCTTTTATAGTTCCTTTTAGGTCCCTCAGTACCTGTCTGTCCTCTTCTTTCCTCCTATAGGACTGACTAAATTCCTTATCCTCATTTTGTGCTCAATAAATACTCAATAAATTCAATTGAATATAAAGTCGTTTTCATTTCAATGGAACTGGGAGTTAGGGAATCATTATTCTATGGATTAGTTTTTTAAATTTGGAGAGGGACATATTTTAAGAATGTTGTGGTTTATTCTGTGTTCAGGAAGAGAACTCTGACATCAGGGAGGTGTCACCATGGTAGGCAAATGAATTGGATTAAAGTGAGGGAGGACTGTGAAGAATCACCAGCCTCACTTTCTCCTCCAGGGCCATCTGAGTTCAGTGGTCAGAGATAGATCAGAACGACTGGAGATGGCCCTGAATGAAGTGGGAGACCTTGACCTTTTTAAGCATAAGTGTTTAGACCTATTTAACAGGGCTCACTTTGACTGAGGCAACTACCCATTCCCTAAGGCTAGGTAAGAAATGAAGCAGGAATGGCCTTTTTAATCTGTTTTTAAAAAAAGAAAGAAAGAAAAGAAAAGAAAAAAATCAATCAGGGAGGAGAAATCCTTGGGTTATCTGGCCACAACAGAAACATTTGCTATTTACATTCACTTAGAGACCGTGTGAGGACCCAAACAGGAACCAAGTGGGGCTTGGCTTGGGACCTATTGTTGGCCAATCAATGAGAACTAGAATGATTTGGGCTTAAGGCGTGGCCTTAGCCATAAACCCCAAGATATCTTTTGAGGTTTGGAAGATCAAGATTTACATTTCTTTAGGAAGAACACCCACAGATATTGGATACCCTACGTGCACAGGGGAAAGGGAAGGGAAAGAAGAAATACAATAAAATAAAAAAGGAGCTGTGCTGCTTTAAGGCACATTAAGGCAATAGCAAGAGGATGGAGGGGCAGTTCCTGGAATAGACATAAGACATCAGATCTCTCAATGGTCTACTTTGATCTCCATATACCAGCATGGTTTAGTCAAAGGACAACTTTGTCTATTTCATGGTGTCAGGCTGGTCCTGGGGACAGGGATGGACTCCTTGCAGAGAGCCAGAGGGTGCCTCCTTGCAGGACCACCTGTCCAGCGTCACTCTCTAAAGCCAGCTGCTGGTCTGAGGGTGGTCTGGACTGATGTAAATTGAATCCAGATGTTCCCTGCCTCAAACCCCCTAAAGTGAAGTGGGGTGAGGAGGAGGAGCAATCGGAGACCTCTGCTCTCCTTACCCCACCAGGCTGCTCTCCCTTTCCCCAGAGGCTTCAAAGTGAAGACCCAGTGGGGAAGATGCAGGAGACAGAGAAATGCAGCTGGTCTCACCCACCCCCTCCCAGAGTGCTCCTCCGGGAGCCTTTCTCACCTTCCTTCATATATCCTGGGGATAGAGAATAGTTGGGGGAGAAGAAGGCAGGGAAATGCCCTGTCTTATATTGCTCTCTAATGGTTTGAAGTAGGCTCTTTTTTGGGTCTTCAACCAGAGTATAAACTACTCAAAGAAAGAAAAAAAAAGTCTCCTTTTCTGTCCTGCTTTTTGTGTGTGATCCATACCATGCCTAGCACAATGCCAGGTACATGGAGTTTGTGGATTGGCTAGGGTACTAGAATAGCTCTGGATTCTGAACTGATCTTGGTCCATGGAACAATAGGAGGAACAGGAGTGACTGGCACTATCTTCCATCACCACTGGGTTATGGTCAACCTTCCTTCTTCCGTCTTCCCTTCTCCTACCTGTCTGTCCAACTACATTGTCTTTAGCTGTGTACTAGTTGTTCAGGAGTTGAAAGACCTGCCCCTACCTCAAAATGATTGTCCCTTCTATCTCTCCCTGGGTGAGTTCCTACCACTGTCATCACAGATGGTTAGAACAGGAAAGAAAGGCCCTCACATTATGGAATATTACAGTTGGAAAGGAGAATCAGACTCAGAGAAGAGGAAAATTTCTTGCCCAAAGGTACACAGGGAGTTAGTGGCAAAACCAGGACCAAAATCTATTTCTCCAGGTTCCCCATCCTGGGCTCTTTCCTGTGCCCCATGTTGTATTATTTTCTAGAATAATTCTGGGTCATGCAGAGAAGTTTTTCCATTCATTTTCAGTTGGGTGTCGGCAGGGGTGAGAAGTGTTCTTTCAGCAGCTTCCAAGCCCAAGCTAGGGAGGTTGCAAATCTAGGCAAAGTGGAAACAGATTGAGTTTCACAAGAGCCCCATTGGAAATAAAGCTGGAGCTACTAATTGGCAGGATCAGCTTTTTGCCAGTGGCAGGTCTGGCTGAGGCCTAGAAGAACTCAGACTGGAAATCAAAAGTGATTTAAGGCAAGTCACTCCACAGGGTCTCCAGCGGTGTCCAATTGCAGCCTTTGGGTCTGTAAGGATGCTGTTTCTTTTTCTAGACCTCTTTATCATTCCATACCATCTCCATTTAACTCTGGTCTATGGATTAGGATGTTGGAAAACCTGGAATCTAGTCTTGCTTCTGCCACTGATTTGCTATGTGACATAAGGCATATTGCATTCCCTCTTTGAGACTCAATTTACTCACCTGCAATGTGTGTATGAGTGTATGCGTGCGTACGGCTAAATGTCTAAGGTCCCTCCTCTTTCTAATGTCCTGTGTTCTATGTTCTTTTCAGCTCTGATAAGCTCTATTTTAAAGCCCCTTTCATCTTACATATCCTATATTCTCATTTGCCTTCCGGATCTACCATTCTGTTATTTAAGTACTTTTCTAGGTTGGACTTTCTATATCTTCAGTTCCTTCCAGCTGTCATAGTCTATATCTTAAGGCTCTTTCTACCTTGGACAATCTATGATCTCAGCTTTCTTTCAGCTTTGATATTCTCTATCGTAAGGCTTTTCCTAGCTCAGACAGTTTTTCTGTTGTAACATCTGCTTCTATAATTCTTATTCTGCCCACTTGTGTAAAAGTTGGCATTTAGAGTCAAATACAGGAGTAGGGAGGAGAGATGAGGGAAGTCTGACTAAGTTCTAGAACTGTTGTTTTCCCTTCTTCTCTATTCTCAGGGGAGGACTGTACAGGAAAGAGGAGGGAATTGATGGAAGGGGGATCGATTGCCTGATCCTACTGGGCTACTGAGTTAGTTGGGGCCGACTTGGTAGTCTGGATGGGTCTAGTAAGCCCTCATTACATTCTACCTTTCTGTTCTGCCCTGAAATCATTGCTAACAGGATGTTCAAAAATCATTGTTTAATTTTCTTTAATGAGACTCTGCTTCCAGTTCTCTCCACCTACCACTCTCTCCTACTAGTCACCTTCCATTCTGCCCCTCAACTGCCTTGACTTCCTCCCCAGTCAATCAATAGTTGTGCTTAGTGGACAAGACTCCCTCACTTGGAGAAGTGCTGAGCATGCAGAAAGGGAAGAGGAAGGAGATGAAGGGAATGGGCCAAAGGGACTTGCTGAGAAGATCAAATCAATGAGATCAGAACAGACTGTTTCCCCTCATTATTTTTCCCAGCCTGCTAAGTGGTACTCTTTCATTTAGTGCCCAAGAATGTTACTGTCGATAAGGATTTTAGATGTCATCTTGTCCATCCTTCTCCTTTTATAAAGGAGAACACTGAGTCTTAGAAAAAGTGACATGGCCAATGTCATATTGCTAGACCTGGTAGAACTGGCACTTGAGACTTGGATTTTTGTCTCTTGGTCTAAAAAGATAACTGATGATAATGAGAAAGATGACTTGGCTTCTATCATTCTTTTGTCAGGATATGAAAATTAGAGATGGGAGCTGTATGAGCACACAAAGGCAATAGCATGGTTGATAAGATCCTTTCCAATATTGTGATTTTAAATAATAATAATAACTCATTTTTCATTTTAAGGTCTATTCAAGATTTATAAAATACTTTTCTTCCTGCAGTTTGGTGACAAAAATAGAGGGAAAATATGATTATCTCTACTTTTCAGATGAACAAACTGAATCAGAGTTGATAAGTGATTAACTATAGTAAGTAGAAACCCTTTTAACAGAGTGTCAATTAGAGGGCATTTGCCATCGGAGACATTATGGGAGAGTGGGTATAAAGTCAGCTTTGATGTAGGGGGATCATGTCCTGCCTCTGACACATGCTACTTTTAAAATTATAGAAAGCAGCCCAGGAAAATCTCAAAGACTGTTACACATGAAGTACTAAACTGCATGGACAGAAAGAGTTTCAGAAAGGGAACTGGATGTTCCTTCCTCTGATGAAATACCAGCACTGGACCAAAATACCTTTATTTAATTATCATTGAGAAAGTCATGCAATTTGTTCTTGGTGGAATCTTGAGTCAACTCTCAAGCCAGTGCAGTCTGACTTTTTATTACCATATTAGTCATATTGTGAAAGAAGACAGACCCAAAAGACAAAAAACAAAAACAAAAACAAACAAACATGAAAAAAAATACAGAAAATAAAAAACAGTATGCTTCAATCTGCATTCAGACTCCAACAGTTCTTTTTCTGGAGGTAGATAGCATTTTTCATCATGAGTCCTTTGGAACTGTCTTGAATCATCACATTGCTGAGAATAGCTGAGAGATTCACATTTAATCATTTTCCAGTGTTATTGTTACTATGTACAGTATTCTTTTGGTGCTGCTCAATTCACTTTACATCAGTTCATATGAGTCTTTTCATTCCGGCTTTCAAAAACTGCCACAGAGCTCAGGTGTTCTTTACATTCAGCTGTGGCCTGAGACTGCTCCTCCCTTTTACCTTTCACTTTAGGTCACTGGACTCTACCACCCACTTACCTGCCCCCCACAGAAAAGTCAGTGATGGCGTAATAGTAGGACTGTAACACTTTAGGGTCCTTAAAGATGTCATCCCCAAATGTGTTGAGCCGGTTCAGGGAGATGAGTAGGTCTGTGCTGGTTACCCATTCCTGTGGGAAGGGAGGAGGGTCACACACATCAGTGGCTATGTAGGTATCCGCGCCACCCACCCACCCCCAATTCCTTGGTAGTCTTTTCCCTTCCCAGGACATTCTACATTCCAGCTTCAGCTGAGGACAGCCACAGAATCCTGTGACCTGAGAAGTCATCTCTCTGCTTTTGAACTGTGGATTATTTGTGCAATTTTACCATTTCCATCAATTTTCCTGAGGCTGCTTAACCTGAGATTCATGATAAAATCATTGATTTAGCATTGGAACAGATGCTTGAGATTATAACCCAAACCCTTCATTTTACAAATGAGTAAACTGAGGTCTCATAGAAGTTGGCTTGACCAATGTCACAAGAAAGAGGCAGAACCAAGATTTGAATCTGGATTTTAAAAATCAGATCGATGAACCTATTAGCAAGCATTGATTAAGTGCCTACCACAAGTCAAGCAGTGCTCTAGAAACTGGAAATACAAAGACAAAACCAAAACAGTCTCTGTCCCCATGACACCATTACTTCTTACCATCACCCAGTCTGGTAGCTGGCTTGCATTTTGCCCTTAGAAATTTCTCTTCCCTGCCCAAACAATAATTGTTCACCCTTGTTATGACCAACAGTCCCTAAACTCAGCAATATCCTTATCCTGTCTATGACTCAATTGTCTGACTGCACCTTCTTTAATACCTTATTTTGAACCAATGTTCAGCTTAGCAAATTTCCCTAGCCTTTTCCTTCACTTTGATTCCTTATACTCTAGATTTTCTACCATTCCCATCATGCTTTTCCCCTGGGGCAGTCTCAGATCTTCCTCCATTTTATCTACTTCCACAGAATAAAACCTTGCTGGAGGTAGTAAAGACATCCTTCTGACTGGTTCTGCCACAAATTAAAGCTACTTCTAATTGAGTCCTTCCGACTGCACAGCAAACCTTTTACTCATCTCTAATTGACTTTTTATTGACACTGAGGTACTTTTAAAACCTTTTTTCCTCCATTGCCCCACTCTAGTACTCCTCCATTTGCCCTTAATAGATTTCTGTTAATCTGACTCCACTGAAGAGGCAAAGCTCAATTAAACACGGTGAATGGAACAAAGCACTGTGATGGGTACTGAGGACATAGAGACAAAAAATGACAGCCCCGATCCTCAAAAAGCTTATAGTCTAATAGGGGTGAAGGTGAATATGGCAAGTATAGATAAAATGCAAACTCTTTGAGGACAGAAATTGTTTCCTTCCTCCCTCCCTCCCTTCCTTCCTTCCTTCCTTCCTTCCTTCCTTCCTTCCTTCCTTCCTTCCTTCCTTCCTTCCTTCCTTCTTTCCTTCCTTCCTTTCTTCTTTTCTCCCTCCCTCTCTCCTTCCCTCCCTCCCTCTCTTCCTTCCTTCCTTCCTTTGTTTCTTCCTTCCTTCCTTCTTTCCTTTCTTCTTTTCTCCCTCCCTCTCTCCGTCCCTCTTTTCCTTCCTTCCTTCCTTTGTTTCTTCCTTCCTTCCTTCCTTTCTTCCTTTTTTTGAGGGGGAGGTCTTTCTAGTCGACTGCCTAGCACAATACCTGGGACATAATTAGCACTTAAATTCTTGTTGAATGATTAACAATGCCAGTACTGGCTGCACAAATGATTAGGGTCAGAGATGCTGATTGGGTCTGGGAGTCATTTCATGGTGCCCTGCTTTCTGAAAGAGTGAATTTGTTGATAGTCTCTGAGATTATATCCCAACTCAGCTCCCAGCTAGTGAAATAGGACCCCTCTGAACAAATTTCTCCCTCTTTTGCAAAGATGGAAACAAGATTCTTATTAGTTCATACTAGCAGTTTAATACTAAGGTGATAGAATTCCAAAACATTTGTTCCATCTTCCTGTTTAACAGCTGGTCAGATGCCAGAATCACAAAATGTAGAAATGGAAGGAAATTTAGAGAGATTATCTAATATAATCCTTTTAAAATATATAGATGAGGAAACTGAGACCTCAGTGGTTAACTGATCTGCCCAAGTTCACATAATTACCTATGTGAATATACCCTGAGCAGAACTGGGTCTCTTGATTGTTGACCCAGATCTTTCTCCACTAATACTAGTTCCATGACTTCTAGATCTATGATTTGCTGGATCTCGGACAAAAAGTCTGAACTGAAGCATCTTGGTGTGCTAAATCCCAACTCAGCCCTTTCTCCTGAGCCAGCCTGGACTCTCTTACCTGCAGGATGGGACTCTCATCAAAGCTGTAGGCACTGGGCCGGCCTTCCAGGGTGGAAAAGGCTACGTTGCCTCCACTCAGTGGAGAGATGTCGCTGAACTCATCAGTGCAGAAGGCCACCCTCTCATCCTCCCCGGGCCGGAGGTACTGGTCCTCCCGCTTGCCGTACGTCTTCTCACAGGAAGCACTATAATACTGATATGGCACCCAGGGACCCCCAGCCCAGCTGCGTTTGTAGATGGCAAAACTCTCAGGACGGCTGGTGTGGAACTTCAGCCTCACGTAGGTGATCTCATAAGCTTTTCCTGCAGTCAAGAAGAAATCAGCCCTCTTGTTCAGAGTATCAGGACCTGGGAGGTCAACTAGTCCAGCCCTTCCACCCACACAAGTCTGGGGTTCTAAACAATCTAAATAGTTGTTGATCTAGCTGCTTCTTCAACACTTCCAGGAAGGGGAGACATAAAGCAGCCTATTCCACTGTTGGCTACCAGCATCAGGACGTTCTTACAGTGAGCTAAAAGCTGCCTCCCTAGAGCTGTAGCTTGCATGGGGAGAGCAGGGCTTGCCCCAGGATGTTGACTTCTAGGATAGTGGGAGTATGCTGCCTTCCTGGCAGCTGTGCTTCTTCTTCAGGAAGACATACCTCTTTCCTGTGGGGACAGATCACCAAACTCTAGCATCACCTTTTGGTCTTCTGTCAGCCTAAATTACAGTGCAGCACAGCTGCCCTTGGGTCTGCACAATTGTGCTCATGGCCAGGTTGTCCTTTGCATCACTACTGCCTTGCTCGGCTGTTTTTGCTCCAGGTGAAATAATTCCCTATTAAAACCCTCTACTTCTACCCACTGATCCTGGAGATGCTCTCTGTAGTCAAACAGAGAACAAATATATTCCAACAAATATATAAGGGGTGGAGAAGAAAGAGTTGTTCAGTCATTAAGTTGAGTGTACCTGACTCTTTGTGACCCCATAACACACCAATACTTTCCATGGGGTTTTCTTGGCAAAGGATCTGGAATGGTTTACCTACTCCAAAGGAAGAGTTAATCTATTCCTGTTTGTAGGGTCTTTGGTCACAGCGGACACAGAGTATACCTCAAATACTATTATTATAAAAAAAGAAAAAAATCCAAAACTTACAGTCACAGGATTAGGACTAGAAGGAACCTTAGAGATCATTTACTGTTAAGTTCCACATTTTACAAGTGAGGAAACTGAGACTCTCAAAAGGGAAGTGCCTTTCCCAAAGTTATATGAATACTAGAATATTTTAGGAGCTAGATGGGTTTTTTTTTTTAGGTAAAATTGTCATTTTTATTATTTTATCATATTTTCTTTGCTTGTCCAAAACAATTAATATTTCCCCAATTATTATGATGACTTTATTTGTATAAAGTGTTTTGTTTTTTTTAATTAGATTCATGTAGTTCCTGAGTCTCTTTTGGCAAGTATACTCTCAGGTATTTATATTGCCTAGAGTTTTTTTTTTTTATTATTTAATAGCCTTTTATTTACAGGTTATATGCATGGGTAACTTTACAGCGTTAACAATTGCCAAACCTCTTGTTCCAATTTTTCACCTCTTACCCCCCACCCCCTCCCCTAGATGGCAGGATGACCAGTAGATGTTAAATACATTAAAATATAAATTAGATACACAATAAGTATACATGACCAAAACGTTATTTTGCTGTATAAAAAGAATCAGACTCTGAAAATATTGTACAATTAGCTTGTGAAGGAAATCAAAAATGCAGGTGGGCATAAATATAGGGATTGGGAATTCAACGTAATGGTTTTTAGTCATCTCCCAGAGTTCTTTCTCTGGGCCTAGCTGGTTCAGTTCATTACTGCTCCATTGGAAATGATTTGGTTGATCTCGTTGCTGAGGATGGCCAGGTCCATCAGAACTGGTCATCATATAATATTGTTGTTGAAGTTAGATGGGTTGTTCATTGGCTAGCTTGGAGCAGGAAGTCTTGAGCTCAAATTTTACCTTAGACAGAGATTATATATATATGACCCTAGGAAAATTATTTTACTGTTCAACCTCATTTTCATTCATGTCTAAAATGGGAATGATAACAAGACCTACTTCATAAGATTATTGTGAGAATCAAATGAGATAATCTATAGATTACATATAGCCATAGATACCTAGAGCTATAATTATAAATAATTTATAGAAAGTGTTTAATAAACCTTAAATCAATGCTGGCTTTTATTAAGCAAGGATTTGAAGTCAGGTCTCTTTCTGCTATTTCATAATGTCTCCCTTATGTAAAATGGAAAAATAACACTCTACCTTTGTTTAAAAAAAACCTTGCTGCGTTCTATCTAAAATCCTAAGAATTTGAGCTAAATTCTGGTATAGCTGTTTACTGTATTCATACCAATGCTTGCTGTAAAAATGCCAGCAGGCTTTAATGAATCAGAGAACAATGCAAGAGGGAGGAGATCTGGCCTGAGCCATAGGCAGCAAACTCCGGGGTTTAGAACTTTAATCCCACGTTTGCTAATTTCACATTTGCTTTGGACATGCTGTGTAACCTTGAACAGCTTCCTTGCCTCCCCTGGGTCTCACTGACTCTCTCTGCCCCCCACCCCCACAGCAAGATTAATGGTCCTTCAAGGGGTGAAGGGGCAGTGGGAGGGAGACAGGGATCATTATTGCAAAAGCCCAGGCCCTGTAGGACAGTAGTGGCCTGCTAACAGACCTCCGAGCCCAGGATGTCACTGCCCATGCTGGGATGGAGGTGACGTGCTAAGACAAGGAGGGCTGCAGTTGCCAAAACTCCGAGCAGGGGCCCCACCCCACCACCTCTCTATGTTTTTCCTTTTGTGCTCAGAGAGCTGTGGCTGATTTCCTTGGCTTGTTAGGATACTCAGACAAGCTTTTGGGATCTGAGAAGCAGCTCAGTAGCCTGAGGCAAGGTGGAGAAGGGAAGCCTGGCTTGGGGGAGATGGGGACCCCTGAGGGTCAGTGTTTCTCCAGGGCAATGGCCCGACTGAACTGGGTCAGAAGGCACAGACTGATAGGGCTTCAGCACTGGCATTGGGTCACTCCTGGATGTGCAGGTGTGAGGGCAAGATTTTAACTAGTTCTGTTTGTGGTTCTGGTCCAAGTTCTGTCTCCACTTGGGACCTCTTTTGGATTAAGCTTCTGGGGATACCTCACAAGAGGGTGGTCCAGCCTGCATCCAGATGGCAGAGAAACAGACTAGAATCCCCTGACAGACTATCCCATGTCACATTATCCACAGTTCACCTCCATAAACGTGTGTTTAGGCAACATCGAAGTACTACTCTTAGCCCAGAGGAAAATGCAAAGTTTAGGCAAGATGGGTATTGATGGAGCTCTCTGTTGGGAGGCAGGATTTAGATCTGAGTCTCCTTGCGCCCCCGGAGGGCTTAACCCTTTCAGTTTCATCCATCCCTCCCCCTTTCTCTTCCTTTTCTAAAGAGAACCTTACTTGGCTCTAATTGGACCATGTTGTTTGAAACAGTAATTTTTTTTTACTTATTCACTGATCATTCATTCATGCATGAAACAATACAGAGTAAGTGTAAAAACATGCAATCTGATCAGTTCTCTGATCTATTAAAACTTTTCATCATCTTTGTATGCCCAATTTGGGAATAATGGAAGTAATGCCAATTTATCAACAAGCATTTTTTGAGAGGTTACTATATATTAAGGCACAGTATAACCCCTTAATAAATATTTATTGACTGACTGATAATCACCTCTAGTCACCATTAATTATATCCCTCCATTCATCTTAAGAAAACAGTCTCTTAAAAAATAACCCCCCCCAAACCCCCTCCACCAATTTAGTAAAACTAATCCAATCCATCAACCAAGTCTGACATATATAATCCTAAGTCCTTCCCCCACCTTTGCAAAGAAAGGAGAGAGGTGCAAACTTGGTCATTATAATTATACGATATTCAGTCCAATATTTTTGTCGTTACTATTCTTTCAAATTTCATTGTTGCAATCATTGTATAGAGTGTTCTCCTGATTCTGTTTGTTTCATTTTATTTCAGTTGATGTGTCTTCCCATGCTTCATGTCATCCTCCATATATTATTGTTGTTTGGTCAATTAGTCATGTCCAACTCTTCATGATTCCACTGGGGGTTTTCTTGGCAAAGATACTAGAGTAGTTTGTCATTTCCCTTTGAAGTTCATTTTACAGATGGGAAAGCTGAGGCAAACAGGGTTACGTGACTTGTCCAGAGTCACACAGCTAGTAAGTGTCTAAGGTCATATTTGAATTTAGAAAGCTGGGTCTTCCTGATGCAGGCCTTACATTCTAAACACTACCTATACTTAATTTCTAAAACCATCCCATTCACGTACCACAATTTGTTCAGTTGCTCTCCAATCATTGTATCTCCATTTTGTTTCCAGTTTTTTATCACTACAAAAAGTAGTTATAAATATTTTGGTGCATATGGGACCTTTCTCATTATCTTTGACTTCTTTGGCATATGTGCCTAGCAGGGGGATGTCTGGGTCAAAGATGATGGACATTTTACTCACTTTCTTAACATAACTCTATGGGAATTCTGGTACAGGCAGCCTCTGGGTAAGATGAATGGAGGAATATAATGGTAACTAGAGGTGATATCAGTCAAAAAACATTTATTAAAGGGTTATGCTGTGAACCCCTTAATAATAAGCCAGTAGAATGCTGGACCTAAAGTCCATAAGACCTGCATTTGAATTTGGCCCTTGATTATGTCATCCTTGGCAAATGATTCTGCTGATCTCTGATTTTCCTCAGTTTCCTCATCTATAACATAGAGATGATAATGATAGCATCTAAACTTCCAGGTTTATTGTGAGGATAAAATGAGAGATTTGTAAAGTTCTTTGCAAGCCTTAAGCACGATGTAGATAATATCTATCATCAATAACTTAATAACATCAATAACTATTATTATTTATTCCAAATTGTTTGCTAGAATGGCTAGACCAATTCACAGCTCTACCAAAAGAGCCTTAATGTACTTATCTTTCCATAATCCCTCCAACACTATTTCCATTTTTATCATCTTTAGCAATTTAACAGTTATGAGGTGAAACGTCAGTTTTATGTTGATTTGCATTTCTTATTGTTAGATATTTGGAGCAATTTTTATATCGTTAATAGTTCCTTATTCTTTTGAAAATTATTAGCTCACATATCTTTTGACTATTTATCCATATCTCCAAGCATCTTGATGAGCTTCAAGATGTGGTCCTGAATCATTTGAAGGGTGCCTCCATGGGGGTAGGCATATGCACCTGAGTATTGCTGAGACAGGTAGCTCCTCAGATTGGTCCTTAGTAACTGATGGTCACCTCTGAGAAGATTGGCATTTGAGAGTAAGTGGACTGAATTTGCCAGAGGCTTGTCCATCTTTCTTTCTTCCCCCCCCCCTTTCTTAAGGTAATTGGGGTTAATTGACTTGCCCCCTACAGCCAATAAGCGTTAAGTATCTGAGATCAAATTTGAACTTGGGTCCTCCCAACTCCAGAGCCAGTGTTCTATCCATTGAGCCATCTAGCTGCCCTTGCTGCCTCGGACCTTTTTCAGGATTCTCCTTTTGACTTTTTCCCTTTTTTTGGATTACAACAAGGGGTTGGTTTGGAGAGGAGATTTTATTGCCTCCACCTCTAGGAGCATTTAATAGCTTCTGGTAGGAACTGCATGGCAAGCTGCATGAGCTTACCTGAATGTCCCGGAATTGTCCCTGCTTTTTGGCATTTACTTTTCTGAGTGCAGATCAGAGATTAGATTTCCTGAGAATGGACTTTCTCTGATTCCAGTTAAGGAAGCCTCTAGGGTATTGATAAAGAGTTCCAGCAAGAGCATATGGCCAAGGTTTACAAGGCCTTCTAAGAGAGAACCTTAGAGTGAACTTCCTCAGACTTGGAAATTATCCTAAATTTGCAAGTTCCCAGGTTTAAAAGTTCCTTAGGCCAGGAGGAGTGACTCCTAAAGGGAGAAATGTTCATCAAATGATGTGTTTCTTGGAGAAAGAAGTAGTGCAGTGGTTAGAGAACTGGCTCTGGAGTCAGGAGGACCTGAATTCAAATTTAGTCTCAGATAATACTAGCGGTGCGACTTTGGGCAAGTCCCAATTGCCTCAAAACAAATAAACAACAAACCACAACAAAAAAGAAAAGTTATGGATGCCATCGGAGAGGTTCTGTAGGAGTCTGTTCAAATGAGATATTTGTAAAGTGCTTGGCACATAGTAGGCTCTTAATAAATGTTTATTTCTTTCTCCTTCCATCTGCAGTGCACCAAAGCTTGCTGCAGTCAGAACATCTGCAAGCAGGAGCATGTAGAGGTTCTCATCACCCATAGAAAATCCTTCTTCAATTGGACTATATACTGGATCTCTTCCTTAATGGTGACAAATACCCTTAGCACTTTATGTTTCCCTGTTCTATGCTTCAACAACACGAGCATAGATGCTTTAAGGTTTGCACGGCATTTTACATATTTTATCTCATTTAATCCTCACAACAACACTGTGAAGTAAATACTGTTATTAGTCTCATTTTATATAGAAGACTATATATTTATATATCCTAATTTAGAAGACTAAAACTTAGAAGAGAGATGAAGGAAAGCCTTTGCGGCATCCTTTTGCTGTGCTAAATTAAATGTTTTTTTGAAGATGTAGTCAATAAAAAATAATCACAGTGGAATCTTCTGTTCTCTCCATGTAATTCAATTGGATGATAATGAGGAAGTCTCTTTGAGAATATCATTTATCAAAAACAAAACAAAACACCTTTCTCTTCCCTTTTAATACCCTCATCAAGGATATTCTTGATAAGCATATAGATAATTCTCATAAACATTTTATATAGATGGGAAATTAGAAATCATCATAATAATACTGATAATAAATGATACCTACTAACACTTTAAAGTTTGCAAAATGCTTTCCATGTATTATTTAATCTGGGAATAGTGAAGGACTTGGAGAGCACATACAGCCCCTAGCACAAGGACTGCCAAATAACAAATAGGTGATTAATAAGTGTTTGTTGATTGATACCATATGAAGACTGCTTGAAGAAGTCGGTGATGTTTAGGCTGGAAAAATGAAGATCTGGGGTGGGAGGATATAATGGTTGTATTCAAGTTTTTTGAAACTATCACTGAGTTGAGAGATTAGGTATCTTCTGTTTAGCTCCAGAAGACAGAAAAAGGAAAAGTGAGTGAAAGTTGAAGAATCAGTGAATTAACTAGCATTTCTTAAGCATCTCCTATGCCTGAGGCACTATGTTAAGTGCTGAGGATACAAAGAAAGGCAAAACACCCTGAGATTCATGATCCACAGAGGAGAAAATTTATAAATAATCAGAGTTATTCCAAAGTGGAAGGTGTGGCCTTAGGGAGTTAAGCAATAGGTTAGATGTCAACTTGTGAGGCAGGATCTTGCTCAGGTATAGTTTGAATTAGATGGACTTCAGAGATCGTTTCCAACCCTGACGTTCTGTGTACCCCTTCCAGTGAGTCAGTAAATAAACATTTATTAAGTACCTACTAAGTGCCAGTCATTGCACTAAGCTCTGGTAATATAAAGAAGAGCTTCTTAAACTTTTTCTATTTGTGACCCCTTTTCATGGGAGAAATGTTTGTGCATAAAATAGATTATACAAATCAAACATTTACTGATAATAAATCATAATTTCACTACCCCCTATTCAGTTATGTGACCCTCAGAGGGGGATGTGACCCACAGTTTAAGAAACTTTGATATAAAGAAAGATAAAAGATAATTCCTGTTCTCAAGAAGCAGTCTAACAGGGAGACAATATGCAAAACACTATGTATAAACAAGCTATATATTTATAAATTGAAAATATCATCAGAGGGGATTATCTCCTCTGATCTCACTGGGGGTCTCCTGGACAAGACTACCCTAGTTTCAACATACTCCATGAATGTGCATCCACTCAGCCACAGGTGACAAGCCCCCACTGATGTATTTACCTTTACTAATCAGTCACAGGACACAGCTGATTCAAAGCTAAGATATTGCTATAGCAAGAAAAGAGACTAAAATGAGGGAGGATCCGGAAAGGCTTCTTGAAGAATATGGGATTTTAGCTCAGACTTGAAGGTAGCCAAGAAAGCCAGAAGGCGGAGATGAGATCAGAGACATGTGTGAGTAGAAAAAGGACATCGGTCAATCAAGCAGAGAAGCTGAAGCTTAAGCGGGGAGTAGCTTGTGAACAAAGGCTTGTAGAGCCTTAGGATGTCTTCTGTGAAGGATTTATGGAAAGACATGGAGAAGTTGAAAAGGAAGAGAAGGTGTGGATAGGTTTCAGATCTGTGCCAGTGGTTAGACTGAATGCATTGATGAGATAGATCCCAGATCTGTTGTAGTCCAGAAGTGAACTTCTCTGAAGTCACATAGCTTGAAGAATATGGACTGAAACTCAAAATCATATCTCTTGACTCTAAATTCAGGGCTATTTTGATCATAGCGAGGAGGCCTCTGGCAGCTTAGATTGTCTTTCAGAGATATCAGGCAGGTTTGAAAGTGAGAAGAAGTCAGAGGAAAAAAAAGGATGGAGGAGGGGGAGAGAAAGTGGAAAGAAGTAGAAATGAGAGATAGTGGAATGGGGGCCAGTTCCAGAGTCCTCAGGTATCTCAAGAGACCTGCCCCGACCCAGTCTCAGGCCCCAAGCATCAGCCCTCACATCCCCTTTGTTTGGGTGGTCCCAGCATGAGGAGAATCCTGTTCTGAGGCTGGGAGAGCAAAGCCAAGCTCAGACTTCCCTCTTCTCTCGTTTTCTTCTCCTCTCCCCCTCACCCACCTTCCCAGAGAGCCTGGCCCAAGGCGACTGCTCCCCAGATGGGTCTAATTACAGAGCTTTGTTTTGTTTGCCTTTTCCCAAAATAAGCCTCTCCCACTTTGAACTCATTATTTGCTTGGACAGAGCCAGGAAGTGGGGCTGGCTTTGTTTTTTATTAACGGCCCCAAGTGTCATTTTAGATGAGTTTCATTCCCAGCTGGTCCAAGGAAATGGCTATTGGCCCATCTGATTCTCTTATTTGGAGTTCAGTTGGATTGGGACACAGGTGATGGACTGTACTGCACTGGGAATTCCATGGTCCTAAGAGGCTCACTGCCTAATGTCTCTCCTGTGCCAGCTGAGAGCCCAGCTCTCTGGTCAGGTGATAATAGTCCAACCTCTAAAAAGACCAAGTCTTCAGTCATCTCCTCTTTTCTCCAAACTCCTACAACCCTTACTATATGTGCTGCCCATTAGTGAGCACTTATTAAGTGCCTACTGTGTTCTGCACAGGAACGCTGGGCACTGGACTCACAAAGATGGGTAAGATATGGTCCTTGCCTTTAAGGCACTTACAATTTACCCAAGGAGACAAAGCATGGGTATAAGTAAAGTCTCTGTGTCTGGACATAGAGACTATAGCTGTGATTGATATGGGGAACTCACTATCATTGAGGGTTATAACCTTTTCTGAAACTTGTAGGCTTAGAGCAGGGGGTTATTAATCTATTTTGTGTCATGGACCCCTTTGGATGGAGTCTTTGCACTTCTCAAAATAATGATTTTAAATAACTGAAGAAAATACTGAATTTCAATTAGAGATGACTAAAAATAAAAATCTATTTTTTCTCCACCCCTAAAATCTATCCATAGACTGAGCCCTGTACCCCAGGTTGACTGTCTCCCTTACTTTCTTGGAACTCAGATGCGATTAAATGAATTGTACAGACATGTCTCATCCATATGTATCAGAAGGGAATCAGCTTTTTCTGACTCTAAGACCAACTCTTGGTTGAACTGCAATATTCCTCTAAGTAACTATGGTACAAATTGTAACATGCTAAATTTATAGGAGAAACCCAAATCCAGTTTTATTATCTTTTTATCAATCTCTTGAGGGCTGATTCATCTCAGTACACCCACAAAGCAGTGTTCTTGCAGCTGTAGGGTAGTAGAATTGACGTCAAAGGACTTGAGATGGAATCTGCTGCTTATTACCAGTGTCAACTTAGACTGGCTCCTTAAACTCTTTCTGCCTCAGTTTCCACCAACCTATCGATGAGCATTTATTAATTCAGCACCTGCTACATGCCAGGTAAATGATAGTCTGCCATAATCTTCAATTATTATTTTAGAATAATTTAAAATAATATAGAATTTAGAATCAAGAAGACTATAGGTTCGAGTTCCATCACTGATCCATACTAGTTGTGTGACCTTGGACATGACCTTTCAATGTAAGACTTTAACTTGCAGGATGGCAAGCTACAATGGTAAGGGGATTTCCCTACAAGAGAGCTCCTTTTAATGAATGAAATCACAGATGCAGTTAAAAAAGAAAGAATTAAAGAAAGAAAAGAAGGAAAGAAGGGAGAGAAGGAGAAAGGGAGAAAGTGAAGAGAAAAAGAGACAGAGAGAAGGAGGAAGGGAGGGAAAGAGAGAGAGTGAAGGTACCTGCTAAGTGCTAGTGATACAAGACAGATCCTGCCCTCAAGAAGCATCTGTTCTATCTATGATATGATGAGTTTGGATTGGATGATTTCTGAGATACCTTTCAGATCTAAAGTCCATCTTCACATAGTTCAGAATCTTAGAGCTGCAAGATTATCTAGTCTTACTTCCCACCCCATTTTATAGGAACTGGGACCCAGATTCCATAGCTAGTGATGGAGGCAGGACTAAAGCCTGTGTTTCTGGTTCCCTGTACCATGCCCCCTTTTCACTCTCCCATTTTAATTTCCTGGTTAATAAGCACCAATTCTCTCTACTTTCTTTGCTAGACCTCAAGAACCCCACCCTTATTCAACTTCAGTTTTTCCCAGCTCAGTTTTAATTTCCTCTGAAGTTGCACAAGTATTTGGGCCTCGTTTATGGGCCTCGTTTATTCTCATCTGTTAATGGGGTAAATTCACAGGATTGTTGTAGGGCTCAGAAAATGTGCTTTGCAAATATCATTCATTATCCCATTTATTACTGATATGCTCTCAGGTAAGTCACTTTTTGAGCATCAGTTTCCCCATCTGCAAAATAAGCAATTTGGCCTGGATGATCTCTAAATCCTTTTCAGCTTTAGGGCTAGGACCTAGTGAACTCTGAGCATTTCTTCTCTACAGTATCTTAGGTTTCATACTCATAGAAGAGTTTTTTCTCACTTACCTTTTCATGTATTATAGTGTCTTTATTTTATTTATAATGTATTTATTATATATTATTATAATATATAAAATATAATATATAGTACTATAGTGTATTAAAATGTAAACTGGGGCCATGATTTTGCCTTTTTTCTGTATCCCCAGGAGAAGGGAACAAGCATTTATATTGCATCTATTATGTACCAGGCACCATGCTAAACACTTCACAATATTTATCTCACTTGATTTTATAATAAACCTGTGAGATAAATGTTGTTTTCTCTATTTTCCACTTCAAGAAATAGAGGCAGAGAATTTTTAAAGTGACTTGTCTAGGGTCACACAGCTAGTAAGCATTTGAAGCTGGATTTAAACTCGGGTCTTCTTGCCACTAGAGCCGGTATTCTTTCCACTGCTCAACAGTCAGTACTTAGCACAAGTCCTGCACTTAGTCAGCCCTTAATAAATGCTTGTTGATTGACTGCCTGACTGTTTCCCCAATGGCACCATAACTTTCCTGAGAACAAGGACCATGTCTTTATTCTCTTTGTCTTTTATTTCATTTCAGGAAATATTAAGCATCTGCTTTATGAAGATGTGTCAGGTGCTCAGAGAGACAAAGGATAAAGTTCCTGCCTGCAGAGAGCTCATAGTCTACTAGGGAGGGAGCAAACAAGGTAATGGAGACAGTTAGGCGATTTGGTGGATTGAGCGTAAACCTGGACTCAGGAAGGCAAATCTGACCTCAAACACTAACTAGTTGTGTGACTCTGGGCAAGTCACAAAACCTGCTGTTTTAAGCTGCTGGGGAAGGAAATGGGTGTCTACTATAGCAAGAAAACTCCACAGCGGAGTCATGAAGAGCTGGACGTGAGAATGGCTGAGCCAGAAAGCTGCAACATGCACGTTACCTGAGAAGAGCATTGGACTGTGACCACACACGTAAGGTACATGCTCACCATATTGGAACACATCTTTGAGCTCCACGTTGGAGCAATCACAAGTGTGACTTAAGGGACGGGTGGGGGACTCGGTGCTGACTGAGTCAATCTGAAGTGCAAGCCAGGTGTTAGCAGAGGAAGTCTATTGGGACTGGCTGAATCCCACGTATCCTGTGGGGCTTGGGTAAAAACACCAGATACTGGCAGAATAGCTTCAGTTGAGCCCTGAGAGAGATCCGGTCTGTTGCAAAGACAGAGACAGAGGCAGAGTGTAATGTACAGAGTGTAATAATAAGCCTCACATGATAATGATATAATAATCAAATATAATTAATAATAATAAACCCTGAAGCCTCAGAGGAATGTGAGCTACCCTCATTATTACCTACAGTGAAATAACAAGGGTCAGAGCCCAGATTTTCCTTCTGCATCTTTCTGCCTCGAGCTATTGTACACCGAGCTCTGAGCTCTCCTTCCCTCAGGGTTTTGAAGAGCCCCTCATGCAGTTGGCTGACTCTTCCCAGTCTGATTCTCATCCTGAGGATGGTCCTCGTGGTTCTCCTACAAGATCACATCCTCCTGCTCTACAGATCCGTAGCCAGCTGGATCTCTCAGCCCAGCAGGCCAATGGGCTTGTTGTGGGAGACTCCCCAAGCCCCCCCGGACCCCTCCTCCCTGGGGAGGAAGGGAAGAGCAGGGGCCGCCAGCCTGGGAAGGGTCTCTGCTGAGGCCGGTACAAAGAAGGAAGCAGGGGACAAGCGGCTGGGTTATTTCCGCCCACTGGGGGTGTCATGTCAACAAACAATCCCTGATCTGACCCAATAGACCTGCCTGGACCCAGCATTCCAGACCAAATCCACAGGGAGCACAGAGCAGGGAGTTCTTCCCCCTGGCCCCCCACCAAGTTTCCAAAGCAAATAAAACTAGACTCTAGACAAAGTTGGGGCGGGGGAGCAGAGGCAGAGGGGGAAGGAGTCTCTACCAGGCATCAGGGCTAGTGCTTCCTAAGGCTCCCAGCTCCCAGTATCTGGGACTCCATTTCCCAGCTCCAGGTAGAGCCAAGTACTTCAGGTGGGGTGGGCCTGTCCTGGGGTATCCTGGGCTTTCTCCTAGGATTGTGAGGAATGAGACCAGCCGTTCCAGGAGCAAAGCAATAATCCACTATTGTTTTCCCATTGTTTAACTGCTTTTTCTAACATGTCTCACTTCATTCCATGGCCTTCTGGGGGTAGCAGAAGGTGAGGAGACTGGGATGATAGGGGGAATGGGGAAACCTCTGCTTGGGAGTCAGAACTTTTTCAAAGGTACATGGGATGATAGAGATTGGTTCTGAACTCAGAGGCCCTGAGTTTATATCCTGCTTATTGCTCGGGTGATTTCCATTTTTCTGGACTCACTTAATTTTTCTGGACTCATTTTCCTCTTCTGTAAAATGGGAGGGGATTGGATTGGATGGACCCTAAGATCCCTTCCAGCTCTTGGTCTATGGGGCTATGATTGTGTGATTTGGGGGCACTCTAAGGTCAGATTTCGCAAAAACAACAGATTTGGCAGATTTAGCTTGGACTGTAACACCCACACCACTTGGACCAACAGATGGAGCAGGGGGCCTTTGATAGAGAGGCACAGGGTTCAAGCTGACCTCTGAAATCTAGGGCAATTTGTTGTTGCTGTTGTTGAACCGTTTCCGTCTTGTTCTATTTTTTGTAACCATATTTGGGGTTTTCTTGGCAAAGATCCTGGAGTGCTTTATCATTTCCTTCTTCAGTTCATTTTACAGAAGAGGAAACTGAGGCAATTGTTAATTGACTTGCCCAAGCTAGTAAGTATCTAAAACCTGTCTTGAAGTCAGGAAAGTGAGTCTTTTTGACACTATGCCCAGTAGCACTGTGCCACCTAGCTGCCCCCAAATTTTAATTGACAAAGACAGAGATAGATCTCTGCATTTGAAGTTGACCCAGAATAGTGAGGGCTGGTTCAGGAAGGAGGTGGTGGGCAGTCAGACGATAGTTGAAAGGAAGCAGTTGCTGTTCAGTTGTGTCTGATTCTTTGTGACTTCTTTTGGGGTTTTCTTGGCAAAGACACTGGAGGGGTTTGATTTTACAGATTAGAAACTGAGGCCAAGTGGTGTGTCAGGTGACCTAGCTAGTTAGTGTCTGAGGCCAGATTTGAACTCAGGACAAGTTCCTGGGTCCAGACCCAGCACTGGATGCACAGCACTACCTAACTGACCAACCTGTAGAAGAGATGCAAGGGAAGGGAAGGAAAGGCACTGGCAGGTGGGGGCTGGTGGGGAGCAGGGAAAGGCCTCCCTCTAGAAGGGAGATTTGAGCTGAATCTTCAATAAAATCAGAGATTGTAGAGGTGGAAATGCAGGGAGAGAGTAGTCTGGGCATGGGAAACAGCCAGTGCGAGAAGACAGAGTATCATGTGGGAGACATAGCAAGGGGAATATGGCTGGACCACTAGGGTGCAGGGAGGGGTGAAAGAGAGGAAAGGGTCAGATTGTGAAGAGCCTTAAGCACCAAATGGAGTAGGTTATACTTGGGCTCAGAGTAACAGGAGGAGACCTGGAATTTACTGAGTAGCAGGTGGTGACATAGACCTATTCTTTAGGAAAATCCCTTGGGCAGTGGTGTGCACCTAGCTTGGAGTGGAGAGAGACTTGAGTCAGGGATACCAATTAATAAGTTATCCAAGGGGGAATGAACTGAATTGGGAGGTGGGTTCCTTCTAAGGACAAGTCTTCAAGCACTTGTGAGGTTGGTGGTGAGGGGATTTGTATCAGATATGGGTTGGATCAGATGCTCCTGAGGTTCTCTTTGACTGAAATTTGACAATTCTATTTTGCTGTGATTTTGTGATTTTATTATCATGCCCATTTTGTAGGTGAGCAAACTGAAGCTTTGAGATGCTAAATTATATACCTAATGAATTAGTTACTAAACCTCAGATCTCCTTTCTCCAAAAATGAAACATCCAGGACACCATCCATGATGGTCCTATCTATTTTTCTCAGTGGCATCCCCATTCACCCATGCTTCCTCTTCCCATTCCACAGGCAATCAATTGCTTCATCCTGTCATTCTAGCTTTGCAATATTTCTCTTTCTTCCCTTCTATTCCCATGGCCATAATAAATCCAGGCCTCATTACCTCTCCCCAGGATTATTACAATAACCTCCAAACTCATCGTCCTATTTCTATAGTTTCTCTGTACAAGTCATCATGTGTTAGTTCCCAAATTAGTAGTTCTAAAACAACATTTTGATCAGGATCTCCCAACACACACACACACACACACACACACACACACACACACACGCCACTTTATAGCATAGAAGCTATTCATTACTTACTTAATAAGGTTCAAACTCTTCAGTCTGGCATTCAAGGCCTCCCACAAGCTGGCCCCAGACTTTGCAATTTTATTTCCTATCCAGGCAAGTGCAATGGAGTGCTAGCTGGGTCATCAGAAGAGGTGAATTCAACTACTGAATCTGTCATTAACGTATTACCTATATGATTTTAGGCACATTATTTCATCTCTCTGGGATCTCAGTTTCCTTATTTGTAAAGTTATTTATAAATAGTTATTTGTATTCGATGGCCTAATGTCCCTTCTAGCTGTAATATTCTGAATCAATTCTCCTCTACATGTAGAACACTAAGCTTGTACCAAATGAATTTACTTCCCGTTGCCTGACAATGCTATGTGTTTTCCCAAATATGTCTTTGCTCATATCATTTCCCCCACTAACTTTCTGAATATTCTCTTATCACATCCCTCTGAACCAATAATCATTCTTCAAGTCCTAGTTGAAATGTCATCCCCTCCATGAAACTTTCCCTCCTGATCTCCACAATGGAAATGATCTTGTCTCCTCCCACTCCTAAATTCTTTGTTCACACTCTCTTATGTCATCACTCACATCTCAATATGATGATCGTTTATGCATTTGTTTTACCTTTCCTGTTACATTACCTATTCCTATTGTATGTATCCTCCTTGAAGGAAAGGTCATGTTTTATCCAATTTTATTTCTCTATCAATATTCAGTGCTCTGTACACATTAAATATTTATCAAATGAATGAAAGAATGAATGAACCAACTTGCTCCATCCATCCCTCCTCCACAAAGCAAAAGCTTCTCTCACCCTTCATTGGAGAAGCTGGGAGCCGGCCAGACATTATTGCCTTTCATTCCAGACAGGAAGGCTAGGCCTAACAACTTGAGGATTTGGAACAGATGTCCATGAGCTTGCAGGGGGCTGGGAAAGCAGCGACCTCCATCCCGTTCTGGCTGTCCTGACGCCTTCACTTCTCCTCCCATTCTCCTCCAGAAATTCCCTCTGGGGCATAACGCAAGACAAGGGTCCATCTCCCTGCCATGGACTGTCTCCTACTGAACTTGACCTAAGGTCTCACTCCAGATATGTTGTTCACCTTGGCCTTGGCCTTGACCCTTGCACATGGATTCCCATCCTTAGGAGTGAGACCAAAGAGTGGGTAGAAGTTCTGACATCAACAGGATGACAAATGGGTCCCCCTTCTCCCCAGATGTTACTCAATCTCATCTCTTCCTAGTTAAAGTTGAAATCCATTGGCACCCATTCAAGGCCAACATAGCCCCACATTCTATTTCTCCTTAATAGCAGCGACTGGGGTTAGCTCTATTTTGTGTGTGTATAATATAAGCATGTCCAGGCTGTAGAGAATACCCATCCATGGGCTTTGTAATCCTGCTTTAGTACATTTTTAGGGATTTTTTTTTTCTGATGCAAGTGGGGTTACGTGACTTGCCTAGGGTCACGCAGCTAGTTAGTGTTAAGTGCCTGACGCCAAATTTGAAGGCAAGTTCTCCTGACTTCAGGGCTGGTGCTCTATCCACTGAACCACCCAGCTGACTCAGTTTTAGGGATTTTTTTAATCACCTTGCAGTGAATGTGTTAATTTTCCTTACTCATTGGAAAACAAAGATTTAAAACTTAAATAATGGGGCAAAATATTCCACAATATAGCAGGATAGGATGTTACAAAATAAATAGCATGGCAAGAGAGGCCATGGCTAAATATGTAATGTGACAGAGTCCAGGAATTTGAATGCCATTGCTTTTGTTCCATGCCTCAGTCATGAAGTCCCTAGGCTCCTAGACACATGTAACCCATTTAATCAAACCAGCCTCTTTGACTCAAAAACAATACATCTTCCCCCGCTTCCCTCCCCATCCCTATCCCTATTCCCTGCCCCAGATTCCAAATTCCTTCCCCCTTAGCTCTGGGCTCTGGCCAGTCCTATCTCTGGGTAGCCAGCTTTCTCCCCAGCTGCCCACCTCCGCAGGCACTGGACTTATATCTCTCCTGCTTCCGGGCAGCCTTGACCCTGGAGACCCCAGTCCCATCTGGGGAATCCTCTTCAGCTTTCTTTGAAATAACTGCCAGATCTGGAACCACACTGGATTAGACTGTTCTTGGCTCCCCAAAATAATAGACAGATTCTTGATATGTTGCTGGGTTAATGTGGAGGGGTGAGGGATCGGGGAGTGAGGGTAGCACCCAGATGGGCTATTATTTGAATTATTTGGCTCCTAAAAGATTAAATCTTTTCCTTAGCATAGAGATTTTTAACTTGGGATCTATTTTTTTAAAGAAATACTTTTATAATTATCTTTTATTATAATTGGTTCATTATTTAATCCTATGTATTTTATTTTATGTATTTAAAGACATTATTGTGAGAAAAGGTACATAGACTTCACCAGCCTGCCAAAGGGGTCCATGAAACAAAAAAAGGTTATGAGCTCCTGCTTTCCTCATCTCACATCTATCTTTCCCCATAAGTGTATATAAATATATGCAGATATCCTATCATATATATCCCATGCCCATCATAAATTCTGAGTGCAGGCAAAGAGAACCACTCATTACAGAGAAAATTTAATTTCATCTGGACCGAGGCTCTGCAAATATTCTCATTCCTACTCTGAAGTAGGAGACTTCACTCTCACCTTTATGACCCAGTGTAAAAAAAAAAAAATCCATTTTGACTTCTATGCTATGGGAGGGTAGAGGGTAAAAGCATTGTTCTTCATTCTGACTGGTTAAATGCTCCACTATGGCTTCCATGAGAGGTATGGAAAGAGTGAGTGAGGGGAGTCAAAGAGGGAAAGCTGCCTCAATTTCAGTGTGACAGCAACCTTTTTCTCTAAATTTCAACCCGCTCCCCCACCGCCCCTCCCGCCCAGCTCTCCAGATCTTGCCCTTCAGCTGTCACTTTCCCTGGACCCAAAGGCCAGGAGTGCCCAGGGTTGGTAGGGAAGGAGAAGGGAGATCCGGGGGCTTCTGTTGAGGCAGTGGAGGGGGCCTGTGTTACTTACCCAGCTGCAGGGTGATATTGACCGAGTTGGGGTACTGGACCCCGAAGGCCATGGACTGGCTCTGCCACCAGGTGCTCTCCTCCTGGCTGTGGAAGTCCGTCAGGTAGGAGGCATTGTGGCTGTGGTCCGGGTGGCGGGCGTCACAGCGATGGCACAGCTGGGTGTCTCCAGGGGCGCCCATCTGGAGGCAGTACTCCTCGGGTGGCGAGCCACAGGTGTTGGTCACCTGGGCCTGGCGGCCAAAGGCTGCATTCTCAAACACAGGCAGACAACGCTGAGGGCGCCCTCGCTCATCATAGCAAGCATCCATGCCCCCCTGGGCCAGAGCCAGGCAGAGCAAGATCCCCAGAGAGAGCCCGAGGAACTCCTCCATGGTGAGCTCTCAGAGTGCCCTCTCCTTGTGCTCTCTCTGCTCACTTGGGATTGGGCTCCAGGTCCCTCCTCCAGGAAAGACAGCCGCCCTTGAAGAACAGGCCCCCTTTTCTCCCACTACAGGGACCTTTTCCCTCGCGCTCAGTTCCATCTTGTGGACGTGCCTGGGAATGCCCAAAGCCCTGATCTTAGCTCAAAGCCTGGATGGAATTTTCCCTTTGCTCCTTGACCTTGAAACAAAGTGGATGTTGCTGGCCAGTCTTTCCAGGGCTCAGAATTCAGATTCCCCCTCTGCCCTGTGCTTGCTGTGGAAATCCTGAACAGATCATCTCCCTCTCCTTCTCTGAGCCATCTTATGTTAGATGGGATGATTGTCATCTTAGCTGTTTAAGATAAAAAAGACAGTGAAATTAAAATGGTAATAAATAATAAAATCAATGATACAGAAGTCCTTCCTATTCCCGGGGAAACATGGTCTAGAAACCCTCCACCAGGCAAATCTAAAAGTCTCTGAAAAATCAATCAACATTAAGCACCTACTATGGGCCAGGTACTGTACTAGGTATGGGGGATATAAGTATGAAGAATGAAACAATCTCTACATTATTTTCTACAAGTATTCTAAAGAAGGAGACAGTAAGTACACATGTGATATATACCACAAAATAAAATTAACAAATATATAGATATATGTGTATACACACAAGGTGATTAAATTGAAGGTATTTTGGTGGGGACAGCATTAGCAGCTGGAGGCATCAGGAAAAGTTTTATGTAGAAGATAGTGCTTGATTTCAGTCTTAAAGGGAGAGAGGGATGATTTGAGGTAGAAGTAATTAGGGAGGGAATCCAGGCACCTGAAGTGTCCATTGCAAAGTACAGAGACAGGAAATGGAGTGTCACGAATGACAAATAGAGGGAGGGTCAGTTTGGGCTTCCAATGAGTAATAAAAATAGGAATGGTATCTAAGGAGGTTAGAGAGGTAGGATGAGGTCATTTAGTCCTTAAAAACTAAGCAGAGGATTTAGTTTTTTTCCTAGAGACTATGGGAAGTCCTTGGAGTTGACTGAATAGGGGAGTCATCTCCTCTTACTGTCTCCTCAAAACTGTTTACTTCTCTCGACTTCCTTATTACTGCTAATATCGTCATCATTCTCTCAGTCACTCACCCAACTCAAACAAAACCTTGAAGTCATCTTTAACTCCTTCCTGTATGTCATAGCCAATCAGTTTTATCTACCTTCACAATATTTCTCCCATCTTTATTCCTCTCTGGGGAGGTTTCTGACTCTGGTCTTTGCCACCATGACCCAGCTCCCTTCTCATTTTGGGGGCTTTTCTCGGTATCTGGAGTCTCCTAACCCTGGGACATCCTTCCATTAGGCTGCTCTTCTCCCATTGGTGTTCTTTTAGAGACCACCGCTGTTGGGGAGAGGCCACAGCTGTTTATATGCCCCTTCTCCCTCCTTTAATTCTTTTTTTTAAGGTATTATCTCCTCTGCTAGAATGCAAGCTCCTTGAGGGCAGGTACTGTTCTCTCTTTGCTTGTATTTTTCTCTCTAGCACTTAGCTCAGCACCTGACACATGGTAAGTACTTCCCTGCCTAGTCTCTCTTCTGGACTTGGACCGTATCACACCCCCCTTGAAGCTGATTGGTTATTGTCCTTTGTTCTTGAAGAGAAGGGAAATCACTACATTAGAATTACAGGGTGTACAACTGTGGCTGATCAGACCAGTACCAGCTCTACCACAGGTCAGGCACAAGTAGACCATGGGAACATTTAGGGTAGGTTTTCTGAATTTGTACACAGAATATTTAAATTCTGCTTTGCCTATAGAGCATGTGCCTATAGAGGTCATGCCATGCTGGGTTGTCCTATACCAATGTCTCCCATGTCCCACAATCAAATCCAAAGATCCTTGATAGTGTCCTTGTATCACTTTTTCTGAACTCCTATTTTTACAGTCTATTTGAGGTGCTCATCCCCTCTTATTACCTAGTCTCCCATTACAATTTCTCTCAACTCCTCCTTTACTCCAATACTCCAGTGAATTTATGATTTTATTGATAAAAGATATTCCCTCCAGTGATGCATATAATAATAATAATGAACATTTATATAGGTCTACTACACACCAGGCACTGTGCCAAGTGTTTTGTAAATGCTGTCTTGTTTGATCCTTATATCAACCTTGCAAGGGTTGAGATAATGCGCACCTGACACATTGTAGGCACTTAACAAAGAGGCAGTTAGACGGTTTAGTGGATAGAGTACTGGATCCAGAGTCAGGAAGTCCTGAATGTTTGTTCTGTGTAAATCTCACCCATTCTTCATCCAACATCCCAAAGTAGCTTCCTAATTCAAAGCTTCTTACTCAAAAATCTTTGATATCTTACTCAAAAATCATCACCTGTTACAGAAAATACAAAAGTTTCATTTTGGTTTGGAAAGCCCTCCACAAACTCTTTCTGACTTTATTTCACATCATCCTTTACTTGACATTCCAACCAGAATAAGAACACTAAGAGATTTCCTTTATCTAATCTGTCATCTTTCAAGCAGAAGTGTTTACACACACTGTCTTCCTTCCTGGGTCATTCTCCTTCCTCATCTCTTGAGTATTAAAAACATTTTTTCTTCCTTCAAGGATCAATTCAAATGCTACCTCCTTTAGGAAGACTTCCTTGATTCCCCCTAGCTGAAAGTGTTTTCTTCTTCCTAACATTTTTTTTTCCTCTCATTTTTTTTTTCTACTAACATTTTCTAAGAACATTGTGCCTGGATCTCTCCTTTGTTCCTATTATTAAAGCAGTCGGGTGACACAGTGGATAGAGTACCAGGTTGATTTAGAAAGAATTCATATCTGGTCTCAGACATTTACTAGCTGTGTAAGCCTGGACAAGTCACTTACCCCTGTTTGCCTTCATCAGCTGGAGAAGAAAATGGCAAACCACTCCAGCATCTTTGCTAAAAAAAATCTTACACGGGGTCACAAAGAGTCCGAGATGATGAAACAACAAGGCACCTAAATAAATGCTTCTTTTCTTCCCTTCTCCTCTACTCCATTCTAGTCTGTATTAAGTTGTTAGTGTACATGGGATATCTTTTTTGTTAGATCATCAGCTTTAAGAAAGAAAGGACTAAGATATAGTTCATCTTTGTAGCCCAGTCCTTAGCACAGTGCTTTCACAGAAGTTTCTTGAAGAAATGTATGCTAAATATAATTATTCTGATGACTACAAATTTTCTTTCATGGACACTTCCTTTTTCATTGCTCTTCCCAATCCTTTGATTTCACTGGGGAGAAAAATCTCAATTAGATGTTAATGCACTGTTTTTTTCCATTTGATTTAAATGAACAAATATCTTGAGAAATTAGACAGTCTAATTTGAACTAGGAGATCTCTCTCTCTTTCTCTTTTTAGTGAGGCAATTGGGGTTAAATGACTTGAACTATTACCACTCATATGAAAGAGTGTTCCAAATCACTATTGATCAGAGAAATGCAAATTAAGACAACTCTGAGATACCACTACACACTTGTCAGATTGGCTAAGATGACAGGAAAAAATAATGATGAATGTTGGAGGGAATGCGGGAAACCTGGGAGACTGATACATTGCTGGTGGAGTTGTGAACGAATCCAACCATTCTGGAGAGCAATCTGGAATTATGCCCCAAAAGTTATCAAACTGTGCATACTCTTTGATCCAACAGTGCTACTACTGGGCTTATAGCCCAAAGAGATACTAAAGAAGGGAAAGGGACTTGTATGTGCAAAAATGTTTGTGACAGCCCTCTTTGTAGTGGCTAGAAGCTAGAAAATGAATGGATGCCCATCAATGGAGAATGGTTGGGTAAATTGTAGTATATGAATGTTATGGAATATTATTGTTCAGTAAGAAATGACCAGCAGGATGATTTCAGAAAGGCCTGGAGAGACATACTTGAACTGATGCTGAGTGAAATGAGCAGAACCAGGAGATCATTATATACTTCAACAATGATACTGTATGAGGATGTATTCTGATGGAAGTGGATTTCTTCGACAAAGAGAAGCTCTAACTCAGTTCCAATTGATCAATGATGGACAGAAGCAGCTACCCCCAGAGAAGGAACACTGGGAAATGAGTGTAAACTGTTTGCATTTTTGTTTTTCTTCCCGGGTTATTTTTTACCTTCTGAATCCAATTCTTCCTGTGCAACAAGAGAACTGTTCGATTCTGCACACATATATTGTACCTAGGATATACTATGAAATATTTAACATGTATAGGACTGTTTGCCATCTAGGAAAAGGGGTGGAGGGAGAGGGAGAAAAGTAGGAACAAAAGTGAGTGCAAGGGATAATGTTGTAAAAAATTACCTATGCATATGTACTGTCAATAAAAAAGTTATTTTAAAAAAATTACAGGCCACGTCTACTACAGCATTCTGTCCTCACAGCCCTGTGAGATAGGTGCTATTGTCACCATTTTTGAATGAGGAAATTAATACTGAAAAAAAGGTTAAAAAAACTGGGTATGCCTACAAAGGACTGCACTGTTCAAGTAAGGAGGCAATAACTACTGCAATATTGCAGCTGGGGAGACTACCAGCAGTCTGCTCTTCCTACTACAGTTGACATGAAACCATAGGCATGTATTCTTCTGCTACCTGTCTCTATGATGTTTATTCTTTCCCTGCCTTAGGAGAAGAATTATTGGAGACGTAATGGAAGTTGAACCTCTGTGAGCTTAGAAAGCTTGGGAGAGTACTAAGGGTCCAAGTCCTGAAGCCCATGCTAAGGTTTATGGATAGCCAAGCTGGGTGAGAAGTCTCCAGTGACCTTTTGGACCTAGCCCAGTAGTATCTAGGCATTGAGATATTAGTTTCTGAAAACAAGAGGATGATTTTATGCTATGCTTCTTTTGGAAAATAACTTGGCAGGATTCCAGTAGACTTGTGATAGAGAGAGCCATCTGCATCCAGAGAGAGGACTGTGGGATTGAATGTGGATCACAACATAATATTTTCACCTTTGTTGTTATTTGCTTGCTTGTTTTTTTCCTCTATTTTTCCCTTTTTATTTATTTTTGTTTTTGTTTTTGTTTTTTGCTGAGGTAATTGGGGCTAAGGGATTTGCCCAGGGTCACACAGCCAGGAAGTGTTAAGTGTCTAAGGCCACATTTGAACTCAGGTCCTCTTGACTTCAGGGCTGATGCTCCATCCACTGTGCTACCTAGCTGCCCCTATTTCCCCGTTTTTGATCTGATTTTTCTTGTGTAGTGTGATAAATGTGGAAATATATTTAGAAGAATTGCACACATTCACCCTATATTAGATTATTTGCTATCTAAGGAAGGGGTGAAGTTGGGAGGGATGACGAAAAATATGGAACACAAGATTGTGCATGTTTTTTGAAAAGTAGAAAGCTATCATTATTATTTTTATTATTGTTAACTTGGCAAGCAAATGCTTTCTAGCAATTACTTTAAGTATGAGCCCACTCTACCCAGAGACCAAAGTACTGAAGAGAAAATGTGTTTCTATTTTAGAAAAATGTATTTGTTTTCTGTTCTTGGTGTAGCTTCTCAGTAACTATATCTTTTGTAGAAGGTAATTAATTTTAATTAGTTAAATGACAATGGTGAGCTAATCACTGGATCAATTAATTATATTAGGGAGATACTAAGTGTAACTGGTAATTGATACTGGGGAAAACACATTTAGAATGATTTTGACCAATAGAATTAAAAAGAAATCTCTTTTCTCCTCAGTAGTATCCCTTGTATCCTGAAGAGGAAATATAACCAGCTATGAGTGGGAGATGAATAAGGATCCCTAGAGTACAGTAAGGTGTAATGGGCTGAGGTTTGAGTTGATGCACTGAGGTCCCAAGTACATGAGGCTAAATAGTAATTGGGCTATACTCTATTAATATATATGATTGGATAAAGAATGGTCCCTGCCCACTCTCCGTGCAAGTCCTGATGTGTTGTATAGGAAATGACGATTTTGGTGGGTGGAGGCAGAGAGAGACAGGAAGAGAAGCTGGGGGAGATTGGACCTGGGTTCCATACTCCTAGCTGCTGGTCGTGTGGCTGCTGGTCTAGCTAGCTTCTTGACTCAGCTGCACATATTGCTATCGCCGATTCTCTTCCACCTCCGATCCTTCTTCACTGAGAATAAAGATAGACGATTTTCCCCTAACCTGAATTCCTGACTCTGGCTGATTTTAAAATACGCGATCTTCACAGTAAGGCAAAAAATATTTACATTTCTGAGTATTGATGTCAGATTTACTTTACTATTAGAAGATGTCTCTTAAAAGGCAGGGGTTGGTGGGTGGGGTGAAGTAAGATAAAGTTGTCCTCTGAGTTTCTGGAGGAATCAGGACAGCTTCTTGCTCTGGTACCTTCCACAGGGAGCCAGATCCTCACTTTTCAAGGTGATTTTACTTCCATTCCTTCCTGTTACCAAACAGAAGATGATAAATGAAAGTTTGAACTAATTGGGGGTTGCAAGATCAAGGTAAAAGTTATAAATGGGACTTCTGCATGCAAAAAAAATTGCATTCTCCTAGTTTTTCAAAACAACTTCTGCATGTGATACATACCACCTGCTACTCACACACTGAGGCTGCTGGATCTTTAAAATATCCTTTTTATTTTGCTACTCCCCTACTCAAAAGTCTGGGGTGACTCAATATCATTATCTTGCATTGAACTCATCAATAAGTCTTTTGAAGCCTTCCATGATTTAGCTTAATTGACTCTAATTTTTTTCCCATTCTCTACTCAGTTTGAGTCAGTGTCTCATAAGCATTCCAGGTTTATTTCCACCACTGTACCAGCATTTCTGCTGTGGTCCCCATTAGCAATAGTGGAAAGTAATGGAGGCAATGGAGACTTGAGTGTTGAACTATGAATCAGGAGAAACATGGTTTGACAACTGGTGACAAGGTTAAGTCACTCAACTTCTTTGAACTTCAGATTCCTCATCTGTGAAATGGGGCTAATAATGCCTGAATGCCTGAAGTGCCTACCAGTACTATTCTACAATTCACTGGACAGATCTCTCTAAATCCTGTTTCTGTGCTTCTCAGGCTGGTCCCCATGTCTAGGATGTCCTTCACCTTCATTTCATCTCATAGTTTCTGCAGCTTTTTTCAAGACTCAGTTCAAATTTCACCTTTAGCAGGCAGTATCTCCCAAGCTGCTAATGTTTTCTCCTTTGAGATTACCTTCATCTGTTCTGTCTATAACTTGTATGCACCTAGCTTTATTATTGTTATTAATTAATTAAAGCTTTTTATTTTCAAAACATATGTATGGCTCATTTTGCAACATTGACCCTGGCAAAACCTTTGTATCTAGATTTTTAAACGATGTCTCTCCCATTATACTACAAGCTCCTTGGAAGAAGGAACTTTCCCCTCCTTTTGTGTATCTCCAGTGTTAGCTCATAATAACCACTTAATAAATGTTGACTGATTGACTTAGCATGTAGTAAGTACTTAATAAATGTTGACTGATTGATCTCACAAGTATATTGTGAAAATCAAATGAGACAAAGAATGTAAAGAATTGGTTAGGAAGAAGAGGGTGATCCAGATAGTATTTGGAAATCTTAACCAGTACTTTCGAGGTCCTAAATTACTTCCTGATACACGCAAAACCCCATTTTTTTTTTTTAAAACAGCAACATCCTTCCAGTGATTCTTTGGGACTGAATCACTGAAGTTTTGGAAGAAATGGAATTTTGCTGCACCCTCTGGACCAGAGACTGTGCTATGAGTCCTTGGGATTCACACAGTCCTGATTGGTGAAGGTCTTCCATGGCCCACTTTATCGAGCTAGATTCAGCAATGCTTCACTTTGCATCTCAGCTATCTTGGCTGCTGCTGCTGCTGCTGAGTCTGTATCAGTCTCCCCTCTTTTTTACCCAGCTATGGGACCATAATCAAATCAATATTACCATTGCTACTAGAAAGGATATGTGCATCTAGCTACTCCCCTATGACTTCACTCACCATCCCATTGACTTTCCAAATCAAAAAACCCTCCCTGGTCACCACTCTGCCACAGCATAATCTCCCCCTATTGGAATATAATCTTCTTGAGACTGGGGACTGTCTAATTTTCTATATCTGTCCAAAATGCTTGGTACAGTGATTGGCACAGAATAAGTGCTTAAAATATGTTTGTTCATATATATACATGCACACACATATGTGTATATTCATTCAATACATGATTTTTTCATGTTTTCATTGGATGTTTCAAAGAATAATAAAGACTTAGATAATAGGTACAAGTAAATGATAGTATATTAGTACCAATGACTAGAATACAAGAAATAATGTAAGAGACATAATATAATAAAAGTATGATTGGAAAAGGAGGTGGGCTGGGCTGGTTTAAAAAGTGAGGGAAAATAAATAGGCAGCCCAAGTGCTTCCATGGTGCCCATGGAATATTAAAAGATCCAGTAAAAAAATCTCCAGGGTACTAGATGTCCTCTAAGAAGGATTTATGGGAGAACACAGACAAAACTCATACAGAGAAAGAAGGCACAGTTGTATTGCAATTTGCAGTGCCTTCATTGATTGGATAACTCTATTGCATGGTTCTATTGAAGAATGAAAATATAACATTTGAATAGGTCCATGCTGGTATTGTAATAGCAGCTTTAAGGCTCTTCTCTCTCAGCATTGCTGGAATTTCTAATCAGCTGCCTGCTGGTTGATCATAAAGCTCCCATATCCCTTCCCACCCTCACATCTTTTCTAAATCTTAAGGTCCCTGGCCATCAGACCATTTGGACTAATGCCTAGACTGGGCAGTGGGAAAAAAAGATTGGATGTTCTGTGGTTCCCTGCTCCACCTTACTATCTACACTACCTGTCTTCCTCTCCATTTCTCGCTCTAAACTGAATGGACAGGCCAAGAATGTGATGTTTTTCAAAATCAGAATCTTGTTAATGGAATGAGAGATTCCCTGGTTCTATGAAAGATTGGTTCTAAGATAGGCTCAGGAAGCCCTCTGGAGAGGGGTTGAAAATAGATGGGGCAACCCTGGGAAGGATAGAAGGAAACAACAATAGGGGTGGTAGAAAGGGGGCATGGAGAAGGACATCACAGCAAAGCTTTGGACAGGAGGGGTCTTTTCAAAAGTTGCTTCTTCTCTGAGCTCCCTAAAGTCAAATCTTGCTGATGAAAAATATTTTTAAAAATCTCTGACTTGGCTCCAAATCACTATTGATCAGAGAAATGCAAATTAAGACAACTCCTGTCAGATTGGTGAGGATGACAGGAAATGATAATGACGAATGTTGGAGGTTGTGTGGGGAAACTGGGACACTGATACATTGTTGGTGGAACTGTGAATACATCCAACCATTCTGGAGAGCAGTTTGGAACCACACTCAAAAAGTTATCAAACTGTGCATACTTTTTGATCTAGTAGTGTTTCTACTGGAATTATATCCCAAAGAGATCTTAAAGGAGGGAAAGGGACCCACATGTGCAAAAATGTTTGTGGCAGCGCTTTTTGTAGTGGCTAGAAATGGAAACTGAGTGGATGCCCATCAGTTGGAGAATGGCTGAATAAATTGTGGTATATGAATGTTATGGAATATTATTGTTCCGTAAGAAATGACCAGCAGGAGGTTTCAGAAACACCTGGAAAGACTTATATGAACTGATGCCAAGTGAAAAGAGCAGGACCAGGAGATCATTTTACTTTTCAAAAACAAGATTATACAATGATCAATTCTGATGGACATGGCTCTCTTCAACAATGAGATGATTCAAATCAATTCCAATTGTTCAGTGATGAAGAAAGCCATCTACACCTAGAGAGAGAACTGTGAGAACTGAGTGTGAACCACAACATAGCATTCTCACTCTCTCCGTTGTTATTTGCTTGCATTTTGTTTTCTTTCTCAGTTTTTCTTTTTCTTCTTTCTTGATCTGATTTTTCTTGTGCCGCAAGATAACTATATAAATAGGTATACATATATTGGACTTAATATGTATTTTTAACATATTTAACATATATTAGACTACCTGCCAGCTAGGAGAGGAGGTGGGGGGAAAGAGGGGAAAATTTGGAACAAAAAGTTTTGCAAGGGTCAGTGTTGGAAAAATTATCCATGCATATGTTTTGTAAATAAAAAAAAATCTCTGACCTGGTTAGATGGTATGTTCTTGGCATTCTCTGTACCTCAGTTTCTTCTTCTGTAAAATGAGACAGTTGGATTAGATATCCTCTGCTATCCCTTCTAGATCTATGATCCTAGAATCCCATATGCATGTTGAATGAGGTGAGTTGAAGACTGGAGGGAAGTTGGGTGTGAGAACCTTAAGAGGATGAGATCTTTGGTGACAAGGAAAGCCTGGAAGCCTGGATTTTTTCCCCCAGGGTAATTGGGGTTAAGTGACCTGTCCAGGGTCACATAGCTAGTAAGTGTTAAGTGTCTGAAGCTACCAAGAATTTTATAATCCAATAGGGGAAGTCAATACATAGAAACAAATCAAAAAGGATGGGGATGGTGAGGAGAATGGACATGGTAAAATCGAGTCCAAGAACTACAGTTGAGGGAAATGAACAGTTGGCTAGTCTCTAAGTCCCCTTTAAATAGAGATTTTGGAAGGAGTTCTTTTCTTCGTCCTCTCCTGATCCAAAATGGATAAAATTTCAAAGAATGATGAGTTTCCTGGTGAAGAAATTTGGGGAAACATGATGATGGTGGACTCTAGTCCAGTTCAAGGAGTGTACCTCCTTAGGTATCTTGATGATCCACTTGTTGGATTCCCCATGTTGGTATCAAATGTAGTGCAGACTCCTGAATGGCTTAGTCCTACTGCAGCAAAATAAACTTACATGTTGTCAATGTTCAAAACTGTATGTTTCATTCTGATCTTGAGGCTATCACCTCTATGTCAGGATGAGTGATATAGTCTATCATGGAATTATGGAATTATGGTTGGTCCTTGCATTGATTAGGATGTGTAAGTCACTTAAAGCTGTTTGCCTTTGCAGTTTGCTATATAAAAAAGGGTATATCTAATTGAGTAATTTGGGGGTACATATTTCCAAACAGTTTAAAAATGGCTGTACCAGTTCAAAGTTCTCTAACACTGAAAGACTTCTTGCTGAAAAAATCTGAACAGCTCTAAAAAGGAACTGGGCAGCTTTCTTTTTCCCACTGGGTCATACTAGCCAGGGGAGGGCCCAAGGACACATGCCCTAGTTGTTATTGAAAAATCTTGATGCAAAGCAAAGGGGGCAGAAGCTAGGAAACAATGTACACAGTGACTTTAACATTGTAAATGGAAAAACAGTCACCTCTACAAGGAAACAAAACATCTGAAATGCAGCTAACTTATAATGATTGAACTTGCTTTGCAGAAGAAATGAGAAGACGTCTCTCCTCTTTCTTTGCTGAGGTGGATGACCACAGATAGGGAAAACTCCATATAACATCAGGCTTTTTTGATATGTTGGTTGGTTTAATCTGTTGATTTAGTTTCATTTCTTTTTTCTTTTTGTTCTTTATTACAAGGGAGGAAATTCCTCTCAGGAGGAGGGATACAGTGGGAAATTAAAAGATTTCAAAAATAAAATATTATTTAAAAATAAAAATTGAATGGTTCTGTAATACCTCTATTTTTCTTTTTTTTCCCCCTTCCATCCAATTTTATTTTGCTTTCATTTCCAGAATATTTCCTTTCTCTTATTCCCTTCCCAGTCCCACCCACTGAGAAGGCAAGAAATTAAAAACAACCACATTACAAACTCATGCCATTCAAAACAAAATTTAGTGTTAAGTAACACCCCTGTTTTAGAGAGGAAGAAACTGAGGCTAAGAAAAGTGAGATAATTTAGTCAGGTCACATATATAATGTCAAGTGTGTACATTATGTGATTTATTCAGGGGATTTATGTACAACAGAGCTGGAGGCAATGAGCTCTTTGCCAGGCAAGATGGATTTATTGCTTTTGTACTTGTGTTTCTAGAACCTAGCACACAGCAATAATTGATTAGTAATTATTATTAATTAATGATTATTGATTGATTAGTAAATATGTATATATCATGTATTATATAATATACATGTTATGTATTTATAGGACAGTTAGGTGGTACCATAGTGCACAAAGTCCTCTTCCTGAGTTCAGATCTGGTCTCAGACACACTAATTGTGTGAACCTGGGCAAGTCACTTAACCCTGCTTGCCTCAGTTTCCTCATCTGTAAAATGAACTGGGGAAGGAAATGACAAACCAGTCCAGTATCTTTGCCAAGAAAACCCCAAACGGGGTCACAGAGAGTCACACAGGACTGAATAATAAAAACATTATATTTGTCTTTTATGTGTGGTGTCATTGCAGAAATTTGCATAAGAATTCTGTTTGAACTTTAAAGAATTTCAAAAGGAGAAGGCAGCTTAATCCGCTTCTACTCTCTATTTTAATGCCAACAATGACTCCAAATGAGTCATTATGCAGTAACTCAGCATGTGCAATAGGTAATGGAAAAAGGAAAAGCCCACACACAAGGCTTATATGTCCAAATAAGATTTATGGGAGGATAGTCCTTTTTTTTAGTATTTTATTTTTTTTCCCAATTATATGTAAAAACAATTTTTAACATTTGTTTTTAAGCTTTGAGTTCCAGTTCTCTCTCTTCCTCCCTCCCTGGCCTCCTCTTGAGAAGGCAAGCACTTCAATATAGATTATACATGTATAGTCCATATTAGTTGTGTTGTGGAAGAAAACAGGCTAAAAAAAAACCTCTTAAGAAAAATAGAGTTTTAAAAGTATATTTCATTCTGCATCCAAACACCATCAGATCTTTCTCTGGGGATGGATAGTGTTTTTCATCATAAGTCCCTTAGAGTTGTGTTGGATCATTGTGCTGCTCAGAATAGCTCAGTTACTGACAGCTGGTCATCTTACAATATTCTTGTTGTTTTGTACACAGTACAATTCACTTTGCATCAGCTTCTGTAAGTCTTTCCACGTTTTTCTTAGAGCATCCTGTTTATCATTTCTTATCTCACAGTAGTCTTCCATCATAATCACATTTTGTTCAGCCATTTCCCAGGTGATGGGTATCCCTTCAATGTCCAATTCTTTGTCACCAGAAAAAAGTTGCCATAAATATTTTTGTACCTATAGATCCTTCTCCTTTCTGGTTTTTTATCTCTTTTGGGATATGGATCTAGTAGTGGTAATGCTAGGTCAAGGGTATGCATGTTTTTATAGCCCTTTGGATATAGTTCCAAATTGCTCTACAGAATGGTTGAATCAGGCTACAACTTCACCAACAGTGTCATTTTTTCCCCCTCCAACATCCAACATTTGTCATTTTCCTTTTTTTTTGTCCTATTAAGCAATCTAATAGGTATGAAGTAGTACTTCATAATTGTTTTAACTTGCCTTTCTTTAATCAATAGTGATTTAGAGCATTTTTAAATATGGTTACAGATAGCTTTGATTATTTCATTTGAAAACTTTTCATATCTTTTAATCATTTATCAATTGGATTATGATTCTTATTTTTATGAATTTGACTTATGTTTGAGAAATGATGCCTTTAATTCCAATAGATTTAGAATGAAAAATGTTATCTTCATCCAAAGAGAGAACTATGGAGACTGAATATAGATCAAAGCATGTTGTTTTCACATTTTTTAATTGTTGTTGTCTTTTGTTTGTTTCTTTTTCATGGTCTTTATCCTTTTGGTCTGATATTTCTTGCACAACATGACAACTATGTTTAAAAGAATTGCATGTAAATATCAGATTGCTTGCTGTCTGGGGGAGGAGGGAGGTAAGGAAGTGAAGAAGAAAAATTTGGAATATGAAGTTTTACAATAGTAAATGTTGAAAACTATCTTTACATGTATTTATTTAATAAAAATAAAATACTGCTAAAATAAAAAAAAGAGAGAAATGAGGTCTTTATCAGAGAAACTTGTTTCAATTTTTTTTTCACTGTTACAATTGCTAATTGTTATTTCCTCCATCCTATTCCCCCCTCCTTTTATTCTGTTCTCTCTCTCCTTTCATCCAATCTGTCCTCAAAAGTGATTTACTTATGACCACTATCTTCTTTTATTCTATTCTCTTTTTCCTTTCATCCAGTTCCTCTTCAAAAGCGATTTGCTTTTGACTACCACCTCCCTCAATCTGCTATTCCTTCTATCAACATACTACCTTAATAGGGGAGATAATATACAAATGACTATATACAATCAACTTATATATGGACTAAATTGGAAATAATCAACAGGAGAAAAGCATTAGAATGAAAGAGAATAGGGAAATGCTTCTTGTGGAAGGCAGGATTTTAGCTGAATCTTTAAAGAAGCCAAAGAAACCAGAAATAAAGATGAGGAGAGAACATTTTAAGCATGGGGGACAGTCAGTAAAAATGCCTGGAGTTGAGAAATGGGGTGTCTTTTTGAGGAGCAACAAGGAGGTTAGTGTCATTGAATCACAAAGTATCTAAGGAGAGTAAAAAGAGAAGACTGAGAAGGTGGTCTTGGGGGGGGTTCAGGTTATAGAGATCTTTGAATACCAAATGAAAGATTTTTTATTTGATCTTGGAGGTTACAGGGAGCCACTGGAATTTACTGAGTTGAGGAGTGATATGATCAAACCTGTACTTTATAGAAAGATTGATTTGACAGACGAGTGAAGGATGGACTGGAGTGGGAGGTCCAATGGCAGAAAGATCAACCATCAGGCTATTATTGATTTAGAATAGGTGTCAGGTGATGAAGGCCTACTCTAGGGTGGCAGCAGAGTCAGAGAAGAGAAGGGGGCCTGGGCAAGAGAAATTATGAAGGGAAAATCGACAAGCCTTAGCCACAGGTCGAATATGAGGGGTCAGAGAGAGTAAGGGGTCCAGGATGACACATAGATCATGAGTCTGGGAGACTGGGAGATTGGCAGTAGCTTTGACTGCAACAGGGAAATTTGGAGAGGACAAAGGTCTTGAGGGAAAGACTTGTTAAATTTAATACAAGACATCCAGTTCAAGATGTATAGTAGAGATGAGCAATGGAAGGTCTGCAGAGAAATGAGGCCTGGAGAAGTAGATATAAGGATCATCAGGAGAGAGATCATAATTTAATGCATGAGAGCACCAACTAAGTAATATAGAAGAAGAGAGGAAGACCCAGGACAGAGCCCTGTGGGACAACCATGATGAGCAGGTGTGATCTGGAAGAAGAGAAAGCCCTTGAATTATTTTAAGGGCTAAAGCAAAAAAAAAAAAAAAAAAAAAAAAAAAAAAAAAAAAAAAAAAAAAAAAAAAAAAAAAAAAAAAAAAAAAGCAGCAGCAGCAATTATAATTACACATGCATAGAAAAGAGGAGTTGATTATTTTGAGTTTAAGTGTTCCCAGGAAGTATTGACTGGTCAGTGCCTGGAAGCCGGCCTCTGGTTACTCTTTCAAGTGAGCATCAAAAGTCCTCTGATGGAAGTGTTCATGTTTTGCTTTTCTCCCCCTAGGGATTCTATATGTGAATATTACCTCAAATTCGGTAGAGGAGAAATTCTTTATAAACCTGTAATAACCAAAGATCCTAACATGGTGGTATCCTAACATCTTGAATATAACTTTATATAACGTCCATATGCACATATATATTTGGGGCAGGCAATATCAGCACATGTACGTTACGTTTCATTTTATGTTTACTTTTGTTACTGGACCTTGCAATGCTAAAATTCTAGGAAATGAACATATCCTTATATACATAATAATAAAACCTACAAATCATATACTGTGAATTGTGACAATCCTAGTTTAAGGGGCCCTATGATAGCTGATCATAGCTTTTATGATAGCTGAGAAAAATAGCTTTTACTTAGAAATACTTATTCAGTTTTAGGAATTTGTCTTTCAGTACTGCTTCTCAGGAAAGGCAGCCTCTATTCTAGTCCATCTCTGCCAGTCCTGTCCACCTGCTTTATTCAAGTTCTCTACCTTCTAAATTATCTGTGCTCTTCTAAAAAAAGACCTCTAATTTCCTAGGATCATAGAGCTAGAAATGGAAAGGATTTCAGAGGCTATCTAGGATAATCCCAAGATTGAACAAATGAGGAAATTGAGATAGAGAGAGGTTAAATATCTTGCCGAAGGTCACACAGATAGTAGGTATCTGAGGTGAGATTTGAATTTGTGTCCTTTGATTCCCAAGCAAGCACGTGCACCATTATATTAGAAAGATCAAACACACAGTCCTCTGCCCTCAACCCTCCCAAATGCTGCTCAAACCACATTAAAATAGAATTGAGAAATATCTAGGAAAATAAATAAAAATACAACAAAACATAGATGATGTTAATATGTGATTTTCTAAGTCAATATGTGTTCTGATGAACAGATTAGCAGTGCACATTTCTATTTGAATTTGATACCATAGTACTCTACCGTGTTACATCCCATTCTTTCTTTAGTTATTATGCTTCTCAAATATTGGGGCTTCATATAGTTATTCAGATCTCATTTTTTTGAGATAAAGCTATAAATATCATGACATTCTTCCTTCTGGAGATTTCTACATGTCAGCAATGTACCGGGTGCTAGAGCTACAAATAGAAAGATACCCTACATTCTTTCTCTTTCTCCTTTCCAAAGTGTGGTGACCACAAAGACCTTATCCCAATGCTGACTTGTATAGGAGCTTAACCTATTCACTTTTTCTGACTTGTGTTTGTTCTCCACCCCTTGAGTATCCAGGGGCTTTCAGTTGACAAGAGTTCACAGTACTGGTGCCCGATTCAGTATGAAAACTTAGCCCTACTGTGGATCAAGACTCCCTAACTCAGGCAAGCTACTACCTCCCCCAGTCCTCCCCCATCTGCAAGGATTACAGACATGTTATACCTCCCTTGGCTGAAAGCTTGCATTCTAAAAGGGGAAGACAAACAAACACATGTAGGAGAGCGGTGACCAGGGAAGGGGATTGTGCTCTTTCAAGTCCAAAGTGTTGCGAGTGAAACCACAGATTAGTTGGTAGTTATGCTTTTTCCAGTAGCAATGACTTGATTTCTATTTCCAGACTAAAAGCGAGTGGTGGGAATGTGTGGTGTGGACATGGTGACACGGCAAAGTTATCAAGGAGTCCAGATTGAGCAGCTCGTGGTATTTTGGAGGATGGCTGGATATAATGTACAGTATGGTCTGGGGGCAGCTAGCTATACTCAATTACACCAGTCTTCTTAGCTACCTAGCACTATTTGGGGGACAGGAAAATTGAGTTATAGCTCAAACAGGGTCTGTCTTAACTCAATAAAATCATCATATAAAGCCTTCATACCCAAAGCCTTCATGGCAAAATGCTTTGGGTAACTTCCCTATATCATATGTGGGATCAATTACAGTCAAGCACAATTGAATGGCTTGTTTCTGTCATTGTCCTCAAAGTGGGGCATCATCTAGGGAGTGGAGTCTGATTTCCCAAGGGCCTTCCCCTCTTTTTTTGGTCATCCACCATGAATTTGCTCTTAATACCAGTCTTTCAAGGACAGCTGAGGGAAAAAGGAAAAAGGCCTATTCAATGTGACCAAATTCATGTACACTGATGACCCATTTCCTCTACACTTCTGTTCAACTGCATCCTAATTCACTGGGTATCACAGACAGTCATCAGTCTCCGCTTCTTTGGTTGTCTCCAGAGAATGCATCTTCATATGCATCTTCATTCACATTATCCTTCCCTAGCCATTGACTCAGGCTGAATCTTAGTGCCGCCCATCTTGGTCAGGCAGTGTCTAACCTTGATACGGATTCAAAATACAAATCCAGAGACTGTTATCCTCTCACTCCATTGCTCCATTAGCATTCTTTGAACTTCTCAGTGTTCAGCTGGCTTCAAAGCCAGGAGCTAGTTTTTGTATGAGATACCATGAGTCTCACTAGCAATAAGTACTCTAATGGCTAATGCAATGAGTGTCTGGGCCAGAACTGCCCCAGGCCTTCCAGACCAGTACTTATACAGTACACCAGACTTGAATGGGTCTGCACAGACCAATATTGGAACATGAGTGAAGCTATTGGTTATATCCTTAGAAACTTGCTTATATTTCTTTTTTGGGGAGGATGTCTTTTTATTGTTTTTTAAAATTTTTTTGTTTATATATGTACATTAATTTTTTAAAAATACACATTTCTTTATGAATCACATTGGGAGAGAAAAATCAGAACAAAAAGAAAAAACCACAAGAGAAAAAAGCAGAAGAAAAAGGAAAAAAAGTGATCATAGCACATATTGATTTACATTCATTCTCCATAGTTTTCTCTCTGGATACAGATAGTGTTTTCTATCCAAAGTGTATTGGGATTGTCTTGGATCATTGAACTGCTGAAAAGAACCAAGTCTTTCACAACTAATCATCACACAATCTTGCTGTTACTGTGTATGCAGTATTCCTGGTTCTACTTGTTTTGCTCAACATCAATTTGTGCAAATCTTTCCAGGCCTTTCTAAAATCAACTTGTTCATCATTTTTAATAGAACAATAATATTCCATTACTTTCATATAATATACTTATTCATAAATGCCTATTGGTGAGCATCTTACTCTCTTTCCAATTCTTTGCCACCACAAAAAGAGCTGTTATAAACATTTTTGCACAAGAGGGTCCTTTTCCCTCTTTTATGATTTCCTTGGGATCCAGACCCAGTACTGGCACTGCTGGATCAAAGGATATGCTTAGTTTTATGGCCCTTTGGGCATAGTTCCAAATTGTTTTCCAGAATGGCTAGATCTTTTGCAACTCCATCAGTAATGCATCAGTGTCCCAATTTTTCCTCCAACATTTATCATTATCTTTTCCTGTCATCTTAGCCAATCTGAGATATGTAAGGTGGTACCTCAGAGTTGTTTTAATTTGAATTTCTCTAATCAATAATGTTTTAGACTTGTCCATATTTCTAATGCCAATAACCTCAGATTGGGGCAAAGGGGTCAGGCCTTTCTTGTCTTTCTGCTTTTGGTTCCATATATATATATATATATATATATATATATATATATATATATATTCATGAGTGAGAACTTTCAGTGGTTTATTAATAACAGCATAGTTCTTTGCATATTTGAGATAACAGCCACAAAATCCTAGAAAAGTATTTAATTCTAAGAGGTTCTTTGGACATAGCTAGCTGATGAGTATTTCTATTTTCTCTGAGTCAATATGCACTCCTTGTTGAGATACAATATAACTCATCTACTTAAATTTTCTTTAAAATTGGCCCTTGTTAACTGATGGATTCAGATCAGCTTCTTCCAGCTGATCCAAAATTATCACCCATTTTTCCTTATGTTTTTTCAATGTCATTTCAAAGACAATGAGATCATTCAAGTTAACCAATATTTCAGTATATTTCTTGGCTCTAACTTCCTTCTCCATAAACTGCTGAAAAGTTGCAGGGGTCCTCGAGTTGCCCTGGAGCTTATGCTTATTCTGGTTAGAATCAAGGTGTTCATTTAAGAGGCGGCTTGGTATTGTTAAAAGATTTCAGTTCTGGAGTCGAAAAACCCTGGTTTTAGTTCATCCTCTGATCCATATTTACTACCTGTGTATACTTGGAAAAGTCACTTAGCTTTCCCAGACCTTTTTTTTCTCATCTATAGAATAAAGAGTTGTATTAAAAAATCTCTGAGCTCCCTTTCAAATCTATGATTGTATAATCCTGGGTTCCTATGATAAAGAGTATCTTCTCTGCCTTCCTCTTTTATTAGGACCTATCTGGTATTATCCATTAGTTAAATCCAATACAGAATACCACTGACTGTCTAATAAATGACCCCAGTTAGCCTGAACTCTTGGCACAAGATGCTGTTTATATACAGCTGGATCATTAATCAACAAGTATTTATTAAGCACCTAGCATCTACCAAGCACAGTGCTAAAGTGCTAGGGATATAAGTACAAAGAATGAAACAATTCCTACTCATAAAGAACATATTCTCTAATGGGGGAGGCAGGTCCATATATCATTATGTAACATTAATATAAAGTAAATAAATATAAACATGTAAAATGGTTAAACAGGATAGTTTGAGAAGGAGGGAACTAGCAGTGCAAGGGGATGATATGTTAGGTAAATCTTAAAGGAAGATGGGAGGTTTATAGACTGTTGGACTCAGATAATCCCACTCAACACTAATTCTTTCAGATATTGTCTCAGATCTTTCATGGCATATAAGGGAATCTTCAAAAATGATAGGAAACAGTGAGGTAGATTTTGTGTATTACTCCTCAGGCATATTCATGGATGTATTGGAGCCATCTCATACCAGTTCCCAAGACCCAGTTGTTAAAATTGCAATGTGTTGGAAATTGGCAAATACTACAAATCAGAGCTTGGTTTATTGTTTTGTTGGTTGTCTAAACTTAAGAAAGGGATGGAGAAAATGTTAATAATGTAAATTAAACTTAAAAGTATGTTGTGAATAGAAAGTTAGTTGTTAAACATTTACTAGCAAAACCCTGGGCATATGGCTCACTCTGTATCAAGAACTTTCATATCCTCATGCTGAGTTTCTACTTCAGTCAACTCCTTCATTTTTCAGGAATTACAGGGACACCAAAATCAATGTTTTCTGGATCAGTGGCTAAGCTGGCGAAACTAGTTCTCTTATGTGTCTTCTGCCCCCACTTCTATCTATGAGGAAGCTAAATAGAAAAGAAGATAGTTTTAGATTTGGAATCAAGAAAACCTGAGTTCAGAAATGACTTCAAATACTTATTAGCTGGGTAATCCTGGGCAAGTTACTTAACTCTGTTTCTCTTGGTTTCCTCATCTGTAAAATGCGGTGGCAAACTACTCCAGTATCTTTGCCGAGAAACCCCACAAAAAGGAGTCATAACGAATCAGGCACAATTAAAGTGACTCAACAATACAAGACCAGAAGAAAAGGACCTCCCACATTATCTATCTCTAGGTCACTTTAGTGTGAAGTTCCATGAGTCCAGATGGAATGAAACTAAAAATAACCGATGATAACGTCAGTTATTAATCTTCAGAAGTCAAGGTAGGCTCTTTCCCTGGCCCAATCCTCATTTCCCAGGGCTGAATGTTGTGGGAATGAACTCCCTATCAATCAGGTCTTCATCTGAGGTTTGAGTACACCTCTCTGACATATGTACGGCCATCTAATCCACACTGTAGCAGAAGATGGCTTTATCCCTTCAGCCATTCTCTGGTGGTTGTGTTCTTATACCAGACTCAGAACCAACAGATGAGATCAAAATAAACTAAAAGAATGGAGGTCCTTCTGGTCCCTTGACCCTTTGCTTCTCCAAGAGGAACAGTTCTGTTCTATTCCATTTCTCAACAGACTTTCTCTACCTTTAAGTCTGGATGATTAATAGTGCTATCTTGCAAGACTGAAGCTAAATCTCACTAGTTTCTTCTTCCCCTCTTGCTTCCATCCTCCAAAAGTGTATTCTTTCTGAGATCACTTTCTATTTGCTTTGTATGTATCTCATATATGCATTTTTTGCATGTTGTCTCTCCCTTTAGAATGCGAGCTCTCTACGGGCAAGGATCATGTTTTTGCCTTTCTTTGTATTTCCAGAACTTGATACAGAATAAATAAAATAATAAATAAATAAATAAAAGCTTTTTTTACTGACTGTTCTTGAGTAATTAGGTTTGTCAGAACAACAAAGGATTTCATTTCATTTATTTATTTATTTTTCCCAAAAGAAACACTTCATTTTCCAGGATTTACCAAGTAATGATGTAACAAAGCAATTTAAAAAGCTACAAGTGCCTAATGAATGCTAGTTTCCTCACTGACTATAAGAGCCAGAGGGATGGGACAGACCAGATCTCACTCTCTTATTTCTTCCTAAGTGACCTCGAAGACACTTAGGAGCCCAGATCTAAAACTGGAAAATCCAACCCCTTCATTCTACAGGTAAAGAAACTGAAGTCTACAGAGACTGTGACTTATCCAAGGTCACATAGCTAGTAAACATCAAGGTGTGTTTTTGACTGCAGATCTAGAAACTCCAAATCTGACGTCTTTTCCCTGTATTGCACTACTCTCTGGACTTTAGTGTCTTCACCCTCAGAAAGAGGCTTTCCAGATGTCCCTTAAGGGAGACCTCTAAGGTCTTTTTCAATTTTAACTTCTATGATTCTTATGACTTTGAAATTCTGAAAACCTGAGCCTAGGACATGTAACTCCAGTTGTGGCCACAAGGTGGCAGCAAGAGAAGAACTTAATACTTGACAAGGGATGTGTTGTATCCACACCCAAAGGTTAGACCATCTTCTCCAACTCCAGTGGGCTCACAGAGGTTGCTGTTTGGTCCTTCGTTCTTGAAGGGGACTATGACATCAGGGAGGTTGGGCCATGACATGCAAATGAATTGTATTTAAGTGAGGGAAGGTCACCTGCCTCACTTTCCCCTCCAGAACCATCTGGGTCCAGCCGGAAGATATAGATCTGGATGACTGATTCACCAAGGGCATCATAGTGGATAGAGGAGCTAGCTTTGGAGCAGGGAAGACCTGTACTCAGGTCCTCCCTCTCATATCTCCTGGCTCTGTGATTCTGGGCAAGTCACATAACCTCTCAGTGCTCCACACAACTTTCTGAAACTACGAGCTGCAGAGAAGGTATTGAGCTGCACTGGTAAAGGGGGTTTCCTAATAAAAATGTCTAGAACCTACCTCCTGATCCTATGTAGATGATTTTCATATCTATATATTCAGTTCTATTCTTTCTCTCGAGCTCTAGTTCTGAATTACCAACTGCATATTGGACATTTGATGTGGATGGCTCATAAGCATCCCAAACTCAACATATCCAAAATAAAACTGTTTTTTAATATTTTCCCCTAAAACTATTCCTCTTTCACACTTCTCTTGAAGGCACCACCAGTCTTCAAGTCTCCCACATTAGCAACCCTTGTGCTTTCCTTCACTCTTCATTCTTATTCTGTCCACACATCCAGTCAGCTGACAAGTCTTGCCATTTCTCTCTCACAAACATTTCTCACATTAATGTCTCTTCCTCTCCATTCCCACAGCTCTCAGCCTGGCTCAAGTCCTTATCACAGCTCACCTGAACTATTACAAGGAACTCCTATTTGGTCTCTCTACTTTAAATCTTTCCCCACACCAATCCATTCTCCATGGGGTGAAAATGATTTTCCAAATGCACAGATCTGATCTTATCATTCCCCTTCATTCCTTCCTTCTTATTACCTTCTTTCTTCACTCTCTGAGACCAAGCCCTGGAGGGGGGAACTTCTGTTCTAGACTGACTGGTAACTGCCTCTCCTACAAGACTATTTCAGCAAAGTTTCAGCCTCTTTCTCTCCCAGTCTCCTTCATGTAGCCCCTGGTTTATACCTAAACCATCACGGGTTTCTGTCAATCTGCTCTTCTTGTTCTCACCATTCTATAATCTTCAGACTAAAATCACCTTTCTTGGTCAGCGTTCCTTTGTGTGTATTGTTTCCCCCATTGAAATGGAAGCTTCTTGAGGACGGGGACTATATTTGTATACCCAGTGCTTGTCCCATAGTAGCTTTGGAAATTTATCCAGTAAACTTCAGAAGTTCCATATTACCTCTAGGATCCAAAGGGATTTTCTTTGTTCAGCATTTATAGTTCTTCACAATATGGCCCCTTTCTCTTTCCAGTCTTCTTATACTTTGGCCCCTTCATGCACTTTTCAATCTTGCCGTATAGGCCAGCTGCTGGTGTGTGCTCCTTCTCCCACTTCTGCCATCCTTTCTTTCTTTTTTTTAATTTAATAGCCTTTTATTTACAGGTTATATGTATGGGTAACTTTACAGCATTAACAATTGCCAAACCTCTTGTTCCAATTTTTTACCTCTTACCCCCCACCCCCTCCCCCAGATGGCAGGATGACCAGTAGATGTTAAATATATTAAAATATAAATTAGATACACAATAAGTATACATGACCAAACCGTTATTTTGCTGTACAAAAAGAATCAGACTCTGAAATATTGTACAATTAGCTTGTGAAGGAAATCAAAAATGCAGGTGGGCATAAATATGGGGTTTGGGAATTCAATGTAATGGTTTTTAGTCATCTCCCAGAGTTCTTTTTCTGGGTATAGCTAGTTCAGTTCATTACTGCTCCATTAGAAATGATTTGGTTGATCTCGTTGCTGAGGATGGCCAGGTCCATCAGAACTGGTCATCATATAGTATTGTTGTTGAAGTATATAATGATCTCCTGGTCCTGCTCATTTCACTCAGCATCAGTTCGTGTAAGTCTCTCCAGGCCTTTCTGAAATCATCCTGTTGGTCATTTCTTACAGAACAGTAATATTCCATAATTTTCATATACCACAATTTATTCAGCCATTCTCCAACTGATGGACATCCATTCAGTTTCCAGTTTCTAGCCACTACAAAAAGGGCTGCCACAAACATTCGTGCACATACAGGTCCCTTTCCCTTCTTTATAATCTCTTTGGGATATAATCCCAGTAGTAACACTGCTGGATCAAAGGGTATGCACAGTTTGATATTTTTGAGCATAGTTCCAAACTACTCTCCAGAATGGTTGGATTCGTTCACAACTCCACCAACAATGCATCAATGTCCCAGTTTTCCCGCATCCCCTCCAACAATCATCATTATTTTTTCCTGTCATCTTAGCCAATCTGACAGGTGTGTAGTGGTATCTTAGAGTTGTCTTAATTTGCATTTCTCTGATTAATAATGACTTGGAGCATCTTTTCATATGGCTAGAAATAGTTTCAATTTCTTCATCTGAGAATTGTCTGTTCATATACTTTGACCATTTTTCAATTGGAGAATGTCTGCCATCCTTTCAATGCCTGGAATGCTATCCCTCCTCAACGCTGCCTCCCAAAAGTCTTTCCTGATGCCCAAAGCTGCTAGTTTCCTCCTTCCCCCAAATTACCTTGTATTCATTTTGTATATTTACTTGAATTGCTCTGACAATAGAGGTTCCATATCTGACCTCTGAGGGCTGATGTGGGATTATGGCCATGGCCCTTGAGCTCCTGTCCTCCCCATTCAGCTTTCCTTCTCTCTGGGTCCCTGGGATTCACCCTTCTCTCATTTTATAGATTTAGAAGTGGAATGTATGAAACGTGGGAAATCGAAGGGCCCTCATTTTACAGATGAGGGACCTGAGTCCCAGAGAATTTGAGCGACAGATGGAAAGTAAATGACCTCTCAGGTTCCCTCTGGCTCTAAAGCTGGGAACCTAAGATTCTCACGCTGGGACTTTTATTCCAAATCCAGGGCTCATTCATGTATGCCTCGGACCACCAGATAGCGCTCTCTGCCAGCACACCTTGGTTGGCCCCCAACTCGCCACCTCCTGGCCCAATGTGCTCATGACATTTTCTTTGCTATCGCCCTGGTGGGGGGATAAGGGGAGAGAGGCGTGTTTAATTTTTTGCCATCGCCTTATAATTTCTGAAAAAGGCACAAAGCCTTAAATTTGGGGACTCAAGGGAAACAGTTCAGGAAGAGTCTCTATATTTCCTATTTAGTTACAGAAACCATTCGTTTTCTGGGTTCCCTGAAATGTAGGAACTAATTGGGAAAGATGCATTTATCCATCCAACAATAAATATTAACAATAGCTTTCATTTTCACAATATTTTAAGGTTTACGAAAAATCTCTTTTATTAACCTTGTAAGGTAGGCAGTACCAGCACTACAAATCCCCCAAATTTTATAGAGGGAGAAATTTAGACTCTGAGAGTGAAATGAATTGTCTGTAATGACATAGCCAGTAAATCTCACGGTGGGATCACTTACCCAGAATCTGAAGCAGGATTCAAACTCAGGTCTTCCTGACTGCCATTCTACTACACTGTGTTATCTGGTTTATTGATCATCTTCTACATGCTAAGTGCTTGGAAGGGGAATAGGGGTTGGAAATAATACCAAGAAGGATAAAATCCTTTCATAGGATCATACATTTAAGGCTATGACCTTAGAGATTATTGAGAACAATGCTTTGTTTTATGATGAAGAAATTGAATCCCAGAGCATTTAAGTAACTTGTCTAAAGTCACACAGCTCAGAGGTAGTATAGTCAGGATGACAGCATTAACATTTACCAGTGTTTTCCCAAAGCATAGGTTCTACCCTTCTCCCCCAGCTCCTCTTTCCCCCATTCCAGATTACTTTTCCCTAAAAGGAGACTTGATTGGTCCTGCTTCCTTTGACTGAGCTTTCTGGTCACTTCACACATTAAAAAAGTCCCACTTACAATCCAGATCTCAGGCTTGGAGGGTACTTAACACTGGGAAAGTCACCACACCTGACCCTGCTGACCATAATCCTGACTCCCTGACCAAATCAGTCCCCAAGGATGAGAGGAGGTTATGTCTACCAAAGCTAAAGCTAAGTGTCCACGTAACCTTGTTGCCTCATGCTTGCTGTGTAAGGGCAAAACAAACCACCTTTTGCTACCTGTTCAATGTCTTTCAAGTGCCTCATTTTATCTTAAAATTCTCTATTAGACCTGCCACTTATGGCCAAGATTCAAACTCAGATACACACTCCGGATCCCACACCCAGGCTTTATAGTGTTCTAGTCTTCAGTGACGTATGATTCACAGAGGAGGAAAGCCAGATGAGCAAAAAAGATCTGAGTCAAGGGGAAGGTATTATTGTTGTTGTTCATACTTTGTTTTTTAAGAGGACTGATGACATCATAAGGTTTATTGACTTGCCAATAAACTGGATTTAAGTGAGGCAGAGCTGTACAAAGTCAGCCCCCCTCTCTCCTCCAGAATCATGGGAGTCCAATGGGAAGATGAAGGTCCAGATGACTAGTGATGGCTCAGGATCAGTGAGAGACCTTGGCCTTTCTTAGCTAAGATCTTTCCCACATCTCAATTTGTCTGAAACAACCCCCATACAGTATCTAAGGTTAGGTAAGAATTGAGGCGATAGATGACCTACTTTGCCTTACAAAAGTATCAATTGGGGACGGGGAAAGGAGGGGAGAAGACCCTCAGAGTTTCTGGCCAGAACAGAGAATATGCAATAAAAGAAGGAAGTATGGGATGTCCTAAAAATCTCTGTGCAATTTCACCTCTGACAGCTTCTGAAGTATAAATACTATAAACTTATTTAAAAATTCAAAAGTTTAAAATATTTAAAATTATTGATATGTTTCTTACTAAAATTCAGCATAACCAATCTTATGTTATATATCATTTTGGCTGATTTTCAAACAATATAAACAATTAGCAACTATAGCTCAGTAATTAAAGGACTGCATTTGCAACCCTAACATTAAGATCATTCAAAGAACAAAGTTTTAATGCATTAGTGATAGTTTTGATGTGACCCCACTCAAAAAAATCTAATGGAAATGGATCAGGTGAATAAGCTAGCCAAGCAAGAGAAACTTCTTTATTAATCCACCAGTCTGGGAAAGTGTCATCCAGAAATTGTTGAATACACAATACATAATGACAGGGTGCCCTGTCATATTAAAATTAAAAATGTATTACGGGGTCACAAAGAATTGGACACGACTGAACAACAAATTATTCAAAGTTCACAAAACTAAATAAACATAAAACAAATTAAAAATAAAGTTTCAAATGATTTTCTATAAATTTTGTAATGTTTATATTTTGGAAGTTGTTAAAGCTTAAAATCACAATAAGACTTTTGGTACATCTTGTAAAAGGTCAAAAGCCATTCTCCATAGATAAGATTTATAAAACAGTTCCTAAAAGAAAAATTACAAATTATTGGCAACCACATAAATGATTTTTTTCAAATCATTATTAAGAGAAACAAATTGAAACAACTCAAGTTTCCCCTGGCACCCCAAAAATTGGCAAAGATGACAAAATATGGAAATAGTTGAGGTTTGAAGAGCTATGAAAAGATAGACACAGTAATACATTGTTGGCTGGAGCTGGGGATGGGTTCAACTTTTTGGAACTTGCATAGAAAAGTCACTAACCTGGTCATACCCTTTCACTTTATGTATTTCCCCCAAGAAAGTCAAAGACAGGAAGGTCTCATCATTTACTCCAAATTATCTGGAGCAGCTCTTTCTATGGAGCAAAAAACTGGGAACAAAATTGGTGCCCATTCATTAGGGAGCAACTGACAAGTTCTGATATATCAGTGCAACAGAAAAGGATTGTATCATTAGAAATTACAAATATGGGAAATTTAGAAAACCAGAAGTCTTAAACTATGAACTGATATAGAGTGAAGTAAGAAGAACCAGGAAATTAATAAGCATAATGACACTGTGAAAGGAAAATAATTGTGATAGTATTTGTCATTGCAATAGTACAATCTTGGTACTAAGAAGAAACTAGAAAATGCAAGTTCCTTGCCTTCTGTGGATAGGTGGGAGGATAATAGTGGCAGAATGTGGACATAGTCTCTGTGTAGTTTGATTTTGCTTTAACTTTCTTTGTTTAGAGGAAAATTTCGCTGATGGGTGTTTCTGGAAATGAATGAGATGGGAAAACAAAAGACATCCACAAAACTTGCAAAAAAAAAAAAAATGGAACTAAAGTGAGAGACTAGAAGAAAAATACTTTAAGCCAAATTGAAAAATAACAGGTAGGGGGAGGGAAGAGAGGAAAAGAAAGACAGAAAGAGACAAAGAAGAGAAAAACACCAGAAAAGAAAGAAAGGGAGGAAAGAAGGGAGATACAGAGACAGAAGGAAGGGGGGATAGAGAAAGTGACAGTGAAAGAAGGGGAGGAAAAGAGAAAGGAAGAGGAGAAAAGAAGAGAAGAGACAAATGCAAAGTGATTTGAGAGCTCAAAGAGAGAGGAAGAAAAAAGAGGCAGCTGCCAAAGGCTATGGTCCTCACTTGCTCCCCCGAGGTACTTTGCCCTTTCTTAGGACAGACTTTATCCCCAGGAGTCATTTGACCCTTCACAAGCTACAAGTTTTCAGGCAGGGGAAGGTACCATTGATGTGGGTACCAGAGGTCAGTGCAGGGGGCTCCCTAAAACGTTGGGGGCTCTGAGAACAAAGGGGGCCTGATCTTCTGAAAGCAGACCTCAGAGCGGGTCTCCTCCAGCCTGGAGGCTGTTCCCCTGAGTCGCAGGGAGGCAAGCTGGCTGCAGGATGCCCTTCTCTTGTTTTAGCCCCAAAGGTCCATCTGCCTGGAGGAAAAAGATCTGAGTCTTCTCTGGCCTGCAATTCGCGCAGCCCCCAAACCCCACTGAGCCGGCACTTCCCTCCCCCACCTGTCCTTCCAGTAACTGGGAAAGAGCGATCCAAGACCCAGACCCCCAGATGGCAATTTTGCACAGGATGTCCTTGCGCTGTGTATCTTCCCCTAGTTCACAGCTGAATGCGCACAGGAGCATGTTTCTGGCACTTACCCAACCCCGGGCCCTGGGAGTGGGGAGGCAGCTTGGCCTGGAGCTGATATGGGGGAGGGGGCTCTGCAGGTCTCAGCCAAGGTTATTCCTCCATCAGCCGCTGGGCCTCGAGTTTCTATCCCCAAGTCCCCAGAAGGGCTTCCTTGCCCTTAGTGCCGTGTTGGGTCCAACATCCCCTGCATCCCAGGCCTTCTTTTCTGGGGTCCTGGCATAAGCGGTAGGGAAAGACCTCCAGCCCACTCCTACAGATACACGCCTGTGGCCCCCACTCGGAATGATTCCTCTCAGGGGCCAGGATTCGGCTGGCTTAGCCTCCATCCAGTTCTCTCCTGGGAATATCAGCATAAAGCTGGTCTCTAGGTGCCCACAGATGAAAGCAAAAGAGCTTCCCACTCCCAAGCTGGCGCTAGAGTTAAGATGATTTTTGGAGATGAAACGGCCTTCTTTTCAGTTAGTGGAAAGAGTGCAGAACGCATTTTATAAAAAGGCACCTCGGAAGAGCCCATGAGTATGCAAGGCATCCTTCCTTCCCTCAGGGGCCACAGAGTCACCTTGCATTAGACGGTGCCCAGGAAGAGGGAGGTCCTTGGGGCTGGCAGAGAGGTGACCCCTTTCCTTTAAGAATAACTAACAGGCGGCTAAGGGGCAGGGTTGCTCCTCCACATAATGAATTTCCCCCCATTTCTCCAGTTCTATGACCACAGAGTTAGTTAGCCATTCCCCTTTTCTCTCCGACGAGCTACCTAGAAGCTACTGCATAGACTTAGAAGATACTGCCCAAGTTCTCCCTTTAATCTCCAGTTACTTTTGGGAAACTGCTACCACAATTTCTCTCCTTATTTAGATGTTAGGGGATGGAGATCAAAGGAGGGTTATTTCACGGAGGATGGGACACAGTGGCAGAGGGCCCCTTCCTGGGACTAGCGTCTTTAGGTGATGAGGTTGTTCCTAGACCATCCAGCACGTTGGATAGAGCACAAGAGGGCTCCAGTTCATATCAATATCATTTGCTGGGTTAGTAGCAATGGGAGTTACTACACAATCTTTTATACAATGTCTCCTGCTTAATCTCTTAGATCTCCTTCAGTTTCAGCAATACTTATGTCAGGGTGTCGTGTCTAGCTTGGAAGTCAGGAGAGCTAGACTTTAGAATTCTAGCCCCAGAATGAACACCCTGGGAGACTTGGAGCAAATCTATTTCCCTTTTCTGGGCCTCAGTTTCTCTATCTGTAAAATTTAGATGCTAAGGTCTTTGCCAGCTCTGACATTCTACAAAGAGTTCTGCTCTGGATAGCCTGGGAGAAAGGGCGGATACGATCATGGACCTGGGTCAGGACAGGACTTTGTTAGCTTAGGTTTGGTGTTAGAACTGATTGAGACACTCCTTTAAACAGTTAATGGGTTTACTTAGCTGTACCACAGAAAGGATCTTCATCAAGTGTACTGAAGCACTTAGCTTGGGTTGACATGAAAATAAGCCCGGTCAGCAGGGCAGGGTATGGTGGCTCCTGATGGGTCATTTAGCCTGAAGGGTTGGGACTCCACATGATGAACTTTTTTATTCCCTAAGCTGGCCAGAAAATCACATTAGTATGCACAGAGGCTACCAGGAAGCTGTTTTCAAAGGTAAATCTTACCTCTCCAGCCTGATCAAACCCTAGGCACTGCTTTGTCATCCATCAGAAAAAAAAATAGCCTCCTCCTCATGTCATGAGTGTTCCAATCACAGAGGAAGAGAACAATAATAGTTAATATTTCTATAGCATCTTAAGATTTACAACCTGCTTCACATACATGATCTCATTTGATTCTCTCAACAATCCTAGGAATTAGGTGCTATTATTACTCCCATTTAAAATATGAGAGAACTGAGGCTAAGAAAGATTCAAGGACTTGCTTAGACTCACACAGCTAAGAAGTATCTGTATTTAGACTTAGGTTTTCCTGACCCTAGCTCCCATGCTCTAACCATTGAACCATGATGGACAATGGAGGAAGGATGATTCTACCTATTTCAAGAATAGAAGGAGGAGAAACCCTGACCTGACTGGCCCTTGTCCTGAACTTCCCTGTCAGGAATTGTGTCTCCTAGAAAATTCCAGCTGAATGCCTTGGCAGAGTTGGAGCAGAAGAACTGGGAGGAGGGGGTGTGGAAATGAGCATAGGAAAAGATCAGTGTAGGTAGCATTTGTCCAGGAGACAAAGAAGAGAGAGGGTCTCCTGCCTCCTGTTCCTCCTGGATCCTGCTGTAGGAAGGAGCAGTCCAGCTAGAACCAAAGCCCCCATGGCCAATGACCCTTCAGGGGGATGAAGAGGTAGAGACAATCAAGAGTGACTTGCCAGCCTGCCCTGCTATGGGATGACCCAAGCCGTCAGCCATTGCTGGGGATTTGAGTGCATCAGATCTGAACTAAAGTGGTTCTGGGGGAAGGGGAAAAGCTGCTGAAGACCGACTATCTTTTTGACTCCCCTCCAACTAGTGCGGCCTGAGCTCTCCCTGGCTTTGAATATCCTCCAGAGGAATGTTTAGCTGCTCTGGACATGTTGATTATTCCCAGGAGGTAGCAAAAGGAAGCCAGCTCTCTTGAGTTTAGTTGGGTCAGTCCATCTCAACAGCTTTGGGGGTGGAGTTTTCAAAGATCCTGGCTCTAAGCAAGGTAGAAGATTATACTTGGCAGATGGGGAAACTGAGGCACAGAAAAGGAAAACATCGTGCTTGAGGTCGCCCAGGGAGTCCGTGGCAATGCTGAAGCTAGAATATAGTTCTCCCAGGCCAGGCTTACTTCATGATACCTTATAGTAGTGACCACTAAAATGGAGAAATCCAAGGAACCATCAACAACCCCACAGGGCAACCGAGGGCCTTTTCTAGCTCTTACAAAGGCACTGCACATTGAGAAATAGAACAAAGAAAATGAGGACTGGTAATTGGAAGAGCTGGGTTAGAATCTGAGGTCATTAAAACTAGAAGAGCCTTTAGATACTATTTAGTCTGAACCCCTCATTTTACAAAGAGGGAAACTGAGACCCAAAGAAGAGGAGAAGACACTTGCTACAGATTGAAGGCAAAAGGACAAGGGGACAGCAGAGGATGAGATGGCTAGATAGTGATGGGAATGATGAACATGAACTTGGACAGACTTGGAGAGATAGTGGCAGGTAGAAGGGCTTGATGTGCTATGGTCTGTTTGCCTTCGATCTTTTACAACATTAATGTCTTTTCCAATGAATCCTGTTTTCTCATGTGGCCAAAGTATTTAAGCTTCGGATTTAATATTTGACCTTCCAGTGAATAGTCTGAATGATTTCTTAAAGTATTGAATGATTTGACCTTCTTGATGTCCAAGGGACTCTCAAAAGTCTTCTCTAGCCCCTTAATTCCAAAATGTGAATTCTGAAGCACTCAACTTTCCTTCTAATTCAACTCTCACAGCCGTACATTGTTCCTGGAAAAACCATAGCTTTGATTCTATGGACCTTTGTCAGCATGGTGATGTTTCTGCTTTTTAGTATGCTGTCCAGATTTGCCATAATTTCCCTTCCAAGGAAAGGCTGCCCTTTGAACTACTTTACTTTTTAATTTTTAGCTACAATGCCAAGGCAGGAGAGAACAGAGACTCCAGGTGCCCCTCCCTGGCTTTGCCAGGGTTTTTTCAGGCTGAGGAGGGAAAAAAAGAAGCAATCTTTGTCACCCCAGTTACCTTTCCCTCTTCTTCCCTACTCTTGCAAGCCCTGGGGCTCTAACTGCTTTAGAAACTGCCCCTGAGTTTGCCCTCATTTATAATTGGGGATCTAAGGGCAGACAGCAGTCCCAGAGGCAAATGGATAGATTCAGTGGAGCTAGTTCCCTTTTTCAAAGGAACATTATTGATTGAAAATTTCAATGGTGGGATTAAGAGAAGAGTGTGGGAAGAACAGGGGGGGAATTGGAATATTCTATATAGGCTTGTATCTAACTAGTCACAAGTTTCTCCCCCACTTTTTACCCCTATTTAAGAATCATAGAATTCTATAATGGTCGAGTTGAATGGGATCTTATACTAACACTATAATGATTATACATTAATACTATGCATTGCCTTTGGCACTTACTAATGGTGTGACTCTGGGCAAGTCACATAATCTCCAAATCCAAACAAATCTCTAAAACTGTAAATTGCAAGGCAGACACCAATCTGCATTGGTAAAGGGAGTATCCCCATTGGGAATTTCCAACATCGATGTAACCACAGACCCAACCATGCTCCCCCGGCTGTTGTATTTATCGCATGTTATAACATAACAATGTTTGATGTTATATAATAATTTAATAAAATAAGAATGATGACAGAAGTTAGTTCTGGAATGAAACTTTGAACTTGATGATGTCCAGGTTCATTTGTTGGCTAAGATTAGAATCTAAAATTCCTGCTTTCTGCCCTAAACTCTAATAGGTTCAGCTAAGATCAGGGACCCCTTAGGTACCTCATACACCAAATTTCAGGGCCTTCCCAGAGCCAGTGACATGAAGGGTCCTTCCTGGTTATGCTCTGATGCAATGGGGTCAGTCTGATGGGTGCCCAGGTATCAGGACCCACCTCAGGACTACGGCATGGTGGGAGGGCGGGCATGTAGCGGCTCCTCAGCTCCTCCCTCCACTTGTTTGGCGTGACAGACACTTGGCAAGGGGCCCTGGATGTGGCCTGGAAGCGGTTTCATGATTTGTCAGCCACCAGGAGGCCAGCGTGCTGGCACGGTATCTCCAACATGTCCCTAGAATGGACTGTGTCAGGCAGAGGCTGTACCTGGCACAAGACTTAGTGCTGTGCCGGCTCCCCAAGGCCATCAGCCTTGGCCATGCATCCTCTCACTGCCCGGGAGGGCAGAGACCAGCGGCCGTGTCCAGGGTGGGCGGGGCAGCCCGACATTCTGGGCCCAAGTCTCTTCCGTAGCAGCTTCCCCTGGCTGCCGTTCCTCCCCAACGTCTCCTGCATCTGTCAGTGGCCATTTCTGTCCGGCAACCCCAGAGATCACCCGGCCTCTATTAACCTTGCTTTCCTCATTTGTAAAACAGAGATCAGACTTGTCTGACCTACCTCTCAGGACTGATAGAAAGGAAGTGCCCTCCAACCTTTACATCGTCTGTAAATGTGAGCTGTTTATTTTCTGGTCCTTCCTCTTTACTCCTACAGCCCTTGTTGTAGTCTAGGCCCTCCTTCCCAGGCCCCTGGACTGCTCCAGCATCCCAACCAGTCTTGCTGTTTCTTCTGCTTCCCTTCTCCAATCCGTTTGACATAAGCTGCCAGATTACTCTTCTTAAATCCCAGATCACATCTCCTGCTCAGATCCTTCAGCCTCTTGCTTACGAACTAAAATCATCAGTCAATGTTCAAGGCCTTCCACAATTTGGCCTCACTTTTCCTTCTCATTACACTAGCCTTTCAGCCAAATTAGCCTCCTTGTTGTCCATTCCTTCCAGGTGCCATATTTTTTCTATCTCTGTCCCACCCTCAGCCTCCACATTATCCATCTCCTTTTGGCTTAATTCAATCCTTCACTGTCTTTCAGCACCCAATTCAAACTCAAACTCTCTATAAAATCACCTACAACGATCTTTTCTTCCCTCGGAGCTCAGTATTTATTGACTGGTTTGGCATCCAATCCATCTAACAAATATTGAGTGTCTAGATCCAAGGGGCATACAGACGAACAGAAGACATGTTTCCTTGCCCTAAAGGAACTTAGAGGGTAGTTGAGGTGACCTAGCTTCTCCTCATGGCTGAACCATTTAGTAATGAGACCATAGGCAGGCTGCTGTTGTTTTTTGGGTCAATCCATCTCCTTATCTGTCAGATGATGAGGCTGACAATATTCTGAGAAGAGTAACCTGAATGGGGAGAGTATTGCAGAGTATGTCATACAATGATTTTTTTTAAAGAAATAAAAAAAAAGAGAAGACTAAGGGGGAAACATGATATGTATCTTCAAATATTTGAAGACCATAACATGGAAGAAGGATTCAATTTACTCTATTCAACTCTAAATGGGAGGACTAAGGATAATTCACAGAAGTTCCAGAAAGATATAATTCAGCTTTTTTAAAAGTAAATTTTAGGAAATACTTTTCTAATAATTGAAGTTGGCCAATAGTAGGATGGACCACCTCAGGAAGTAATGAATTCCTCATCTCTGGAGCTCTCCAAATGGGGATGGGAAGATCATTTCTTGAAGACATTATAGAGGGAATTCCTACTGGTATACATTGGAATAGAGAAACTTTAAGGCTTTTCAACTCTGAAATTCTGTCATTTTATGATTTTGTGAGACAAGTGATATAATGGGAAAACCAACTAAAAGAAGGACCTGGGGGTAAATCTTGGATTTGTCTCTGTTAGTGGTTGTGTAATCCTAGCATGGGTATTGAATTGGATGTGAGTCAGAAGGACATGGGTTCAAACCCCAGCCTTGCTGCTTGCTACTGTGGAATCCTATGCAGGTCACTCATCTTCTGTCTCTTAGCTTCCTTCCCTGTAAAATGAAGGTATTGGATTAGATGTCCTCAGTGCTTCCTGTGAGCTGCTGTAAGCAGGTAAAAAATAATGAACCACCCTAAGCAACATGGGTTTTTTGAATCTCTGTTCTTATCTTTGTTATTTAGGAAGCCTCCCCACTGGAATACAGGACCTAGCTCAGAGCAGGGCATCTGCCCCTTGGACATCCTCCTCTCTCTTGCTCTTGTCCACTCATTCAGGGCTTGGGCATGGCTGGACCTCCAAGCAATTTCCCATAAAATTACTTCATTCTCTTCACACTTCATTCTTGTGCTTAGCCACAACAAGAGGGGCTCCCCATGCCCATCCTCAAAGCCACACTGGCTGCTTTCACACACCCACTAAGGGTTAAAACCTTCTACAGAGGAGGAAGGGGGAAAAAAACCAACCCTTATTCTGATTTGCTTAATGAACGTTAATTAAGAAGACAGAAGATAGCCGATTGCTTCAGGGCAGAGATGAAAGGCCCTTTAATTAAATCTGGAGAGAGAGAAGGGGCAGGGTCCACTGATACGCCAGTTGATCAAACTTGACAATATAGGCATCAGTGCCAAGCAGGGGTGCAGGAGCAGAAAATCATCCTCACCATCCCCACATCCCCACATCCCCGGAGGTCCTCCGGCCTTTCTCCTTCCCCCATTAATGCTGGCTAAAAGCAAGGAGCTTAGAAGGGAGCTCACACTGGGCCTTTGTGGGAGGCACCAGAGAGATGCCCAGAGTGCCAGCCTGGGGGGAATGGTAAAGACGGTGAACGGGCATTCTGAGGATCAGGTTCCAGTCCTATCTCTGCCAAGGGCTAATAATGAGACCTTGAGCAAGCTACTTCACTGCTTTTGACCTCAGTTTGCTCATCTGCAAAGTGAGGATAAGAGGGACACTTCTTGCCTCATGGGAAGGTTGTGTGGATCAAATAAAATAATGGATCCAATGCTCCCTATGACCTCCAGACCCTATGCAAACTTAGCTGTTCATTAGACGTTTTCCCCTCTCATTTATAAAAGGTGATATTGAGACTTGTTTGAAGGCTAAACCACATGATCCCTTATGAATCATTTTAATTCTTTTTTAAAAAAGATAATAATAGCTTTTAATTTTTCAAAATACATGTAGAGATAATCTTCATCGTTCACTCTTGCAAAGCCTTGTGTTCCAAATATTTTTCCCTTCCTCCTCTGAACAGCAACTAATCCAATATGTTAAATAGAATCATTCTCATTCTAAGATCTATGATCTTATAAAATTGTTCTCACTGTCTGAGGCTTTGTGGGAGAGCACTGGACATTCCTGCCAAAGGGTTCATCATCACTTTCGATCTGCTTTCTCTTTTTAAGAGAAAAACAACTGGGGAGATGAAAAGCCTTGAAATCATGTCCTAATGACAGCCAACAGAAGGAACAAAAGACATTTAACTAAAGAAGTGAAGGCTGGGGACATGGAGGCAGTTTGGGATGGAGATGTGATAGCTGACTTCAGTTATTTAAGATTGTCCTAAAGAAGAATTATTTCATTTTTCAGTTCACTTTACTTGGTCTATAGATAGAACTTCAAGTCTCAGTGACTTTGACATTTGTTATCTCAAAGATCTTGGAAGATCTTTTGATAATAATAACCTCTTAGAGGCTGTTGTTATCGCCATTTTACAGACGAGGAAACTGAGTCTGAGAGAGGTTAAATGGCTTAGCCAGTCTCACAGTTATACCCTCAAGTCTTTGTGATTCCAGGTCTGGCACTCTATCTCCCATACCCCCTAACATCGTAGGTATGGCATATATAGGTTTGCTGTAAAGAACGACTTCCTAACAATGAGAGCTTCCGCTTTCTCCGAGGAGAAAGGGCTATCTGTGGAGGCAGTGAATTCTCCCTTACTAGAAGTGTTCAGGCAGTTAATAGCAGGTATATTATTAGAGCATGGGCAGCTCGGTAGCATAATGGATGGAATGCTGAGTCTAGTGACTAGAAGACTCATCTTACTGAGTTCAAATCCAGCCTCAGATGTTTAATAGCTATGTGACCCTGGTCAAGTCACTTAATCCTGTTTGCCTCAATTTCCTCAATTGCAAAATAAGCTGGAGAAAGGAATGGCAAAGGGTTTGCCAAGAAAACCCCAAATGGGGTCACAACGAGTTGTACATGACTGAAATGACTGAAGAGCAATATGATAGAGATCTAGGTTCAACTAAGTAGCCTCTGAGATTCTGTGATTCCTCCTGCAACCTTTCCACCTTGATTTAGTTCACTCAGTGGATAGAGCACTGTGCCTGGAATCAAGAAGATCTAAGTTCAAAGTTAGCATCAGACACTTACGAGGTCTGTGACCCATGTCACTTAATCACCATCTACCCCAGTTTTTTGACTGCCAGTGGTCATAATAATAGCATCCCCCTTCCTAGGGAACTTGTGAAGATCAAATAAAGAGCTTAGTACAGTGCCTGGCACATAGTAGGGACTTGGTCCCTACTTTCTGTCCTTCCATTCTTGCCACTTTTGGTGGGAGAGGGAGTATTATAACCATCTTAGGAGCCCATGTTGGATGCAGCAGCAACATCTAAGGGAAAGCAGAGTAAACTCAGAGAGTGAGCAGAATGACAAGGTCACAAGAGTAAGGACTCCCCGGTTGTCTCCTTTGCTCCCTGGAGGTCCTAGCTCTGGTTCCAACGGAGCAGAGGGATTTTTCTGAGCTGGTTGTTCTGGTCTGCATGAGAGCTTGGCTGATGAAGAGGAAAGGGGTTCCCTCAGAGAAATCTGGAATAGCATGACTGGGGAGAAGCACAGGATTCACCCAGAGACTTGGCAGAGAGATTGGAAGGCACTCGGTAGAAATCTGTCCAATGTTGTGGTTTGTAAGAGCCAACTGATGAGATTCTGAAACTGGTTAGTGCACAGCAGTGAGGGACGTGCTGGAGCCAGCTCCAACCACCTCCTAAGAGCTTCTTGTTAAAGTTTCAACGTGAGCCTTTGGTAGTCAGCACATCAGGTTGCTTTATTATTTTGTTGATTGTCTGAAGTTAAGAAAACAATGGAGGAAATATAAATAAGGCAGATAAAATGTAAAAATGTGTTTGCTAGAGAAGGAGGAAGCAGAGGAGCCAGTGGTAAGCCAGTTGTTAAACATTTACCCACATATCTCTGGAACAGAACTTTGAAATTCTGGAATTCTGGTTGTTAGGAATCCTGAGTTCTTACCCAGACTAACTTGCCTTTGGGCACTCTCCTCCACTCTTTGGCTAAATGGAGGCTTCACTTATGAAGTCCTGTACTCCTATATATAAGACTTTTAGAAAGAACACAGAGGCATATAGAGGCAAGAGACAGATATAGGTCCTGAAATCCACCCTCCCTCTCCCCATAAGTTATCCTCATTTTTGAGGAACCTGCTGAGACAGCAATCATCCCAAACTCTACCAGTGTGTTGTTATGTGTGTTGTCTGAGTCTCTGTGACCCCATTTGGAGTTTTCTTGGCAAAGACACTGAAGCAGTCATTTCCTCCTCCAATTCACTTATAGATGAGGAAACTGAGGCAAACTGGGTTAAGTGATTTGTGCAGGATCACACAGTCTGAGACTGGATTTGAACCTGGGAAATGAGTCTTTCTTTCTGCAGGTCTGGCACTCTGTCCACCTCATCACCTAACTGCCCTGGGGTCAGGATGACTTGAGTTCAAATCTCATTGCTCACTATTTGCATGACCTTGGATAAATCAGTTAAGCTCTCTCAGGCTTAGTTTCCTCATCTGAAATATAGGGATAATAGTAGTACCTGACCACTCAGGGTTGTTGTGAGGATCAAATGTTGTAATACTTATAAAGTGCTTTGCCATCCTCAAAGTGCTGTAAAAATGCTAGCTATATTATTATTGGCAGCTAGTGATTCAGAAGATGGAGTGCTCGACCTGGAGTCAGGAAGAGCCAAGTTCAAATATACCCTATGAGATCCTGAGCAAGTCATTTAACCTTTTTTGGATCAGTTTCCTCATCTGTAAAATATGTGAAAAATGGAGAAAAAAGAACAAATCACTTCTGTATATTTGTTGAGAAAAGCTCAAATGAGAATCGATATGACAGAACAATGACAAAAACATTGTTAGTATTACCTGTGAGAGTCCAATGACTGAAAGCAAGCATCATAAAACAAAACACAGTAAATCCTAAACCTAAACATAGTAAATCCTAAACTTAAACTTAGATCTTAATGGCAGAAAAGACTACAATTCTTTTATTATATTGATGAGGGCCGTATCCCCATACCTAACCAAACAGTCAACAGAAGGCAGAAGAAAGTACCAGGTTAAGTCCAGGTCTATTCTTTTAACAGCCAGTGTCTGGTGGTGATTTCCACATAACCATTTGACTCAATATCAGAAAATTCCTTGTAATTCCTGTTCAACTCTTGTTACATTGTGAGCCTGGATTCTCCCAAACCTATTTTGGGGACTGTGTTTAAAAGCCTCACAGGAGCTGCATGGAATCTGGGGCACTAAGATGATTCTTGCTCCCTAGATTATATTTGATTGGGATAAAAATAAAGTCAGGACAAGAAGAAAAGCTGAGTAAAGAAACTAAGACATTTTTCTCTACCCTCTCACCCTCACTCCCATTCCAATTTTTCTCTGCCCAATTACGTGTGGTCCGACTACCCAAATAATAAATAATTACCAAAAAAACTTAGCCCTTCTGAACTAAGTTCTCCAAGAGAAAGCTCCATCATGCTTAAGTCATCAACCATGTCCCCAGTAAGTATATCCAGGACTTCTCCAGCCCAAGAAGATGAAGGATGGGAACAATGGAAGAGGTTACAACTGACTTCCACGATGTCCCTTGAAAAGTTACCACCCCCATGATACCCCAATTTCTATCCATTACTCAGGCATCTAGGTATTTGTCAAAACCTTTCTTCCACTCATCCCTGAATCACAAAATTGCATGATGTCAGAATGGGATGGGAACATAGAATGCGGAATGCTACTTATACTTTAAAGCCCATCCTGCCAATACTCTGAGATAGTGACTGACATTAGCTTTCTTTTTGTTTTCTAGTAGCATCTGACTCTTCATGACTTCATTTGGGATTTTCTTGACAGAGACACTGGAGTGGTTTTCTGTCTCCTTCTCCAACTCATTTTGCATATTAGGAAACTGAGGCAAATGGGATTAAGTGACTTGTCCAAGGTCACACAGAAAATGAATGAAACTGGATTTGAACTCAGGTTTTCCTGATTCCAAGCCCAGGATTCTATCATTGTGCTTAGCTGCTTCTTTCTGTTGCCCAAACATGACACTTTATCCCCTAATGCCCAGCACTTTTGCCGGCTGTTCCCCCATGCTTAGAACTTTCTACCTCTCCATTGCTTTCCTCTCCTGGTTTCCCTCATTTTCTTCAAGTAAATCCCAACTAAAATTGGAGGTGATCAGGTGATCATTAGGGAGGTAATGTCATGATCTAAAAGTGAACTGAGTTTAAGTGAGGAGGACTATGCAAAGTCACCTGCCTCATTTCCTCTCCAGAGCCATCTAGGTCCAGTGGCCAGATATTGATCAGAACAACTGAAGAGGGCAAACAACAACCACAACAAACTAAAATTCTACTTCTTACAAAAAGTCTTTTCAAACCCCCTCAATGCTGGGGCTTTTCCTTTTGTTGTTAGCTCCAAATTATCCTGCAGAAAGCTTGTTTGTATGTGGTTTGCATATTGCTCTCCCATTAGGCTGTGAACTCATTGAGACGAGTAATTTTCTTTGTATTAGTATGGCTTCATACAGCGTTTGGTACATAATAGGTCCTTAATAAATGACAGTTGACTGAGTAACTGAAATGCATGGGACTTTAAAATATCACCTTCAGCACCATCACAAGAGCTAAAATTTCTATGCTACTTTGTATACTTTTTTATTTTTATTTTTTTGCTGAGGCAATTGGGGTTAAGTGACTTGCCCAGGGTCACACAGCTAGGAAGTGTTATGTGTTTGAGGCTAGATTTGAACTCAGGTCCTTCTGACTTCAGGGCTAGTCCTCTATCCACTGTGCCGCCTAGCTGCCCCTCTATAATACTTTAATACAGTAATTTCTGTAGTATTTTCATGGTTTTTCTATAGCTATACATACATACATACATATACACATACATACATAATCTTATCTCAGTCTCACAATAACCCCCATGTGTGGTATATAATAGAGATAACTCTCTCATTTTATTAGTAAAAAATTGAGACTTTGAGGTTAAGTAACTTGCCATTCATGGTCCTACAGCTAATGATTGATTGTCAGAGGTGGAATTCAAACCTGCTATAGTTGCTAAAGGCTTTTGCTGTTTGTTAAATTATTTCAGTCATGCCTGATTCTTTGGGACAGAATTTAGGATTTTCTTGGCAATGATACTAGATTGCTTTACCATTTCCTTCTGCGGCTTATTTTACAGATGAGGAAACTGAGGCAAACAGAGTCAAGTGACTTGTCAGAGTCATTCCACTAGTAAGCTAGTAAGAAGACAGATTTGAACTCATGATGAGTCAAGAAGACCTTCTATCCCCGTCCTTCATTTTTTATGGAAGATAAATCGAGACCCAAAGAAATGAGGTAACTTGCTTAAGAAGGCACAGCTTCTTGTTTGCATTCTCGAGGGACTTCTAGGGACAATGAGCTCCATGTTTACTTAATGTTCTTTTCTCGATGACAGGGTTAAAGAAAACCCTCCTCTCCTTTAAGAATCACAGACTAACTCAGAGACACATCTTGCTCATCCTCCTGCCCCTTCACTAAGAGCCTGCCAGGTTTGTATTGTTTGATCCACAGCCAAACACTGGCCCCTATGGTCTCGACGAGCTCAGCTGCCTGCCAGCCCTCTCTTCTCTGTCCATTGGTCTTTCATGAGCACTGTACCAGGCCCCTGGGGCCTCTGCCCACCCAGCCTTGGCATCTTCCCTCCCACCTTATCACTCTGTCTGTCTGAAGTCTCTGCACAGCCTGCCTGAGGCTCAGTGTGTGTGGGTATATGTGCACACTGCATGTGTGTGTGTGTGTATGCATATACATGTGTGCGCCTTCAGAGAGATGTGTATGAGGTGCTCGGGCAGGTGGGTAGTGAGAAACCCCAGGAGTCCCCAGCCTCCATCCCAACCCTTGTCTTATCCTGAATTGTTTTCACATTCCCGTTCCTGTAGACAGGCCATCTCCCGGAGCTCCTTATTAAAATGGGCTCTTTGGCTGTAAACCTGGCTCCTAAGGGGCCACCAAGAGACTGCTAACAACTCCTCTCCTCTTTGCCATATCCTCAGCCAAGCAGCTTTCACTCTCAGCTGTCTGGCTTTTGGTTTCCACGCCTCTGGGAACCTTTCTTCTGAAGCTGTAACCTCTATTGCTCACAAGGATGGAGTTACTTCTTTCTCCCTCATTCTCCCCCTCCTCACCAACTTCCAGCTTCCCTCCTTCCCCCCTATCCTGGAAGGTCCAAATTCCAGGGAAACCTCCATGAGTCTCCCCCATTCCCCCACTTTCTGTTTTCTCTGATTTGAGTCAACTCTTTCACGTCTGAGAGCATCCTTAGTCAGTGCCTACCTTGGGAATTATGGAGGGAATCACAGGCAAGTTTTCACCTTAGGGCTCGGGCAGAGTTTGAATAAAGTAAAACATAAGCAAGCTCTTGTACTCCCTAACTACTGAATCTGCCCCAGATAGGACAGCCTTCTGACCCTGTCTCAGAATGGAGAGGGGGCAGATTTGGTCAAGTTTTCTTCTCTCAGATCTGGGATTTGGGAGCATACCAAGTTAGAGAGAGGTAACACCAGATCTGAGGCTTAGAGAAACAGAAAGGAAGAACCACAGATAGATGCTACTTTCCTCTTTCCTTTCAGAGTGTGCGCCTGAGTGCGCGCGCACGCGCGCACACACACACACACACACACACACATACACACAATTTAGCTGAATAAGATTCTGGATCAAGCTTTGTGCAAAAAGAATAGTACAGACCTCATCCCTGCCCACACAGAGCTTCCAATCATATACAGAATGGTTACAAAGAATACAGACCTAACAACTCAAACAGAATTGGTGAAGAAGAGTATTTTAAAGCTTGGACATCTCAGCGTTCTTCAGGGACTGTACCATGTTGGAGATGGGACAGCACAGAAACAAGGAACATCAGCTACTTCCATGAATGACCTTCCTGGGATGGGGTTCAAGCCTGACAGACCTCATATCAAAGTCCACTTGATATTGAGCTGGGTTCAGATCAACTTCCAACATTACTGAGCTCGAGTCAGAGGCGGCTGTGTCCTGGGAAGCACAGTCTGGAGGGAAAATATTCCTTCACAGATGGCGTCACTTTCTGCAGACTGACCAGAACCACCAAGCTGTCTCCTCTGCTATTGTCACTCTCATAGATTGAAGAAGCTTTCAGTTCATCAAGCAAATATTGTGTCTATTAGATGTCAAGTCCTGTGGTAGGCCCTGAGAATACAAAGGCAAAAAATACAAAAAATACAAATATCTTCCTCTATCTTCCATTTTGACTTGAGGGTGTTGGGAGAAAGGACAGATAAAGAAATATAACCTATATACAAAACAAACATATAGTAATTTCTGGATGATGAAGAATTAAAACTTTGAGCCATCTACACTCAGAGAGAGGACTGTGGGAACTGAGTGTGGACCACAACATAGCATTTTCATTCTTTTTGTTATTTGCTTGCATTTTGTTTTCTTTCTCATTTTTTCCTTTTTGATTTGATTATGCATAAATATGCATACATATATTGGATTTAACATCTATTTTAACATGTTTAACATATATTGGATTACTTGCCATCTAGGGGAGGGAGTGTAGGGAAGGAGGGGAAAATTTAGAACACAAGGTTTTACAAGGGTCAGTGTTGAAAAATTATCCATGCATATGTTTTGAAAATAAAAAGTTTTAATAAAATAAAGAAGGGCCTTTTAAAAAAGGAACTATTTTGAGAAAGAAGGATTTCAGGAGAGGGAGGAGAGAGATATAGTGGGCAGTTTATGCAAAGGCCTGGAGATAGGGGATCAAATTTGAATGTCATGCACAAGGAATAGAGAGATGATAGTATTTCTCTCTCTCTCTCTCTCTCTCTCTCTCTCTCTCTCTCTCTCTCTTTCTCTCTCTCTCTCTCTCTCTCTCTCTCTCTCTGTGTGTGTGTGTGTGTGTGTGTGTCTCATATGTGGAGGCAGATAGGATAAAATTAGTCTGGAAACATTGTGAAAGGCTTTAAACAGTGTACAGGAGAGTTGGCATTTGATCCTAGAGGCATTAAGGAGCCAGTAAAACTTCTTGAATAAGGGAGTAACACAGTCCTGTACTTTAGAAATATCTTAAGGTAATAGATATAGACCCAGAAAGGATATCAGAGGCCATCTTGTTGATCTCCATTTTACAGATGAAAAAACTGCAGCCCAGGGAGATTATTAAAGAACTTGTCCAGGTTACATAAGAACTAAGCAGCAGAGGAAAGATTTGAGTCAGGTCTTCTAATTGTAGTTGGTGATTTATATACTTAATCACAATACCTCTGTCAGTTTGGCAATGTATGTTGCAGGAACTGGATGGTGCAGAAAAAGAAAACCCTGGTTCAGTCTATTGGGGTAGAATACAGGAACAACATATAACTCCTGAGGAGTCTGGAAACCTTTCAGATTTGAGAGAAAAACTTGGAGATTGTTCAGTCTAGCATGGGGCCAGTGGAATATGGTATATCCCATCCCTCAACATCCCCAAGTGTGGTCAGAACTGGATTAAAATGTAATTGAGAAATATTTAGCAAAATAAATAAAAAGGCAAAAAAATATATTAATTTTTGGTTTTCCAAGTTAGTGTGTGGCCACGGGGATCCTTACATAGTGGCCCACTTTTCTATTTGACTTTGACAACACTGACATAATCTATTTCTAAACAGAAATCTCCCTACAACATTCCCTGGGCTATACCTCTGGGTGGTCTCCTTAAAAACTTCCAATAGCTGGGATGGGGTGGGGACACTTACTATCTTGCAAAGCAGCCCATTCCACTTCTCAGGAGATCATATCATCAGGAAGCTTTTCTTACATGGAGCCTTAATCTGTTTCTCTGAAATTACCTTCTGTTCCTGCTTGTTTTATCTTCTGAGGATAAGCAGAGCAAGCAGAATCTCTTTACCACACAATAGTCCTTCCAGTAAGGAAGACAACAACCAATCCCAGAAGTTCTTCTTGTTATTGTTCAGTTGTTCAGTCATGTCTGACTCTATATGACTCATGTGAAGTTTTCTTGGCAAAGATAATGGAGTTTTTTGTCATTTCCTTCTCTAGTATCCCATTTCACAGATAAGGAATGAAGGCAAATAGGAACTAAGTAACTTTGCCCAGGTCACAAAGCTAGTAAATGTCTGAGGCTGGATTTGAACTCAGATCTTCTTCACTCTGAGATTGATGCTCTATCTACTAAACCACCTAGCTGTCCTAAAAATATAATAGTTCCTATTTATGTAGCTCTTTAAAGTTTTCAAAGTGCTTTATAACTATTACCTCATTTAATTCTCATAACAACCCTGACAATAGTGTTATAATTCGCATTTTATAAATGAGTAAATTGAGACACAGCGAGATTAAGTACTGGTCCAGGGTCACACAGTTGTTAAATGTCTAGGGATGGATTTGTATTCAGATCATCCCAACTTCAGGTTAAGTACCCCACCTACTGTACCATTTAGCTGCCTCTTAAAGAAAGCCCTGTATCTTTTTTTTTTAAATAACTTTTTATTGACAGAACCCATGCCAGGGTAATTTTTTACAACATTATCCCTTGCACTCACTTCTGTTCCGATTTTTCCCCTCCTTCCCTCCACCCTCTCCCCAAAGATGGCAAGCAGTCCTATACATGTTAAAGAGGTTACAGTAGATCTTGGATACAATATATGTGTGCAGAACCAAACAGTTTTCTTGTTGCTCAGGGAGAATTGGATTTAGAAGGTATAAATAACCTGGGAAGAAGAACAAAAATGCAAGCAGTTTACATTCATTTCCTAGTGTTCTTTCTTTGGGTGTAGCTGCTTCTGTCCATCCTTGATCAATTGAAACTAAGTTAGATCTTGTCTTTGTTGAAGAAATCCATTTCCATCAGAATACATCCTCATACAGTAGTCGTTTCTTACAGAACAATAATATTCCATAACATTCATATACCACAATTTACTCAACCATTCTCCAATTGATGGGCATCCACTCAGTTTCCAGCTTCTAGCCACTACAAACAGGGCTGCCACAAACATTTTGGCACATAGAGGTCCTTTTCCCTTTTTTAGTATCTCTTTGGGGTATAAGCCCAGTAAAGACACTGCTGGATCAAAGGGTATGCACAGTTTGATAACTTTTGGCATAGTTCCAAATTGCTCTCCAGAATGGCTGGATGTATTCACAATTCCACTAACAGTGTATCAGTGTCCCTGTTTTCCCACATCCCCTCCGACATTCTGCATTATCTTTCCCTGTCATTCTGGCCATCTGACAGGTATATAGTGATATCTCAGAGTTGTCTTAATTTGCATTTCTCTGATCAATAGTGATTTGGAACACTCTTTCATATGAATAGTAATAGTTTTAATTTCATCATCTGAAAATTGTCTGTTCATATCCTTTGACCATTTATCAATTGGAGAATGGGCCCTGTATCTTCTTTTAAGTCTCAAGTAAAATCAGAGTTCTGGACAGACTCATCTTGGAAGCAGGAAGAGGGTGAAGGTTAGAGACCTCAGGTAGTGTGTGGTTACCATCATCATTTATGCTAACCCTAGATCTGAAGTTCATGGGCTTAGAAAAAACCAATCTTCCTGCTTCCTTCTTCTGGGGCTCAAACCAGGGAAAGGAAGACCTGGAGATAGATATTCCCGATTATAAGTTCCTTGAGGGCCAGGCCTATGTGTTATCTGTTACTTGGTATAGCATTCATCCCAGATTTTTAGGTTTTGTTTTCATCTTTGCTATTCCCTCACTTCTCTGCCCAGCTGAGGATACATTCTTTTATTTATTTAAAGGAAATATTTAAGAGTTTTCTCTGTTTTCTATGGCCTTATACCAGCCTTCCTGTGTGTCCAACCATCTGTATCCTTTCCTGACCTGCAAAATATGCTGAATTTTGTTAAAGCATTCCTTTTTTTCTCTACCTGACTTTCTTGATTCTCAAGCCCTCATGAGATAACTCCTTCTCCATCATTATCTTTGGCTTCAATAAAACACCAGCCATGTATAGATTGATACTCAACCAGTGGTGCTAGAGAAGATATTTGGGTTAAGGAGAAGAGGAAAGGTGAAGCTAAAAAAAGGACTCCAGTAGTGGGATCTTCCATCTGTCAAAGTGTTAGGAACATCAGCCCTGTTAGCTCTTGGAGTGACCCTAAGCATCAAGTATTGGAGCCAGCCACAGTATGCTTCCTGGTAGCCAGTACAATGCTATTCCCATGCCCAATTCTGAGGATGTAGCATTCAGCTGTAGTCTGGACATCAGCAGATGAGGATCTAGATTAGGAAAGGGTATGTCTATTGTCACTAAAGTTAAAAAATAGTAATTTCCTTACAGGTTTGTTGTGAAGCTAAAGTGAAGCAATGTATTCATAATAATCACTCACACAAGATTTTCAAAATACTTTGCACACGATACTGCACAAATGTTAAAATAATAATGATGATGATGACATTCATATTCAACAAACTGACTGAGTGTGCAGAAAACTGTGCTAGGAATTGGGAGTAGATAGAAAATTTAAACATTGATAATAATAATTGACATAGAGAGAGAATTTTAAGGTTATAAAACCTTCTACATAAGAAACTAGTAGTCATCCCCTGAGGACCCTGAAGAAGTATAGGCTTCTTGTGTGGCCTAAATTTGTGAGGAAGTTCAAAGGGAGTCTCTTAATATTTAGGATTATAAGGTTGCAGGCTCATACACTTTCTAGAACTAGAAGGGACCTCAGAGACCATTTCATCCAATCCCCTCATTTTACTGTTGAGGAAACTCTGACTTGAGTCTACAAACTTACCCCACCCCAAATTATAAAACCATTTAAAATGTCAAAACTATCAGATTCCCTGATTTTTCTTGTGCAATAAAAGAACTGTACAGATCTGTACACATATATTGTATTTAAGATATACTTTACCATCTTTAACATGTATGAGACTGCCTACCCTCTAGGGGAGAGGGTAAAGGGAGGGAAGGGAAAAGTTGGAACAGAAGTGAGTGCAAGGGATAATATTGAAATATTACCCATGCATATGTTCTGTCAATAAAAAACTATAATAAAAATAAATTTTAAAAAAGCTATTAGAGTCCATCATCTCTTTACCTGGAGGCTGAATAACCTTTGGAATTGTTAGTTCCATTGTGATGATCAGAGTTCCTAAGTCATTCAAAACTGTTGTCTTTAATTGTTATTAGCCTATAAACTACTCTCTGCTCTTTGCAAAACTTTGCATAAGTCTCCCCAGGTTTTTTCTTTTTTAAAAAAATTTATTTTAAACTTAAATACAAAATGGGAAAAGAAAAAAATAAAATGTTGTTATGTGCACAGTATAACATAAGAAAGGATTCAAAATATAAAGCAATAAATTTTCATTTCAAGAAAGCCTATATAATAAATACGACACGTGTTCAGAGCTGTCCATCTTTTCTTTGCTTTCTTGTAGATTTTCTTCCCAGGTTTTTTCCGAACACCATCTACTTCATCATTTCTCACAATATAATAGCATTCTATCACATACTTATACCATAATTTGTTCAGCCATTTCCCAAATTAATGGGCAGCCTCTCAGGTTCCAATTATTTGCCACCATAAAAGGAGCTAACACAGGTACTTGTAACCTCAGTGTTTACCATAGTGCTTAGAATTTGGCAGATATTTATTGATTGACTGAGAACAGTAGGGAGACCGAGTGGAAGGATTATGTTGTATAATTTAATGTTATATCCCCCCCAAAAACTCACCCTTCTTTTAGTTTCATTTTGAGTGAATGTCCATATCAAACATTTCCCTATGTAGCGCCACCCCCCCTCTCTTTTTGCAATCTAGGCCCCTTCCCTCAAACCTTTGACAACCCTGTGCAATTCAGCAGAAGAGCTTGGGGGAAGGACAGAGAAGCTATGAGGACAGGGAATCTGATGGTGTTTATTGGCTGAGCTCAGACGCCTGGGCTTCACTCAGCAGGAAATTTTTGCTTAAACAATAATTTCGTTTCAGAGCTGTCTTTCTGCTGAGGACAAAGGAAGCAATTATAAGTAACCAAACAAAACCAAGCCAAGGGTAAGGAAAGGAAGAGAGAAACTGCAATAATAAAATACCAACAATCTCTTGTCATTTTTCAAAATTACAGATTCCAACAAGAGCTCCCTCTGAGCATCTTGCTTGTTGCTACTTAGTTGGGAGTTACAATCGGACCCAGGGCTGCCCCTTGATGACGGTTTTGTCCTATGAGACACACAGCAAGAGTCTTACCTCCCCAGAGTGCAAGCTTCAACCTGGAGGGCTCTGGTAGATTATAAAATCCCTGAGAACGGTGACTGTTTCACTTTTGTCTTTAACTCTCCAACACTTAGTATAGTGCCTGGTTACATAGTAGCTTCTTAATAAATACTTATTGATTCATTGTTTCCTGCCACGAAAAATCTCTAAGTCTGATTTCCTCCTGTTTGTTGGCCCAATGCAAGACATCATGGGAGCTTAGGACACTAGGGTTTCTCAAACCCACCCCTGTTAAGAGGAGAACCCTTACCACAAACAGTATATGGTATAGATAGGCAGTGTATAGGTTCAATCTTTCAAAAGTTAGATAGAAAGTGTCAGATTGGGAGGGGGCTTAGGAATCATGTAAGCCCACTTTTAAGTCTATGAATTTATTTGTTGTTTTCTAAAATTTTTTGATAATTGTATTTTAATATAATTAGTTTCCTTTGAAATTTTATGCATTTTATTTTATTCATTTAAAAACTTTATTCTGAGAAGGGCTCCATATGATAAAATGTTCTAAATTATTAATAATTTAAAGAAATGCATATTAAGGCAACTTTAAGATTCCAACCTCACATCTCTTAGATTGGCAAAGATGACAAAAGAGGAAAATAATAAATGTTAGAGGGGTTGTGGGAAAACAGGTACACTTATATACTGTTGATAGAGCTATGAATTGGTCTATCCATTGTGGAAAGCAATTTGGAACTATGCCCAGAAAGTCTCTAAACTGTGTTTTGGAGATAGAACATAACTCCAATGTCCTCTTAGTTCAGCTTCAATATTGGGACAAAATGAGAGGCTTGTACATCACTCGTACATTTAACACAAGAAAGTCTACTTTGACCTAACAAAGCAAAGCCATGCAACAAGAACATAGGGGCTTTGATCCTTTGAACATGGCTCTCACCCCTAACCTTTTGCCTCCATATGGAAAAGAATCTATCTGTTGCAGGCTTCAGAAATTCACTACATCCAACTGGCTTAGATTCCATATGACTGGGATTTTTTATTCTTTAGATGATCAGGGAAGCCAGGGCCAATCATTTAAGTCAATTAAGTTAGCTTTGTCTTCTCTTGGATAAAGCCTCTCCCATGTTGTGGGTGGGAAGAAAGAACTTGTCAGAGAAATGCTGGTCCTATCATACCCTTTGGCCCAGCTGTACCACTACTCAACCTTTATCCCAAAGAAATCAAAGAAAGAGAAAACAAATCTTTATATAAAAAAATATTTATACTGGGGCTTTCTTGTACATTGTACATTCCTACATCATCTAAGATAGAGGCACCTAAGTGGGAGATGGCAGGGACCTACTTCTGGAAGAAAACATCCCATGTTTTCCTACCATGTGGCTGGGAGCAACCTCTTTCCATTGGTCAGTGAAAACTGAAAAGGATGCACCTTTAAAACTACAAGACTTGTTCTTTCTTTCCAGTAGCATCCTGGAGTGGAGGCCCTATTTACTCGAAGTTTAGGCACTATGCACCGGGCTGAAGATGGAGGGTTACTTCTCCTATTCCTTCCACCCCACCCTTTTAGACTCAATGGCCCTGAGAAAGAAGGTTCAGGGTTTCAGTCTGTTTTGATTGTTCTTTTCAGTTCTAAGCACAGGTGGTGGAGTTCTTGAATCTGGGCATTTGCCATGGCGACCTTTGAGGCACGATGCCAAGACAGATGTTTCTGCCTATTAGCAGGGAAGCCCTGAGAAACCAGGATGTCAGGACACAAGCTCAGGAAGGCTTTGAACTTGGAAATTAGGAGTACTATGCTGTATAATGGCTTACTATGAACCCCCTCCTTATTGTTCTCCAGAGAATGAGGCTGTGCAGTGGGGGTGGATTATGCCCATAGGTGTTAGGGGTTGAATGTTTGTATGTTTCTTCTTGCTATATCTTTGAAGTAAATATTTCTTTGTAAAAGGAATGGCTAAATGGAACTTTCTGTCTCTTATGACTGAAATGCTCTTCCTTCTCATCTCTACCTCCAGGCTTCTCTGACTTTCTTAACATCTCAACTAAAATCTAATCTTCTATAGCAGGGCTTCTTAAACTTTTTCTGTTTGCGACCTCTTTTCTCCTGAGAAATTTTTATGTGAATCCATGTATATAGGTAGGTAAAATAAGCATACAAATCAAACATTTACTGATAATAAATTATAACTTTGTGACTTCCACATTCAGTTACATGGTCTCATGTAGTGTCATTATCCACAATTTAAGAAACTAGGTTCTATAGGAAACATTTCCCAATCCTTCTTAATTGTAATGCCTTCTACCTTTTACTTATTTCCTATTTATCTTACATATAGCTTGTTTGTACATATGTTTGCTTGTTGTATTTCCCATTGGATTGTGAGCTCCTGTTTTTTGCCTCTTTTTGTATCCCCATGGTTAGTTAGCACAGTGCCTGGCATAGAGTATATGCTTATTAAAAATTAATTGATTGACTAATTAACTAGAAGTTAAAGGGATCCCTAAAATTGTGGGAACATAACTGGGGGGAAGCTTGAGCCAATGACAGAGAGATTAGATACCCTTAAGTATCTTTGAGGGTACCAGAAAACCTTGGGGAAGGTGAAATGTAACATACATAACTTCCAGGCAGTGAGGGCCAGGATAATCACTGTTACATATTTATAGTAACTCTTTTTGTAGTAGTCAAAAATTGGAAACTAAGTGCATGTCCTCCTACTGGGGAATAGCTAAACAAATTGTGGCATATGAATGTAATGGAATATTATTGTGCCATAAGAAATAATGAAATGGACAACATCAGAGGAAGCTGGAAAGATCTTTATGAACTTGTACAGATCAAAGTGAACAGAAATAAGGGAACAATTTGTACAATGATAATATTATAAAAAAATGAAAAACTTTAGAACTCTGATCAAGGCAATGATAAACCACAAATCCATAATAATGAGAATGAAAAGGCCACTTGCTCCCTGAAAGAGAGGCAATGAACTTAAGTTCCAGAAAGAGACATACTTTGTGAACATGACTAATGTGAAATTTGATTTGCCAATCTAGGCAGTTAAGTAACAAGGATTTTCTTTTTCTTTTTCTTTTTTTTAAAAATTTATTCAATGGGAGAAGGAATAGAGTATGGAAGTAGGAAAAGATTTTTAAAAAGATAACTTGAAAAATAAAAATGACAAACTGTTTTTTAAAAGAATGGGTTCATAGACTTTATCCATCTGCCAAAGAGGCTCATGACACAATAAGGGTTTTAAAAGTCCTGAATTTTAATCCTTTCATTTCAAAAATGAGGAAACTAAGTCCTTGGGAAGCAAAGTGACTTATCTAAAGTCATGTATCAAATAAGTAGGAGGTCCAAGACTTGACTTCATTTCTCAGAATTTGCCCTAATATTCTTTTCATTCTACCATTAACAATAATAACACCATTACTTTCTCTGTCATCCAGCCTTGGACTTTCTTGGATTCATTCCTTTCTTTCAAAACCCACTTCCAGTCAGTCAATGAGTCCTGTTGAAACAATTTCTTAAAAATAGCAAACCTGACATTCATCAAGAGACATCCTATACAAAGGAGAGAAAAAGAAGATTGAATATGAAACTGTGAGTCTCTATTATGAGTTTGATTCTTTTTAGTAATCCCCGCTGGGCTCTTTCTCCCAGCCCTCCCTGACACTAACTGGTTGGATCTGCTGAAGAGTGGCTGATTCCTTCTCCTCTAAGAGTTTTAGGGGGTTTCTTGGAGGGAACAAGTTTTCTAGTTCTGTAGTATGTTCCATTCAACTTCTTCATAATGTTCTTCATAATTTCAATAAGTCGACATCTAATGATTCAATGATTTAATGAAAAGATATATAAGGACAAAAGTACAGAAACATTAATCAGATCAGGGCTATACTCTCCCTCCTTTATACATTGGGTTCCTAGGGAGAGTGGGCTCAAATTTAAAGCTTAAAGGTACAGAAATTTGCATGTAAGGAGACAAATAGGAGTGATACCTCCTAGACTTGGAGCCCTTTCCTTCCTTCCTTCCTTCCTTCCTTCCTTCCTTCCTTCCTTCCTTCCTTCCTTCCTTCCTTCCTTCCTTCCTTCCTTCCTTCCTTCCTTCCTTCCTTTTCTTTTCTTTCTGAAAAGAATAAGCCTAAGAGACATAAAACAAAATTATGCTCTCATGGCAGGCAAGTGGGAGAGGTAGGCAATCGTCAGCTACCTCTTCTTTCCTCTCATGAGGAGGAACTTTTGTCTGCAAGTTTAGTTTCAGCTCAGCAACCAGTTTAAAGGATTTTTGTCAACATGAAGTAGACTAATGGTTACAGAACACTGGCTCAGCTCTGAAATGGAATGAAATTCTCTCCCTCCTCCCTAGTATCCACTATGGATACACAGACAGGCACACTAAATCTCCATGTTGATTGCAGCAGATTCACACACAAGGAAATACATCACCCTTATGATACCATTGGTCCTTTTTGAGAACAGAGGACAAATTCCACCAACAGCAGATAGACAATATTGTGCCAACTTTATATAATCCATCTTCAAAGAGCAAATACATGCCTGCTCTAAGGGCTGGGCCCTCATTGGCCTATTCCCCTTTATATCAGTATATCTTAAATTTAGCAGAGTAGTACCAACACTGCTGGAGTAGTTAGGTGGTACAATAGAGCACTGGGCTAGGAATCAGAAAGACTCACCTTCCGATCTGGCCTCAGACACTTTTGGCAAGATCTTCAAACATAGTAAATATTCTGTAACTCCTTACAGTCTGCTAAATAAATAGTAAGGAGATGTCTCTCAGATTGATTCTATAACCAGGACTAGAGATGACTTCCAAAAGGCACTAGTGACCAGAGGCCCCTATTACTCTGTTCAGCAGCTGGATCTTAGTAGAGCTCCCTGAATCCCTCCCTAACTGCCACCAAGGACAGAAAATGCTATAAGAAGAGAGTCTTTGGACTTTCTCCTCCTCTCTTCACCTCTTAGCCACATGGTCCTATGCCTTCTTTTTCCATTTTAGGAGAAGGAATTAATCTGGGATGTTCCAACTTTTTGATTTTTCAAAGGCCAAGCAAGTGAATCTTTAGGAATCTGGGATTCTAAGGCCATGTAAGATTTTGCAGTCAGCCCAGCCAGCATTGATGCCCTGAAGAGTAAGGAATTGACCTTCAGGAGTGATTTTCAGGATCCCAATCAGAGATAGCTGAGATCGAGGTTCATCTAGAAGCAATGATAAATTTCTACATGAATTTGGTGGGACCAGTATTATGCAGAAAAAAAGCTAAGTTTGAGCCTACTCAAAGGTGGGGCTGAGTAGGGATAGGGGAAAGAATGCCCAGAAGATATTAGAGGAAGATGTTTTATTTTTATTTTTATTTTATCTTTGAAATCAATATGCCTTTGTAAAAGGTTGATGTTTTAAGTTTAAATGGAACTAGGTCGCTAGTTGCTCACTGACACTTTACAGGGAAACACATTTTAATGGTGGTGGGGAACCACATCAATAGCTATATAGAAGAGCTACTCCCTAAAATCCTCAAGCTACCACCCCTAGACTTCCACGGGACAGAGATAGCCAGTCTGGCTCCTGGTGAATGAGTCCAGAGAATACTCACCACAGGTATTTTTCCCCTGATAATTATGCTGTATATGTTTTATATATGTACTTCTCTCCCCTATTAGGATATAAGCTCCTTATAAATAGGGATTATTTCATTCTTTGTACTTGTGTCCCCAGTGAACAGTGCCTAATAGGTATTTAGTAAATCCTTGATTACTTTATTGCACTCGTGTTTTCTTTTTTTAAAAAAGTTTGACATCCTTTTCTTTCTTTTGTTTGTTCTTTTGCAATTCTATAACCGCCCATTACTCCCCCACAACTAAATCTTTCTTCTTTCTTCACAAAGTCTCCAGAATCCATGTCCTCCTCTTTACTGCCACTATTTTCATCCTAGTTCAGTCCTTAACTGCTCTTTCCACCTCTTCTCTCTTCCCATGCAACACATCATTCACAGGTTTTCAGATTAATCTCTTTGATGCACAATTATGTTAATATGACTAAACTATTCAGGAACTATCCATTGCTTCCAATTGTCTATAGGATAAAACCCAAATTCTTTACCTTGATCATCCCATTTTATGGTATTCTATCCCCTTGAAATTTTTCAACATTTATTATCTGTGCCAGTCCCTGGACACTCATTGCAGGATAAGGTTAGTTAAAAGAGGGCTTTGCCATTATATGCAAATAGGGCTATGCCATAGAGTATTGACATGTGTATGGGTGTGGGAGTGTATTTGTACATGTAGGACAAATCCCTGCAGGGTCCCCACCTTTAGGTGGTTTCTACTACCAGGGCTGCCTTCTCACTGAACCCCTGACAAAGCAGGAGCTGGAATCTTTTTCTTGATCAACGTGTCTCATTTTCCCTTCCCCTCCTCCACCTAGTACCTACCATTCAAGTCTGCTCTCAACTTGATAAACCTAAAGAAAGGAGCTATCCCTTTGCCAATAGGCAAGAAACATATGAGGCAATATACTTTCTAAGAAACAAAGCTGGGGCTGCTAGGTGGTGCAGTGGGTAGAGCACTAGCCCTGAAGTCAGGAGGATCTGAGTTCAAATCCCGCCTCAGACACTTAACACTTCCTAGCTGTGTGACCCTGGGCAAGTCACTTAACCCCAATTGCTCCAGCAAATAAATAAAGAAAAGAAAATAAACAGAGCTGGAGGCTACAAAAACCAAACAAAAAATATTGCCCTCTTCATTTATCTCTTGAATCTGTGCAAGTCCTATAAATGATGGGGGCACTGTGTGCTTAGGACCTCAGCCATAACTAAGGGAGGACGACTGGCCTTTGCCTCACAGCACTGAAATGTGTATATGGCAGAGACAGCACTGACTAAGGGCATGCTTTTTCTTTTCCTGGGTGTCTGCATCACAGGGTGAGTTCTTTCCTTTGAGGCCCTGCCTTTGACCATGGTTGAACTTGTCCCAAGAAAGACTTCTTTCCTGGTGGCCTCAATTTAGCATTCCTCCTCCTCATAATACCTTGTTTTCCAACTTCTTCCAGGAGCAAACATTCCTGGTTATAACTCAGCCAAGGACAGAGAGATTGGAGCAAGAAACCCCGCCCCCACCCTGACAATGAGAACATAATCTATTGGTGAGCTTCTCCCCTTCACGTGGTTTTATTTTGAAAATGTGAACTTTACAAATGTCAGGGAATAACAGAATTCTTGGCCTGGGACTACTCAGGATCTATTAGAATTCCCTCTGATGGCAACATTATGGCTGGATAATAGCCCGTCACCACCCTATTCTGAATAGGCCACGAATATTTATGCTGCCTGTTGGGGCAGTCACCGTATTTAACTTGAGGGTTCGTAAATAAAACCGTAAGGTTGCCAAAAATATACCACACCCAGGAGGGAGAAGAATAGTTGTAGGGAGACACAGATGGAGGGGCCTTGAATAAGAAAAAGGCAAAGAAGAAATCGGGCCAGTATCAAGGGGAAAAATAAATGTAGAAAAATGTGGTCACTAGAATGATAAAATTTCCTCTGCTTTCCTACTCCTTATCCCCCAACCATGGGAGTGAAACAGAATTACATGAGTCATTTGAAATGAGAAGGGCCCAAGTGCAGGGTGCTGGTGGCCAAGGATGGTACCATCACACTGATTTTATGTGACTTTTCTGCCTTGGTTTCTATGCTGAGAAGGCAGCCTTCCCCTTAGGTATCTCTTAGCCAAATCCACTGGAAGCAGTTGCTGGGACATGGCATTGTCTATAACAACCCTTTCCTATCTCAAGAAGACCCTGATGGAACAGTACCATGGTAGAGTGGAAAAAGGAATCTGCTTGGAGTCAGAAGAGCTGGGTTCAAATCTCATCTCCTGGGTTCAAATCTCATCTCCCTGGGTCCCAGCTTCCTCATCTGCTGTTTTGTCCTTTGTTTTTGAAAAGGACCAATGATATCAAACTGTGATGTCTTGACTTGTGTGTAAATCAGATTTAAATGAGGCAGAATTGCACAAATTCGTCAGCCTCACTCTCTCTTCCTGAGTCATCAAAGTCCAGTGGCAGGACAAAGTACTGATGGCCCAGAGTGCAGTGAGTGACCCAGGATGCTCAAGCTCTAAGCCCTCCACAGCTTCCTTGAGCTGTTTTCATGGACATTCAAACAAATTGTTCTCAGCTGCCCATTCCATGTGGGGAAGTCTTTACATGCTTGGGGTAGACACCTTCCAATCCACTTTCCCTCAAACTGATTTGGCTCATCTGCTGAGATGGTTTATCGGAGTGTGGCTAATGCATAGGTGAGAGTTGAGTGCCAGGTGGACACCAAAGATGGATATGAGCAGCCCCGAGGAGGGCTTGGCAAATCTTCGCAGCAAAGATGCTAGTCCTCCTTGAATATCTCACGAACCCCAAAACTTTATATGGTGATCAGACCTTATGATGTATAGTTTGTCAGATATTTCAGTCATTTTTGATTCTTCATGATCCATTTAGGGTTTTCTGGGCAAAGATACTGGAATGAGTTGCCATTTCCTTCTCTAGTACATTTTCCCTTTAAACCAAATTAAATGACTTGCCCAGTAAATAATAGGCCTTGAGTCAGGAAAACCTAAGTTCAAATATGAGCTCAGATACTTACCAGTTATATGACACATAATCCTGTTTGCTTCAGTTTCCTCATCTGCATAAAAATGGTATTGAACAAGGTGGTGTTTGAGATTCTTTTCAGTTTTAGTTCTATGATACTAAATTTCTTACTGGTTGGAATTTTGAGTCAGAAGAGGTCTGGGTGCAAATTTTTCCTTACTAATTCTGTGACTATGAGTAAGTCATTGAACTTTTTTCATCTGCAAAATGATGATGTTAAATTATGTGGCCTCTAGGATCCTTTCTAGCTTTAGATCTACATTCCTAAATTTCATATGAGTTTGGACTTTGAGTCAGAGGCAGAAAATTCTGCTTCTGATATTTATTAGCTGTGTGACTGTGGGTATTGCTGATCTTCCCTGAGCCTTAGTTTCTTCATCTATAAAATGGGGATAATGATACTTTTACATCTACTTCCCTGAGTCATAGTGATGACCAAATGAAACGATGTATGTAAAAGAATTTTGAAAAAACTACCAATTTATCTTTAGTCTCTTTTCACTGAGAGATGATGTTACTGAAGATTTTTTCAATTAATGAAGATTAGATGAGCTTAAACACTTCTCAAGCCCTTGTTTCTGGCCCCAATAAGTGATGTCCCAACATCCATGGTTCTCTTCTAACTCTTGTAACAAATATACTCATCACCAATTTCCAGAGCTATCTAAAGGCTTAAAAAGCATTAGTAGAGGGTCTTGCACATAGTATAGGTTCAGACAATGTTTGTAGATTAATTGATAGATAATTGAAAGACAGTCTTTCAAATCAGACCATAACAACGATGACAATATAAAATAAGCTAATCAAATATTGTTCATGCAGTGCTTGGGATCATAATTGGCCCCCCCTTGCCTTTTTTTTTTTAACGTCAGCTAAAGTATAGATTCTAATCCAGTCATTTATTTTAACTCAATGTATGTCTTTCTGTTTCAGGTGTGCCTCTCTTAAACAAGATATCACTAGATTCTGGTTTCTAATCCATTCTACTGTCTGCTTCCACTTTGTGGGTAAGGTCATCCCATTCATATTCAGTTATGATTACCTATATTTCTCTCCATCCTATTTTTTTCTGTTTATTTTTTCTGCGCTATTTTATCTTGCCCCTCCTCCTGCCTTCCTTCCTTAATTTGTCCTTCCATTTATTGCTTCTCCCCCTTTCTCTTAACTCCTTACTCTCCCATTTCCCTATTTGGTAAGCTAGATTTATATTTATAACTGTGTGTGTGTGTGTGTGTGTGTGTTTTCTTCCTTCTTAGAACCAATTCTGATGAGTGAAGTTCAAGCATTGCCTTGCACCACCACACTCCAGTTCCCTCTCCATTGCAAAAGCTCTTCCTTGCCTGCCTCTTTTATGTGAGAAAAATTTCCCTATTTTACTTCTCCTTTCCCCCTTTCTCCCAGTGCAGTCCTCTTTTCACTCCTTATCCTTATCATTATTATTATTTGGAGATTATTCTAAAATAATTGGCTAACACCCATGTCTTCTGTCTATGTAAACTCCTTTTCAACTGGTCTAATAATGATAAAATTCTTAGGAATTTTATGGCTATCATCTTCCCACAAAATAAGCAGTTTACTCTAATTGAATCCTTTATGATTTCTCCTTCATGTTTACTTTTTATGCTTTTTTTGAGTTTTGCATTTGAAGGTCAAATTTTCTTTCTATTCAGCTCTGGAATTTTCATTAGGAATGCTCAAAAATTCTCTATTTCATTAAATATCCATTTTTTCCCTTCTGGATACTCAATTTTGCTGGGTAATTTAATCTTGGTTTAATCTTGGTTCAAAGCCTAGTTCCATTGTTTTCCAGAATTTCACATTCTAAGCACTCTCTTCCTCTAATGTGGAAGAATTTAACTATTGTGTGACTGACTGTACTCCATTTTATTTGAATTGTTTCTTTCTATCTGCTTACAATATTTCTCCTTGGCTTGGGAACTCTGTTACTTGACTATAATATTCCTGGGAGTTTTCATTTTGGGATCTCTTTCATCTTTCAGAGATAGGTAGATTTTTCTTTTCTAATTCTATTTCACCCTTTGGATATAAGATATAAGAATGGCTTTCTTTTATAATCTTTCTCCCCTCCCCCCAAAAAAACAAGTTTTCATTGCCTAACATTTGCAAATGTTAGTTATTTTAGTTGCAAGTAATTGCCAAACTAGTTGACAGCTTGATGTATTTCTAGAAAACACTGAAAATGAGAATCATTGATAGCAATAAGAATTGAAATGTTGAAAGTTCAAAGAGAAAAACTACCAGAAAATAATTCATTTTCAAAAGATAGTCTTTGGTAGACTAACACAACATCAAATTCTAATGACCTCAATAAAGATGCTCTCTCAGAATTTCATGAAAGACCCTGTGCTGCCTCTGTGGAGCATTCTGTCCATTGCTGTCAAACTAAACCAGACCATAAACTAGACCATAATATTATGATCTTTTACTTTGACCAAATGGCTCTAGTAATCTACAATTTTCTATACCCTTAGGCTTGAGCAAATTACTTTATCCTCTCCCAATTTCATTTTCCTTGTCTGTAAATAGAGTAAAAAATTCCATTTATCTCTAAATCTTGTGATCCCAGTTATCTTTTTTTTACATTAAATTTGGTTTTCAATTAAGAAGCATTTACTTCCTCTTCTGCTCACCCACCCCAATTTAAAAGAAAACAAAATTCTTGTGATAAATATCATAGTCAAACAGAATAAATTCCCACATTGTTTATGTCCAAAAATGTATATCTCAGGCCATACCTTGAATCTATCACCTTTTTTTCAGAAGGTGAATTACATGTTTCATTGTGAGTCCCCTAGAATCCAGGTTTATTGCAAGGGATCAGAATTCTTAAGTGTATCAGAGTTATGTCTTTATAATGTTGTTGTTATTGTATAAATAGACCTACTGGTTCTGCTTACTTCAGTTTACATAAGTCTTCTATAGGTTTCTCTGAATCCATTCCTTTCCTAATTTCTTATGGAAAATAGTATTCTGTTAGATTCATACATACTCATTTTTATTCAACTGTTCCCCAACTGATGGATACTCCCTTTGTTCCCAGTTCTTTGCTACCACAGAAAGAGCTGCTTTAATTCATTTTGTGCGTATGGTTCCTTTTCCTCTTTTTTATTTTTTTGGGGAATAAATTTAGTTTAAAATGCCATCAAAGGCTTTGGATGCTTTCATGATTTTTTGAGTCTGGTTGCATAATGTTATCATCCATACTCGCTGGACCAATCCATAGCTCCACCAATGGTACATTAATGTGCGTGTTTTCCCAAAGTTCTTGTCATTTTTCTTTTTTGTCATCTTTTCCAAAATGATGAAGGTGAGGTGATTTATATTTCAGAGTTGCTTTAGATCTTCTTATTAGGGTAGCTCAGGTTCCCACTTATTGCAGCCCTGGCCAGGCAGGGTGGCTGATAGTAGTGGCTCCATGGTCCCCATACCTGAGCCTTCCTCCTTTATAATTTCTTGAAATATGATATCTAGGCTTTTTTTTTGTGGCTTTCTATAGTCCAATAATTATCAAATTATCCCTCCTTGGTCTATATTCTTGGTCAGTTTTTTTTAATTAACTATTTCACACTTTTTTTCATCCTTTTGATTTGGTTTTATTGTTTCACTTGCTCATTTCTATTTTTACGGAATTAATTTTTTTTCATCAAGCTTTTGTACCTCTTTTTCTTTTTGGCCTATTTTATTTTCTAAGTAGTTCTTTTTTCCCCAGTGAACTTTTGTGCCTCTTTTATCATTAGGTCAATTCTGTTTTTAATAATGTTATTTGTTTTATGTCACTTTTTAACAATTTTCATAATTGTTTTCATAATTTTTGTCTTTTCATAATTTTCTTACATCACTCTCATTTTTAAAAAACTCTTCTAGGAATTCTTATTGGGCTTGGGTTCAAATTGTAGCTTTTTTTGAGGCTTTGTTCATAGATATTTTCACAATGTTGTCTTCTTTTGAGTTTGTGCCTTGGTCTTCTCTGCCATTGTAGTAGCTTTTTATGGTCAAGTTCTCTTTTTCTTGTTTGTTAATTTCCCCAGCCTATTTCTTTATTCTGAACTTTATGTTAAAGTTGGATTCTGCTTGCCTTGGTGTGTGTGACAAGATCTTTGTATCAAGCTTTAGATTTTTTTGTGTTGCTAGTTTCAGAGCTAGCTCTGAGGACCTAAAGTTTTCAGTGCTTTCAAAGGGCTGCACCCTGGGAGAGGTGCAATCACTACTCTCTTGGTTTGTGCTCTGGCCTTTACCCTGAAAGAGGCCCCAGCCCCTGCAATAGTAATCCCCTTAGCTGATACTGTGACCAGGATTCTTCTTCCCCTGTCACCAAGCATAAACGCTCCTCTCTACCTTGGAACTAATATCTAGAACTGTATGGACAATAGAGTTGCCAATCAGTACCAGCTGTACCCAGCAACAAAAACTGCTCCCCTGCAATCTCTTTCTGGCCAGTTATTTTATCTTTTTACTATCTCTGGGGTAAGAGCTCCCAAAGCTGCAGCCACCATTTGTGCGTGCTCTCGATAGGTCTCCTCATGGGTGTCACAGATCTCTCCCACAGACCTGCTAAGTTTTCTTAGGCTGAGAAAATGTCTCAGTCTGACCCTTTGTGGGCTCTACTACTCTAAAGCTAGTTTTGAGGCGCTGTTTCAAAGTTGTTGGAAGGGGGACGTTGAGAAAATTCATTTGGGCTGCTAACTCAAATCTGCCATCTTGGCTCTACTGGCCAATGGGTGACCATGATAGGGTGAAATAAAAAAGGCAAGTAGCAGTGGCTGTCTCAGCTATACCCACTGGTACATATATACACATACACACTCCTGGATAGCAGTGTGGGTGGGTGGGATAGATGGGGGAAGAATGGTTTAGAGGCCTGGGTTCTAGTCCTGGCTCTCCCATGTAAACTTACCAGGTGAGCTCACGCAAGTCATGCTGGGCATCTCTGAGGCTCCAATCCCTTCTTTGTAAGAGGAGGTTGAAGTAGATGATTCTGAGCTACCTTTTTGATTCTGCAGCCTCTGGTTTAAGGTCCCAGCTCTGACATTCTGTGTTCTGTGCATGCTTGAGCTTTTTCTAAGGTTCCATTTAATTTTAAATTCTCTAAGAGGTCAAGATCCTTTGCTGATCATTGTCATGTGCAGAGAATCATAGTCACATTCAAATGATTGGTAAGCGGGATTGCCTGACTGTAGTGAGAAATGTGATAAGTAATGAGAACTGAAGGGAGCTAGGTTAATTGGGGGAGCTCCTTGAAACTCATGATTAGGAATCTTAATTTGATTCAAGGGACAATTCCACTTGGGCTATTGCTCATTAAGCCAAGGGCTCATTGCCACATAATACATTAAATGGTTAGACTGGCATAGCTGGAGAGATGCAATGCCCAGCATGTTACCTGTGGAGGCAAAGTTTTAGCTGCAGCACCAGCCAGTGTGTTGGCAGAATATCCAGCGGTGTTTCTAAACCTGAGGGATAATGCCCGGGTCCTCATGATCCTGTTCCAAATGGACGTGGGATAGACCATCTCTGTCTATGCAGTGCTACCAGAGGAGCTCAGAGTTAAAGCTAAGATCATTTGGAAAGGGCTGGCCAGAGAAAGTTTGTCTTTGGTTCTTCCTCCCTAGCTTGGTTCCATCTTGAATTAGGTCCCTGGAAGTTGCCCGAGTCTCAAGACAAGAGATTTCTATCACAGGGCCATGCCATAGCCATAATCATCATTTTGCCTTACACCAGCCAAAAAACTTGATTAAGATTCCTCTTCTGAGTCTCATTTTCTTTACATGTAAAATACTATTAACTTTAGCATTTAGTAACTCAACTCAATAAGCATGAACACTCTAAGGACTTTTTTTCCAGCTCTAAGTCTATGAGCCTATGAATTTTGTGCAAAACACTATGCAGTGGGGTGAAAATAATATTTAGAAGAGGCACAGTCCCTGCCCGCACAGAGCTTTCATTCTAGTAGAGGAATAAAACAGACTAGCACAGTCTCCTAAAATGTGCAACATTATGTAACTGCATCAGTAAAATACTAAATGAGGTTTGAGGGGGAAGAGCCTTACTAGTGGGACTCAGGGAAGACTTTCTTGGAGGAGATGGCAGTTGAACTGAGCTTTAAAAGTAGGTTAGAAAATGTTAATGGGAGCACTTTTGTGGTAGCAAAAAACTAGAAGCCAAGTAGGTGCCAATCACTTGGGAAGGCTGTCTGACAAAACTATGGTATATGAATATATGCAGTATCATTGTACTGTTAAAACGGAAACTGAATAATTTGCAAAAATCTGGGCAAGCTTGACTTAGATCACAGGATCAAAAAGACAGAAAGTTGGAAGGGAACTCAGGTGACTCAGAGTACAGAGTTTAGAGATAAGAAAACTTGAGTTCAAATCTAGTTTGATTCATTTATTAGCTGTGTAATCTTGGACAAGTCACTTAGTTGTGTCTGCCTCAGTTTCCTCAATTGTAAAATGGAGATAATAAAAGCATCTCTCTCCCAGAATTTTTGTGAAACTCAAATGAGATAATTATAAAAAGCCTGGCATGTAGTAGGAAGATACTTAATAAATTTTGATTTCCTACCTCAGGGGCTTTCTAGTCAACTATTTCATTTTACAAATAAAGAAACTGAGTTTCAGGGAGCTTAACTGATGCAAAGAGAAATAAAAACAAAACAAAAAAAATCCCAAACAGAATAGCAATCTACTCAATAATTACCAAAATATAAAGAAATCCCCCAAAGCATTTTAAAAACCCTCAAATTCAAGTAATCATCATGATTAATCCTATTCTCAGAACAGAGCATGAAAGGCACCTCCTGAGAGTTGGGGTCCTAGAAATGCAAAATGTTGTATATGCTGATAAAGTAATGGGGTCAGATGGTTTTACATAATGGTTTTTTCTTTGTTACATGGAAGAAGAGTAGAAGGTTGGGCATTCCAGGCATAGGGAAAGTCATAAGTAAATATTCAGAAATTCATACTTCTACAATTGACCTTAGTATTGTTGGGAAGAAAGCAGTTGGTAGAGCATGTGGAGCTATTGAAAGGATGGTATAAGATAGGTCTATGGATTTAGAACTGGAAGAGACTTCAGGGACCATCTAGTCCAGTCCATTCATTTTAAAGATGGGGAAACTGAGACCCAAAGTTATAAATGACATTCCCAAAGTCACACAGATTTTTTTAAAAATTTTTTTATTATAGCTTTTTATTTACAAGATACGTGCATGGGTAATTTTTCAGCATTGACATTTGTGAAACCTTTTGTTCCAATTTTCCTCCTCCTTCCCCCCACTCCCTCCCCCAGATGGCAGGTAGACCAATACATGTTAAATATTCTAAAGTATATGTTAAATACAATATATGTATACATGTTCATACAGTTATTTTGCTGCACAAGAAGAATGAGACTTTGAAACAGTGTACAATTAACCTGCGAAGGAAATCAAAAAATGCAGGCGGACAAAAACAGAGGGACTGGAAATTCTATATAGTGGTTCACACTCATTTCCCAGAGTTCTTTTGCTGGGTGTAGCTGGTTCGGTTCATTATTGAACAAATGGAACTGATTTGGTTCATCTTGTTGTTGAAGATGGCCACGATCATTAGAATTGATCATCATATAGTATTGTTGTTGAAGTATATAATGATCTCCTAGTCCTGCTCATTTCACTCAGCAGTCACAGATTTTAAGTGACAGAGTCAGGATTCCAACCCAGAACCTCACATTCCAAAACCATTGCTCCTTTTTTCCACTTTTATCACCCTAGGAGTATGAGTAGGAGCAGGAAGACTGACTATCAGGATCCTATCTAGAGCTTTTTAATTGAGAGCTACTGTTTTCTTTTGGCGGCAGCTAGGTGGCACAATGGATAGAATGCCAGCCCTAGAGGCAGAAGGACCTGAGTTCAAATTCGACCTCAGACACTTACTAGCTGTGTGATCCGAGACAAATCACTTAACTCTGATTGCCTCAGTTTCCCCCTTTGTAAAATGAGTTGAAGAAGGAAATGTCAAACCAATCCAGTATCTTTGCCAAAAGAAAAAACACACACACACAAAAATGGGGTCACAGAGAGTCAGATATGCCTGAAAAAACATCAATAAAAGAAATTGAATTGCATACTCAATGGGGCGTTATTTTGTTGTAGTTACCAGTTGGTCTGTTCATTGGGGAGAAGACACCTCCTCCCAGTGGCCAGCGCAGGAAGAGCTGCTATCATGGGTCTGAGGGAGCCCAGGGCTGGGGGGTAAGGAGGGGTGGAGGGAAGCTGCTTTGGTCCCCACAGCTTTCAGTCTGTACTCTGAGCTTTGGAGAATCCACACCCAAGAACAGGGCTTAGGCTGGGAAGCATCTTCCCTGACCTTTGCCTCTTAGTGTGACTAAAGACCAAAGAAAGATGGGGAAGGGATATTCTAGAATGCAATGCTGTTTACAAAATAATGGCAACAATAATCATTTTGCCTTTTCTCAAAGTATCTGAAGATCAATTCGCTCCTTGTTCAGCCTCCTAGTAGGACCAGTCATGGGGGAAGGTACAAATGCTGGATTGTTGTGACCAGGGACCATGCTGGAGTCATTGCTTCCCAGAGACATTTCCTTCTGTCTCCTACCTCCCTTAGGGACAAAACCTCCCCCAGCCCATTACACCATGGAAGTCAATAGGAGGATTAAGAGATGTGCTTTCCTCAGGTAATATTTAGGGTGGGAGGGGGCTTCCCTGTCTGTTATTGTCTGCTGACTGAGCAGTCCTGACAAGACAAGACCAAATTGGAGTCCAAGTTTTAGCTGCTAGGGTTATATGATGGGACATGAAGAGAGGGTTGAGGGAGGATGGCGTTAGACCCCGTGCAGAAAAGATGGGAGGGGATGGGAAAGGGAGTTAGTCTTGGGGAGTAAAATTCCTATAAGAATCATGCATCTGTCTTAAGATGGACTGGTGCCCTGTTTCCTCCTCAGACGTCTCCCTCCTCCATAGGCCAAGTGACCCCTTCTCTCCAAGTCTACCGTTATTGGGGACCACATGACAAGCCCAATTCAGGTGTGGGGTTGGGGAGGAAGGGGGAATATTCATTTTCTGGTTGTTTAGCTCTGAGCAGAGATAGAAATACATCCCTGGGAAGACCATGTCCTGGACAGATCCCACTCATCCAAGGAAGTTCAGAAAAGGCTGAATGACAGGGATGTGAGCTGGTTTCAGGGGACAGGAAGCTTCCCTTGTGGGTGATGGGGCGAGTAAATTGAGCAGCTGCAAGGGGGGAGGGGACTGGGCTTGGAGGAAGGGAGGGAAAGCAGGATGCAATGACCCAACCTCAAATGTGGCCCGAGGGCAGCAGCCGGAACACCAGCTTGGCCTGCCGTGGGGGGCATTAAATAACCACAAGTGGCCGGAGCTCCCGCCTTCTATTTCAACCCAGTGACAAACATTGTGTTCATAAGCCATGATAGATGAGCCTAATATGGGATCCCAGGCACCGCACTGGCAGCGGCCGGCCTAGTCTGCTGGCTCTGATTTTCCCATATATTTATTTATTTATGTATTCTCTATGATGGCAAAAGACCAAAGACAATAAAAGAAATTGAATTGCATATCAGATGGGGCATCAGAGAGAGAGAGATGGCCATAAATCGCACTGTATTTATTCCATAAATATCAGTACCTCCTGAATTGCCACTGCCCGTTATGAAGTTATAATAAGTAAGCTGGTCCCCTATTCAATTGCCTCCAGTCCCCCCTACTCCACCAGGGCTGTAAACATAATGCTACAGAAGATAAATAAATGAGCTGGGTGCAACTAAAACCAGGCTAGACTCTCCTGAGGCTCTGTGGTTCCACCCAACCCATCCCTCCTCCAGATTCCCACAGCACTTAACCAGCTTTACTACTTTCCAGACTAGGGAGAAGAAAAGAGAAGCCGGGTCCCAACCGCCAAAAAAGTTAGGTTCCGGAGCGAGGTTCTACATTCTACTTGGAATGCAGTGGGTTCTGGACCTTCAGTTCCCTGGTTCTGTGAAAGACAACAGGTCATTTCCTTGGAATCTGAGATGGAAAGGACCCTGGAATAGAGACCATGTGAGCACGACGAGGGCACCAGCCCAAGTGAGCTGTGGACAAGAACGGCTTCAGTGGTCCTAAGGAGGACACCGGCCTCTCCCATAAGGAGATTATCTGAAGGCAGCAGATTAAAGGAAAGGGAGCCTGAACCTCTGTTCTGGTATTCCAGGCTGCCCCATCCCACTGCTAACTGCGTTGGCAGAGAGGGATGAACTACCTCTGTAGTAGATCATGGTGGGGAGAGACAGTTGGCATTTCTGGGTGACTTTCTCTGTGTGTCTGTTTGTGTCCCCATGCATTATGTATGTCTCTGGGAAGGGTTTGCCAGTGATTATTCTGTGTCATGGGGTCTGGAAATGACTATGATATTAAAGATATTTGGCCTATCCCTATTCTGTTGGAGACTCTGGGTCGGAGGCTACAGGATCCTAATAGAATGTTGGGCTACAGAATGATAAAGCAGAAAGAAATTTAAAGTCCAGCTAGTCTAATGACCCACTAGGCAAAGACCCCTTCTCCATACCCCCAAAATTAAGAAGTTTAAGGGGATAGAAGTAGCAGGGTTGGCTCTGCTTAAGGATCTTACTAGAACCATCTTGCATGATATTTTTATTTAAAAGGCATTGTTGTGATTTTTATGAGAGGACAACAGAAGCTTTCCCAGACCATCTAATCCCTAGCTCCTCTGCCCTATTGAGTGCTCCCAAAAGCTGGTGAACCTGGGCTTGGCCCACCTGAGACTATTAGTTGATCTTCTCAATAGCCACAGGCACGGAGCATCCATCTAAGCTGCATGATCCTGTCAATCCTTTCCTTAACCTATTGTCTTTCATCCCCTGCCAATTCATCCTAAACCTGTTCAAAACAGAGCTCATTATCTTCTTCCCTCAAAACAACACCCCTTTATAAGCTTCTTTATTTCTGTCAGCCAGGTCCCAAGTTCAGAACATTGATTCATGCTTAACTCCTCATTCTCCCTCACCTCACATGTTCAAGCGGTTGCCAAATCTTGCAAATCATAACTTCACAAAACCTCCTATCCATTTCCTCCTCCTCACATCTTCCTTGAGTGGGGCTCCAACCAAATTTGTCCCTTGGTGGAAATCAGATGCACACATGATCTCTCACCAACAAAGAGAGGCCTTGGACCACAATGGCGACTGGAGTCTTGGCTCTTGTCCCGAAGTTTAAGAGCTGGCATGTTGAGAACAGAAGGGGCCAAAGCTGTTTCCTTTTTCCAAGCAGCTGCGGAATCCAAGTGGTCACAGTACGTGAGAGGCATTGTACCCAGCTGTGCCCCTGCTGAACGAGTGGGTGCCCTTTGAAATGCCCCCTCCCGTCCCTCCTGATAAGAGGGCTTCCCTCCACGTTTTTGGGGCTGACTTAATGAGTCTCACCTCTGCTTTTCCTCAGAAGGGTAATTCCTGTCTTGTCCATAGCTCCTCACCCCCATTTCGGGTACCTCTTCTCTAAGAGAGCTGGCTTGGGATGGTGACCATGGCGCATAACTTGGTCTTGTCCCTCCCTTCTTGCCTGGGTAATTTATGTAATAGATGAATCCCTTCTATCCCTCAGGATGTCATGTTTCTGCCCTTCTTTCTTTCCTTACTTCTCTCTCTCCCTCATACCATGTCCATGAGAGTGGCCCTGCCTCTCCCCGTCTCTATGTCTGTCTCTCCTTTCTGAGTCTCTGTCTCTCTTCCCTCTCTTTGTCTATTTCTCTGTTTTTCCTTCTATCTCTGTCTCTGTCTCTGACTCTCTGTCTCTTTGTCTCTGACTCTCTGTCTCTGTCTTTGTCTCTGTGTCTGTGTCTGTCTCTGTCTCTTCTCTGTGGCTGTCTCTGCCTCTATCTGTCTATCTCTCTCCCTCATCCCTCATGTCTCATGTCTCCCTCTCCCTGTCTCCCTCTCTTTTTTCCTTTAGCTAATAAGAGGGAAAACCGACCCAATTTATTTGGCAACAAATAGGAAGCAGTTGTGATTAAGAAGAGGGCGGGGGAGAAGTTTTAAGGAGGAAAAATACCTTGGGTAATGTGATCTACTGAGTCTTTATATTCTGAAATGTATCGTTGTGGACTCCAGCAGAAGGGCTGATTTAATATCTTCATGGAAAATAGTGCACCTGATCCAATTACCACAGGGATTTTGATACAGTCAGCAGTCAAGATGAAAGATTCAGAAGCACACACTGGAGAAGTAAACACAGAGACTGAATTACTTCCCTTCCCCAGGGAGACGTTAATCGCTTCAGGTCGAGGCCAGGTCACTGTGGGCCAGCCAGGGAAGATCTGACTGAGGTCCGAGGGGGAGGATCAACAGGAGCCCAATTGGCCCCATACAGTCCCAGCTGGTGTGTTGCCTGAATATGGACCCCTGGGCTAGGACAGCTCTCTATGATGACACTTGGGCAGAAGGGGCTGCTGGGATGGAGGATCGGCGTAGAAACTAAGGCAGATCAGCTGCTTAAATGATTTTCAGAATTCTCTTCCCATTTACCTTCCTTCCTATCTCCCAGATGCCTGTGCATTCTCACTCCTGCATCTTTTAAGGAAATTCTTATGGAATGTCCTCCTTCCTTCTCTTATCCAAACCCTTCCCATTCCTCAAGTTCCAACCCAATTTCTGCATTTATTCATTCACTCAACAGACCTGGCCAAGTCACTTAACCCTGTTTACCTCAGTTTCCTCATCTGTAAAATGAGCTGCGATAGGAAATGGCAAAATCACTCTAGTATCTTTGCCAAGAAAATCCCAAATGGGGTCCTAAAGAGTCAGACATGACTGAAAAATAAATACATTAAAAAAATACAAAGTATGGCAGCCCTGTTTGTAGTGGCCAGAAACTGGAAACTGAGCAGATGCCCATCAATTGGAGAATGGCTGAATAAATTGTGGTATATGAATATTATGGAATATTATTGTTCTGTAAGAAATGACCAGCAGGATGAATACAGAGAGGCTTGGAGAGACTTACATGAACTGATGCTGAGTGAAATGAGCAGAACCAGGAGATCATTATATACTTCAACAACGATACTGTATGAGGATGTATTCTGATGGAAGTAGATTTCTTCAACAAAGAGAAGATCTAACTCAGTTTCAAATGATCAAGGATGGACAGAAGCAGCTACACCCATAGAAAAAAACTCTAGGAAATGAATGTAAACTGTTCGCATTTTTGTTTTTCTTCCCAGGTTATTTTTACTTTCTGAATCCAATTCTTCCCCTGCAACAAGAGAACTGTTTGGATCTGCACACATATATTGTATCTAGGATATACTGCGACATATTTAACATATATAGGATTGCTTGACATCTAGGGGAGGGGGTGGAGGGAGGGAGGGGAAAAGTCGGAACAGAAGTGAGTGCAAAGGAGAGCTTACTAATGTTGTAAAAAATTACCCTGGCATGGGTTCTGTCAGTAAAAAGTTATAATAAAAAAAAAAGTACAAAGTACTATGTGAGGTTTAATGGGTTTTGTTCCCTTTGCTCTGAGTTCCTTAAGCACTTAATTTTTGTTGTGTACTGGGCACTTATCAGATCTCTCTTTTTTTTAAAAAGCTTTTTTTTTTCAAAACATATACATGGATAATTTTTCATCACTGATCCTGTGTTCCATATATATATATATATATATGATGTAAATTATATATTTGTGTTCCAAATTTTCCCCTCCTTTCCCCCATCCCCTCCCCTAGATGGCAAGTAATTCAATATATATTAAACATGTTAAAATATATGTTAAATCCAATAAAGGCATACGTATTTATACAATTATCTTGCTGCACAAGAAAAATCAGATCAAAAAGAAAAAAAGAGAAAGAAAACAAAATGCAAGCAAACAACAACAAAAAGAGTGAAAATGCTATGTTGTGATTCGTGCTCAGTTCCCACAGGCCTCTCTCTGGGATGGATGGCTCTCTTCAATACAAGATCATTGGAACTGGCCTCAATCAATTCATTGTTGAAAAGAGCCATGTCCATTAGAATTGATCATTGTATAATCTTGTTGATGAAGTGTATACTGATCTCCTGATTCTGCTCATTTCACTTTGCATCAGTTCATGTAGGTCTCTCCAAGACTCTCTAACACTTACCAGATCTCTATAAATTTACTAGTAATGCTTTCATGTACTTCTCTAGTTCATTGATGGTGCAATGGATGGAGTGCTGAGTTTGAAGTCAGAAAGACCTGAATTCAAATCCTAGTTTAGACACTTACTAGCTGTTTAACTTCAGGCAAATTATTTAATCTCTCTCAGTCTCAGTTTCTTCCCCTGAAAATGGGGATAATAGTTCCTATGTCCCAGAATTGTTGTGAAAATCAAATGAGATATATAAAACACTTTTAAAACTTCACAGCACTCTATAAATGCTAGAGATTATTCTTATTGCAATTTCAATCAGTCAATCTACCAAAAATATGTATTAAATGACTATTAAGTATAATAGGTGGCCAGACGATTCAGTGACTAGAGCTCTGGCCTAGAGTCAGAAAGAGCTGGGGATGGAAAGGGGAAGACATATAATCTTGCTTAGGGAGTGTTAACTCATTCAGAAAGACCTAGTAAATGTCTGCATTTACTGATTGTGTGACTCTGAGTGAAGGATTTAACCCCTGTTTGTCTTCATCCACTGGAGAATGAAATGGCACATCACTCCAATGTCTTTGCCAAGAATACCCATGGACTTCATTAGTATGCTATGTTCCATGGGATCACTAAGTATTGATGTGACTGAAAAACTGAGCAACAATAAGGGTAGTAGGATTTGACCAATGCTTTCTTTTTTTCCCCAAGAAACTATTTTATTAAAAATTTTACTTATTATTAATTAAAAATGTTAATTTATGGAATAAAGTGAGCATTTCTATAACAATATAATAAAAAGATGATTGTACATGAAACTACAAATCTAATATGTACAACTTGCTATTCCTTCTAAATATATAATACAGTTATGATGTAGATTCCTTTTTTCTCTTTTTTTCTTCCCACTTCTCAAAGATGGCTACTTTTAGACACAAATAGGTACATATATATGCATATATATGTGTGTGTATACACATATATATACATATGTATGAATATATCTGTATGCATATATACATATGTGTGTATATGTACATATTCACATATATGTAATACAAAAATATGAAAATTATATATTTGTATTTTTCCTATGCTTATTTGTATTTATCAGTTCTTTCTCAGGATGTATATAATATCTTTCCTTATATATCCTTTAAAATTAATTCAGGTATTTATAAGTGTCAAAGTCAAAATGACTTATTCACTCAAAAACATGCACATTTGGTGAATCTCTTTCCAGGAGTATTTCATGATGTGGATTGAAGCAACCTGACTGTCTATTTGAGAAAATTTGTAATTGTCTTAGGACTGTTTTCAGTTGGCTAACTATGACAAGCCACTGAGCCACAATGGAATATACATTCAGAAGCTACTAGCCAGTAAAATCTTTCCCTTTCTATGTTTCCTGGTTGTGCTGTGTGGAGGAAGGCAATGCTATAAGCCTTCAGGTGGAGAAGGGGGGTGTCTTGATCCTTTATCACTGCTTTATGCTTTTGCTATTTCTCTTGTTTCTGTTGGGTTTTTTTCTTTCCCACTCTTAGGAGTAAAGGAATTGAGGGAGTGAATATACTAGGTTGTGACCTGGTAGGGTTCAATTTCATTGATATAGACTTAAAGGAATACAGAAATGCAAGTTAAACTATTCCAAAGATTGGAGTACCAGAGGTCCAAGGAAAAGTACACTGAGATCTTGTGGGACACAGACCAGCATAAAAATGGACTTTACAGCTGGGATATTGTTTTCCAGAGCAACTTTGTCCATTGACTAAACCCGATTTAGAAATGAATTTGATGGAGTTGTTGTTTAGTTGTTTTTGGTCATATCTGAATTTTTCTGACCTATTTTGGGGTAGCAAAGATTAAAATGATTTGACAATTCCTTCTTTTATTTGTGAGTGCTTATAGAAACTGCTTTAAATCTGAGCCTACTGGAGAGACTTACACGAACTGATGCTGAGTGAAATGAGCAGGACCAGGAGATCATTATATACTTCAACAACAATATTATATGATGACCAGTTCTGATGGACCTGGCCATCCTTAGCAACGAGATCAACCAAATCATTTCTAATGGAGCAGTAATGAACTGAACCAGCTACGCCCAGAGAAAGAACTCTGGGAGATGACTAAAAACCATTACATTGAATTCCCAATCCCTATATTTATGCCCACCTGCATTTTTGATTTCCTTCACAAGCTAATTGTACAATATTTCAAAGTCTGATTCTTTTTGTACAGCAAAATAACGTTTTGGTCATGTATACTTATTGTGTATCTAATTTATATTTTAATGTATTTAACATCTACTGGTCATCCTGCCATCTAGGGAGGGGTGGGGGTAAGAGGTGAAAAATTGGAACAAGAGGTTTGGCAATTGTTAATGCTGTAAAGTTACCCATGCATATAACCTGTAAATAAAAGGCTATTAAATAAAAAAAAAAATCTGAGCCTACCTTCTCCAGGCACCTAAGAGAGAGAGTGGAGAGCTTACTAATGGAATGCTTATAATTTTTTTTCTTCTTGGGCTATTACTTTATCAAAGCTAATTGTTATTAATTGTTTAAATGGAATTGGGATGTTACACATCAGAAAGTATTGATAAAAGGGAGATGCTACCTGTATTTGTCAATTGATATTGGTATATTGATACACCAGAATGAGGGCTTAAGTCAATAGCATTAGAGAACTCTATAATCCCTCAACAGTGGTTCTCAAAGTATAGTCTAGAGAATCCTGGGGATCTCTGAAACCCTTTTAGAGAGTCTACAAATTCAAAAATAGTTTTTATTTCCAATATGGTAAATGTCTATAAATATAACCCAGATAAACAAAAACGCTTTGGAGAAATCTTCAATAATTTTTAATAGGATAAAGATACTGAAAACAAAAGTTTGAGAACCACTGCTCAAGAGTATCGCTAGCTCTCCAGGTGAGGGTGAAGAGGATTCTAGATATGGTAGTGCTCAGGGGGATCTGATTCATCAGTGCAAGCAGGATAAGAATCCTCAATATTTATTTAATTTATCAAATAATAAATTTATCAAAATTTATAGGTTCATAAATAGTAGACCCTGGACTGGGTACTAGAGATAAAAAGAAAAATGAATTAATGAAAAAATATTTATTTAGAGCTTACTATATTCTAAGCCATTCCTCTAAGCTTTAAGGATACAAATGCAGGCACCAGTGAGCATGCACTAAGAATCTGGCCTCTTTGGCTTTCCTCCCATTTTGCTTAGATGGTATGTAAAGCCTCTGGGGAGTAGGATGACACATACTGCCCAGGAACAATGGAGAAGTTGATTTAATCATGTTTCCCAGGTCTATAACTAGAGGGGGACAGTAATAGTAAGACAGTAAGTAGACAACTATAAGGAAAAAGTAAACTGATGGTCTTTGGTTGATAGTTTGGAGGTGGCAGCCAGAAAAGAGATCGTGTGTGTGTGTGTGTGTGTGTGTGTATATATATATATATATATATATATATATATATATATATATAAAATAGAAGAGACAGTCTTTGCCCTCAAGGAACTTCTGTTCTATTTCAGGATTGGGACTATATCTTGTTTATGGTGTCTCCAGTGCTGCCTTGCCTATAGCACTCACTAACTAGTTTTAACTGACAGCCCAAGGATCAGCTGTTAGAAAGATTTTGCAGTTTAGCCATCTCAGACATGATTGCCACAAAAAGACTGACTAGCTTGCTTTTGTCTTATCTTTGGATTAAAGTAACCTTACTTTAGGTATATTCAGAAAGTTTCAGTGCAAGTTTATTGTTTGGACACAAGTAGCTACTTTTTTAGCTAGTTAATTTTATCTTGGAAATCCAGGGAAGGGTCCTGAGGGAAAAGAACATAAGATAGATGCGTTTTATATTGTATTTTTAAATTTTATTTTATTTTTTTCAATTAACAAAAATTTTGTCTTCTTGCCTTTCCTATCTCCTTTGAAAAGAAAAAAAAACATAACCTTTGTGACAAATATGTATAGAGAATAAAAAAAATTTTTACCCTGGCCATTTCCAAAAAATACGTCTCTTTCTGCACCCTTGGTCCATTCCCTCTTTATCAGGAGGTGTGACATGTTTTATCATTGCCTGGAATTGTGGCTGGTCATTGCGTTAATAGGAGTCCATTTTATTTGTCTTTATGATGTATTACTAATATATAAATCATTTTCCTTATTCACTTCAATCTGTATTAGTCATACAAGTCTTCCAAAATTTAACCATTAAATTTTTCTTTCATCATTACTAATATTTAATAGTATTCTATTACATTCATAAACCATAATTTGCTCAGCAATCCCCAAGTAATAGACAACTTCTTAGTTTCTAGTTTCTTACCACCACCACTAAAAAACCAACCAAACAAAAAACCAACCTGCTATAAATACTTTTATATATATAAGTCCTTTTACTCTTTTTTCAGTCCCTTTGAGGGCATATGCCTAGTAGTGCTATAGCTAGGGCAAAGTGGAGGCACAGGTTACCAAATTTTGGGGGCATAGATCCAAACAGGTTGGACTATTTCATAACTCTAGCAGTGCATTAATGTGTCTGTTGTCCCACAGCCCCTCCAAAATTTGTTATTTTCTTTTGCCAGTTTTGCCACTCTGAAGGGGGAACCAGGGTTAAAATTTTAGTGTGAGTTTTTACAACTTGGAAATCAACAAACTCTATATAATCAGGGCTTGATTTATTGTTTTGTTGATTGTCTAAACTTAAGAAAGTGAAGCAGAAAATGTAAATAATACAGATAAACTTAAAAATGTGTCATATATACATTTTCTCCCCTCTCCCCCAAAGTTGGTTCTTACAGATTTACCAGCACATCTTTGGGTAGAATTTTAGAGTTGCTTTAATTTACGTTTCTTAATATTAGAGATTTAGAACTTTTTTTCATATGGCTATTGATAGTTTGCATTTCTTACTTAGACAATGGCCTGTTCTATCCTTTGACCATTTTTTGAGTAAGGGTCTTATTTTCATGAATTTTTACAAGTTCCTTAACTATCTTGAAAAAGAGGCTCTTTTTAGAGAAACTTGTTGCAGAAAATAAAAACCCTTCCCCCAAATATTTGCTTTCCTTTTAACTTTGGCTACATTGGTTTTGTTTGTGCAAACCTTTTAAAATTGTGATTCTATCAGTCTTGGTCATGAACTCTTTCCCTATCAATAGATCTGAAAGGTAATTTCCTCTTACTCCTTTTATTTGTTTATGATGCCATACTATTTATGTCTGACATGTATGCATTGGGAATTTGTCTTTGTGTATGATATGAGAGGTTGGTTTTTACTAACAGATTGCTTTCCAGTTTTCACAGAAGTCTTTGCCCAATAATGAATTCTAATAATTAATTGAACTTACCAAACATTAGAACACAGTGGTATTTTATAGTATACTGAAAAATACCGTATTGTGTGAAGACAGCGCATGGTTGTTCATTTGCTTCTGTTTGCTGTATACCATTTTAGTCATCCATCAATCTCTCTCTTAATCATTTCAAATCATTTTCATGATTATTGCTTCACAGTATAGTTTGAGATCTGGTACTGGCAGGTCCCTTTCCTTTTCATTATTTCACTTGAGATGCTTAACCTTTTGTTTCTCCAAATGAATTTCATTATTAAATAATCCTTTGATAGTTTTCTTGGCATAGCAGGGAGTGTTTTTATCTTTATATTCCCAGCACAGCACGCTGTGAAGACCTGAGTTCAATTTCTGTTTCTAACAGATACTTACTGACCTTGAGATTTTGGACAGGTCACTCAAAGAGTTAGTGCTCTGGATAATTCTTTAAAACTATACATTGATATAAAGGTGCAATCTGCATTGATAGGAGTTTCCTATATCAAAGAAACCACGGGTCCAGTCCCAGGCATAATGTCCAGTCCCAGGGGGACTTAATATGTTTATCATATGCCTACTTTGCTCCTACCTTTATTATCTTACAACCCAAAGCCTGAATAAATGTAAATAACTGCTCAGGGCTTGGATCTTTCAGATTAAAGCTGGAAGCCTATTGTGAAGGTGCTGAGGTATGCATCCACGCGCACACATGCACACACACTCATTTCTCCCCCCATCAATCAGACTTTCCTAGAATCCGGACAGACCACTGGTGAAGAATGAAGAACTTGGGCGACTTAGAAATTCCTCAGATGGCTGGTAACAAGGTTCGGGGAGCACCTTCACATTTTGTCTCTGTTTTCTTTTCTGACGGTGACAGAAAGAAAAGGTTGTCTTGGTAACTCAGACTGAGTTGACGTAAGTCGTTTTGCAATTTTTTTTTCTTCTCTAAAGAAAGAGATAGAGAGACAGACACAGAGACGCATACAGATACACATAGAGATAGGTAGACAGAGACAGCCACAAATAGAGAAAGATAGACAGGGTTGTACAGGCAAATGTAAAGAGACAAGGAAAGACAAAAAGACACAGAGAAAGACAGACAGAAACAGAGGGGAAATGTATTACCTTTCTTTGATCTGGATAAAAGTAAAAAGCAGATCTTATGATTTCCTCTCCTTTTCCCCCCAAACTCAAGTCATGAACCCTTAGCTCTAAGGGAGCAGAGAGGTCAGAAAAATTCTTGAAACAAGGCAGGGGATTTGTAGAGGAGTCACTCTCTGTGCTCTTTAGGACTGCACTATCCCATGTCACACATTTCTAATTCCTAAAACACTATTCCCATGCCCAACATCTAGACAGAAGCACAGGCAGAAAATGCAGCTTGAAGACCAAGAGTTCTGGGAACCTAGATAAGGATGCAAACTAAAGAGGAATTAGAGGAGATCCTTGAAACCATTACAATGAAGTTGAACCACAAAAAAGATTTAGAGAAACCAAAAACTCCAATATTTATGCAAGTTCGGAAAAGGGGATGCTATCTCTTCAAGGGTATCAGAGACAACTTATACTAGCTGGGATGAACAGCCACAAAATGAAATAGAAAAAAAAGATTCATTTTCTGAATTGTTGGGGTTTTTCTTCCTATGCTTATCTACAATTCAACCAAAACAAATTAACAGAGAACTTCTAGAAAGATGGCCCCTTTAAAGGTTATATCTAAGCCTGGATTCCTTTCATCATCTCAAAATAGGAAGAAATGTGCCAAATAAAATAGAAGAACAAAAATAATGAGGGAGAAAGCATAGAAATCCTCACAAAGAAAATCACCACAGAAAAATCAGCTGAGACTAAAGAAAAAAGAAAAAGACCTCTTAATACATTGGAGAGAATGTGAGAAAAGAAAATGAAAGACAAAATCTCTAGAAGAGAAGATTAATTCTATAATAAGTACAACTATAATCCCAGGGGAAAAAAATGAATCAATCATAAGAATCTCCAGGATATTTGAAAAACCTAATTAACAAAAGGAAAAAAAGATAAGGATAAACATTTAGTGCTCTTAAAGAAAAACTCAGAAGTTAATCAGTGATTTGGAATGAAAGATAGAAAATTTTAACAAAGTAGTAGACATATTAATGAAGAAATTTAAGGAAATAAAACAAAATAGAAGTGTTACAAGAAATACCAAAGGAAAGACAAAAGTCAGCCAAGTTAGCAAAACACATGTGGTCTTTATAGGCAAAGAATAAACATTTGAAAGTCAGAACTCAAAAAGATAGAAAAAATTCAGAAAAAATTCTAAGTATCCTATTTTAGTGAGTCATACCAGAACATTGCCCAGAAGTATTAAAACTAGAGGATAAAGTATAACTTGATAGAATTTATAGGATGCCAAGAGAGAGATTTGAATTTGTCACTTGGAAGTATAGTTACCAAACTCCAGAGCTTCTTATTCTAAAAGAAACATTAAAAGTGGCTCTCAACAATTCCGATAGACTTGGGATGGTAAATGCTGATCACATCCAAAGAGAACCATAGAAACTGAATATGGATTAAAGCAAAGTATTGTTTGTTTTTTTGTTTTTTCTTTCTCGAGTTTATTTTTCCTTTTTGATCTGATTTTTTTTCTTATACAAAATGACAAATATGGAAATATGTTTTAAAAGATGGCACATATTTAACCCATATCAGTTTGCATGCTGTCTTGAGGAGAGGGGAGATAAGGGAGGAAGGGAGAAAAATTCAGAACACAAAAGTTTTACAAAAATGAATATTGAAAACTATATTCACATATGTTTGGAAAAATAAAATACTATTTTAAAAAAGTAGCTAGTAACAAACAGTTCACATGCCAAGGAACTCCAATGTAAATCACGCAGGACTACTCATAAATAACAAGAAATGAAAGGAAAAGTTAGGATATAAAATATATAAAACAACAACAACAACAACAGAGAAACAAACGAAAATAGCTTATACCCAAGGATAATTTATTCAGCAAAGCTCAGCATAATTTTATTGGAAAAAGCAGATCATCACTTATTTGAGGCCTTTTATCAGATGGAATAGAAAGAATCAAAAAAGCTTAGAATTAGAGAGACTTTAGAGGAAAGATACTTGATATAATGTATATTGGGAGCAAATCAAAAATGTTTCATATAAGGTTGTGTCTAGTACTAATTTTTTTTTCTTTTCAAAATAACATAGTTAATACATTCTGGCCAAATTTCATTATATAGTTGCAAAACTCCACTCTAACTTGGTTTTAGTCAATCACTCATTTCTAATATTGCTCCTAAGGAATACTTTTTATCATCTTTTTTCCGAACAGTGTGCTTTCATAGAATAAATCACACACGCATTTCCAATTTTATATTATGTGGAGTATGTCTATACTTGAGGATTCTCCTATTGGAGAGCATCTCTTTAATCTGTTCTCTGAGTCAGTATCACAGAATGATAGGATCTCAGAGCTGTACGTGGACTCTGAGATCAGTCAGAAAGTTCACATCTGATTAGGAATTCTCTCTACAATATCTATGACAAATGTTCATCTTTCTTCCACTTAAAGATGTCCAGGGATTGGGGAGTCCACTGTTGTTCCTGGCAACCCATTCCATTTTTGCACAGAATCAACTCTTAGGTTTTTCCTTTACTCCAAATTCAAATCTACTTCTTGACAACTTGTGCCCACTCCTTTTTGTTCTGTCCTTTGGGGCAGGCACAGCAAGCTAAATCATTCTTCCACATGACAGCTCTTCAAATACCTGAAGACAGGTATCATGTCTACCTTAAGTCTTTCCTTCATGTTAAAACTCCCCACTCTTCAGCCAATCTATATCTGAGGCTAGATACCATATTATTAATGCTTAAAAACACATACACACAATTCATAACTTAATGGTTGTCGTAGATGGCTTTGACACAGAAAAGCCAAGAAATCTCAGAGGTCAGTTCACTATGAGCAAAATCTTGCTGGCGCTTGGTTGACAAGGGTGGCTGACTGTCCTCCCCTGGTATGATCAAGGGAAGCTCCCATTAATGCACATGTTCCTTCCCTTACTTAGCCAAGAGAGATTTTTTGAAATATACATAGCAACATTTTACGTTAAAAGTCTTTCCTGTATGTTTGGAATGGCAGTCCATTTGCTGTCATTAACTATAGATGGGATAATTTCTCCTGGAGGAGAGGAAGGTGGGAGTTGCTCATAATAATTAGGGCTAGTCGCCCAGGCAGGCGCACTGTTTAACTGGGGTCTTTCTCCAGTGGGATTTTCTTTTCTAGGCTGCCTTTTGAATTTTTTGTCAGCTAAGCTCTTCTGTTCCAAACTCAGAGAAAAATTTTGGGAAGACAGAAATGCTCTCACTCTCTCACCCACTACCTCCTTGGAGAGGCATGCTCTATAATCCCACTTTTATGGTTATTCCGGTTTAGGGAGGGGACCCCACAGCCATCACTTGTTGGAAGTCCTTCCTACTATCATTTCAGGATCCAAAGAGGGCCCTCATCTTTGTCCCCAAGAACCATTGTTGAATGGTTCAATACAATACTTTTGCAGATACTCTTACATCATTAGCATGGGATGGTGGGTAGAGTGATGGATTCTGATGGTAGGAAAACTTTGTTTTTGAGATGGTTAGACACCCTGGCTGTGTGACCCTGGCCTTTCTGAGCCCCAGCAAAATGAATGAAAATGTGTTTATTAAGTGCCTACCATGTGGGAAGCTAGGGATACAATACAGAAAGAAAACATTTGATAGTTTCTGCTCCTATACTAAGTCTCTTCGAGATATAGAGGTAGGGAAGATTGAGAATTTTAGCAGGCAGTGATAGGTCATGTGGTAAAGCCTGGTGGTCCTCTATCTCACCAGAAGGAATAGAGTCTATGACTTTCAATTATCACTTGTTAGTTGTCAGTCAAGCAATCCAGAGAGGGACAACAACAGCTCCTATATCACAGAGTTTATGTGAGGATAAAATAAGATTATATATATATATATATATATATATATATATATATATATATATAAAACACTTTGTAAAGTTCCAAGCTCTATATCAGTGTAAGCTATTATTATTTGATTCTCCTAAGGAGAGAGAATGGAAAGGGCAGGAATTATCATTCCTATTTATAATACAACAGTACAAAAGAATCTGTGATTTAATTGATGTGAGAACTCCCTTCATCAAGGTGACACTTTGTTCATTTACAATCTTAGACAATTGTCTAAGGTTCAGAGAAATTGAATTACCTCTTCATGGTCACACAGTAAGTGACAATAGTAGGATCTGAATCTGGGTTCTGCTCAGGGGTTTCCTGGTAAATTTTTAACAACTGATTCCCTGTAGGTGCACACCATGCTTTTAAGTTTAATCTTCATCATTAAGTTTTTCTTCATCCCTTTCTTCAGTCTAGAAATCTACAATAAGCCCTGATCTGTTGCATTGGCTGATTTTTAAAGGTACGAGCTCACAGTGAAAATTTAACAATTGGCTTTTGTCAGTCGACTTGAGCTGGCTCGAGCTGGCTCCAATACATCCATCATTCTTCCTGATTCCAAGTTTATTATCCTATCCTATACATGATAGTGGCTTCTCACTATCTCCATTTCATAGGAGAAAAAAACCAGAAGCTCGGACAACTAAGGAAAATTGCCCTAGCTTATATAGTCAGTGAATGACATGGCTGGTGTTAAAACACAGATTTCTTAATTTTAATTCTAAATTCATCTCTGGATGCCCCATTGACTTCAGGACTTATACTCTCATACTGAGTACTTGAGAAAATGAATGCTTGGCCATGCTATCCCTCTATGAATGGAAGTTCATAAGAAATGAGAGCTAGAAGGGGCAGCATTTTACAGATGAGGAAATGGGTTCAGAGAGTCCTGATTAACATCACTGAACAATGGAAAATACAGAATATAAACCCTGATTTTCTTCCTCCAGATCATTTGACTAGTCCGTGTTTTCTCTCTGGATTTCCCCTCATTACTTAAATTCATGGGATTTAGAGTTGAAAGGAGTTAGAAAAGGTCTAAGTCATTACCTTCTACTTACAGAGGAGGTGACTGAAATCTAATCTGACTAAATGACTGGTAAAACTCATATAGTGAGTAGGAGACTTAGGAACCAAACTCAGGTTCTCTATAACAAATCATAGGATTATGGAGTTAGATACAGAAAGGACCTCAGAGATCGTCTATTTCAATCCCCTTATTTTACAGTCAAGGAAACTGAGGCACAGAGAGGGCCACTGAATTGTCTGTGGTCACAGAGAGTGAGTCACAGAACTGGGATCTGAACCCAAGCCTCATCGAGTTAAATCTTGTATTCTTTTCACTGTACTTTTTTCATCATATCCAGTATACTTTCTAGGCTTGGCTCCCAAGACCCTAAGGGGGCAGAATCAGGGAAAAAAACATAGGGGAGGGCACATAGATTCAACCAGTCAAAAGAAATTCCTATAACAAAAGCCAGAACATGAGTCAGATCCACAACCACAAAGTGAGCTCCTGCCAACCAGACTGCTTCCTCCTTCCTTGGTGATACTTCCCAGCCCAATACAAACTGCAAAAGCCCAGGAACCAGCCTGATTTGATATTATTTCAGATAAACAGCTCGTGTATTTGATTTCAAGCAAAAGGATCATCTGGATCTGGGATGGGGAGGGTTTCCGGGACCCTCAAGGATGCTCCATGAAGACCTGCCTCCCAGTCGTAGGCTTTCTTTTGGACCTGATAGCACCCCCTCCTTTACAGTCCCTGACAAACACTGGTCCATTCAGACAGCAATGGCACTGTCTGCTTCCTCTCTGCCCATCTGGAGCTGTTCAAAGCCAAATTTTCTTAGAAACAATAGGATATAATAAGTCAGTCCAATCAATATTCCACTGTAGTAGCAGGAGAGTGAAGAGAGGAACAGGCCGAAGAAGGGAAGGGATGAAAGATATTTTGCGCAACTCCCAAGACTGGTTTGTCCTCCTCAGAAAGCCTGAGAAAGAATGCTTTTGATGTTTTGTGATCGCCAGCCCCTCACAGATGGTTCTATGCCTCCCTGGAAAGAGGCAGCCCAATTCTTCCATAACTAATTGGTATTCAGCAGGTACCCAAGAGCAGCACCCTCAGCAGAGTCCTGGCCCTGGCATTTGGTGACAGCTTTTGGGGTGGGGCCATTGGGTAGCTTATTCCTAGAAGCCCCAGAAAGGAAAGAAGAATCCATCTGAAGAGAAAAGGTCTCCGAATAGCCCACAGGTCTCAGAATCCAGGGCCTATTCTGCCTTAAGAAGGGTCTGTGTGACCTTAAAGCCACGTGTGAGGTCTCCCCCTGGATGATTAACTGCATGTTGTCAGAATTTTTTCCCTGGGACAGCCAAGTTGCCCAGTGGGTCGAGGGCTGGGCCTGGAGTCAGGAACACTCAGCTTCTTTCTAAGTTTGAATATGAACTCAGATATTTTCTAGCTGTCTGACCCTGGGCATGTTAATTGTTTGCCTCAGTTTCTTCATCTGTAAAATAATCTGGAGAAGGAAATGGCAAACCATTCCAGTATCTTGGTCAAGAAAACCTCAGATGGGGTCATGAAGAGTCAGACATGGCTGAGCAACAATAAAAACTTTCTGACTGGCCTGGCTACTTCAAAAAGCATTTACTTTGTGCTTACTACACACCTGCTAGGGACCAGGGCTTAAAAAGACACAAATGTAATAGTCACTATCTACTTACTGAGAGGAAACAATAAAAAATAAACAAGCAAATGAATGTCCAGAGTAATGGAAGAGGGGGAAACACTTAAAACAGAGGGCATTAAGAAAGATTTTGTTTAGGATAGGGCGTCTCAGCTGATCCTTGAAGGGAGAGGAGGTAGGGTTTCCAAGAGGATGTGTGGAGGAGAGAACTCCAGACATGGCAAAGACACTGAGGCAATCCCACATCCTCATCAGTCTTCTTGCCAGTTTTTTGTCCTCTCAGTAATTCATCTCATTCCCACTGCCAGGTAAATTTCCTAAAGCTTTCTAATTGTGTCATCTCCCTGTTCAAAAGTCTTCAATGGCTCCTCATTGCCTACCTAATAAAATTCCAAATCCTTAGCCTGATATTTAAGTATCTTTAGAATGACCCAAGTCCTGCCTTTTGCTATTCCCTGAATACATATAATTCAGATATTATGTCTTCCATAAAGTCTTCTCTCAACTTTTCCTCCCTTTGTCTATCTCTCTATTTCTGTCTTTCTCTGCCTCTCTGCTCATCTCTGTCTCTGTCTTTTTGTCTCTGTCTCTCTTTCTGTCCTTCTGTTTGTCTTTCTCTTTCTCTTTTTTGTATCCCTCTATCTCTGTCTCTCTGTCTTCCTCTGTTTTTCTCTGTCTATGTCTCTCACATTGTCTCTTGCTCTCTATTTTTGTCTTTCTCACTTCTGACCTGTCATAGAATCCTGTTCCTTTCTAGTCATCTGCTGGAAGCAGCTGGGTTGCTCAGTGGATGGAACAGTGGACCTTGGATTCAAATCCAGTCTCAGACCTTAGTAGTGAAGTGACCCTGGACAAATCATGGAACCTCTGTTTGCCTTAATTCATTCAATTGTAAAATGGGGGATAAAAATAGCATATATCTCACAAGATATTGGGAGTATCAAATGAGATAATACTCGTAAAAAATTCTTAGCACAGTGCCTGGCACACAGTAGGTACTATTTAAATGCTAAAGGAGCATTTCCTTCCCTCCTCTAGATCTCAGTTTCCTCCACTATCAGATGAGGAGGGGGGCTGGGTGATCTCAATGGTAAAGGTCCCTAACCTGTCTGACATGTCTGATCTTCCCAGAGTGGGGCACATCACTGGTTCTTGAGCAGAAGCTGTGGGGGATGACCCAGACTCTTCTTGTTGGCCCCAGTATTCCCTGGATCATCTGAACCACACACCTCTGCTCAACGGCCGTTTACCTCAACGGCACAGGGTGCCCTGCCACAAGGCAACAGGCCTATTTTTCCTCTGCCAACATCAGTGTGTTTTTCCTCTGAGCTGAGCAAAGCAGATGGTACTGTTTCAATTCTGTCTCCTGCACCTGGCCCTCAGGGGCTAGGCCTCCATGAGCTAATAGGTCTTTGCCACCTTCAATACCTATGCATTCTTAACACATCCCCTTCAGGTACAAGGGAGCCCAGGCCTGCTGCCTTTGCAGGGATGTATCCGCTCCCTGTGCCTTATTTCTCCAAACCCAAAGCTGCTCATTCAGAATGGATTTTATTCTTAAAGACCTAGTACCACCTGCCAAGTAACCCTGGGTCCTATTTATGCTGAAAATTCATACACAAAGCCAAAGTACTTATTAACCCTTCACATTCCTATCTTCTAATTAAATAGAGAAAATTTTATTCATTCAATAGAGGAACATTCATTAAATATAATTGCTAGGGGGGAGTGCCTCAGGTATCCTATCTTTAAAATGGGTTAGATGGTCTCTTATAGCTTGTAATCCTTACATTGTTGGTGTCCTCTTTCTTCAAATTACTTTGCATTCATTTATTTGAGTTCAGATTGTATTCTCCAGTAGAATGTAAGCTTCTTGATGGAAGAAATTTGTTTTCATTTTTGTGATTGAATCCCAAGTGCCTAGCATGATGCTCAGTCCATTTGTTGTTCAATTGTGTCCAACTCTTCATAACCCCATTTGGGGTTGTCTTGGCAAAGGTACTGTAATTGTTTGCCATTTCCTTCTCCAGCTCATTTTTTAACAGATAAGGAAACTGAGGCAAACAGAATTAAATGGTTTGCCCAGTATCGCTCAGGTAAGTAAGTATCTGAGACCAGATTTGAACATAGGAAGTGTTATCTTTTTGCTTCCAGGCCTGGCACTCTAGCCACTGTGCTACCCAGTTGCCTCATAGCAACTCTTTAAGAAATGCGTGGTGAACTGAATTGAATTGTATCCCTCAACCCATTCTCCAGAGTTAAATCAGACATACCAAAGAACTTACTGTCTTTTTACTCTTTTGGAGCAGGGGTTGATGAGCCTTAGCCAAGGTGCTGAAATGGGCGGGGCAGAAAACAGGGTGTCTCACTTACCCTTAGCAATGGTTGCCTTGCCAGCCTCCCAGGGGTATTATCATCACAGTACTTAAAGTTTTCTCATGTTCTGGTCTCTAAGAGACAAATATTCCTTGTGTACCAAAAAAAAAAAAAAAAAAAAGTTGCCCTTCTCTTGTAGCTTGGGGCATTTTATTGCCAGAGGGACAGTGACGAGAGAGAATTGTCTTGAAAGGTAGCGCAGTATGATGGGTAGATTGCTGCACTTGGTTCTGGGAAGTCTTGGATTCAAGTTCTATCTCTGTTACTTATTAACCTGAGCATGATGCTTGTTGTTCATTCAATCACGTCCAACTCTTCATAACCCCATTTGGGGCTGACCAAGAACAAGTCACATAACTTTTCCATCTGACATTTCTGTCAGGACTGACCTTCTAGCTGGGACTTCTCTACAAAGCTGGGGCCGAAGGGGACTGGGATCACGGGGGAATCCCAAAAGGATAACTTTCAATTTTCTGCTCTGTAAAATGGGGAATGTCTGTTGGTTGTTTGATCGTTGTCCTGTATTCTTGACGAAAACCAAAATGGCATCACTCTGTTGGGATCAAAGAACAGTACATCTCACTGGGGCTGATCAGAACAATACAAGCTTGGAAGACTCTATAACAGATCAGGCACAAATAATCCGCATGAATATTTGGAGTAGAGATGTCTCTACATCTGTACATCCAACATGCCTTTGGAGCTCCTTTGCTCCTAGAGCACAGCACATTCTTTGATGCAGGCATGCCACGCTGGTGGTTCTGTGCCAGTGCCTCTCATGTCTCACATAACATGTAAATTGCTTTGTAAATAGAAAATTGTTATATGTGTCAATTATTATTGTTGAGGGATAAGCATTTGGCAAACAAACCGGTTATGAGAGATATAATAAATAAGCCTTTTAAGATTTACAAAGCATTTTAAAAAATATATTATCCCATCTGACATAACCCTGTAAGGGAGGGTCCACAGAGATTATTAGCCCCATTTTCAAGTTGGGAAAACTGAGGATCCAAGAGATAGAGTGGTCACAAGGCCAGCAATGGTCAGAAGTAGGATTTGAAGGCAAATCTCTCCGGACTCAAGGAGCCCATTGTTCTTTCCAGTATCTGACATTGCCTCTTTAGTCCTAGAAGACATAAATGAAAAAGCAAGTGGCAGAGACTTTTTTAGGCTTTTGCCTTAGGCAAGCCTCCCTCACCTTCTAGTCCAGTTCAGAATTCTCCACTGAAAGTCCCCTCCCCCTCTGACATGCACATTTGTATGTGTCCCACAACTATTTTTGGGGCCTTGTTAGAATAAAATTCCTATAATCAAGGGCTCTTCCAGGTGAGAATTATATAACCCAAGATAATACTGCTGTGGTGGTGGGAATTCTAGGTCTGATGCTAGAGCAACTAAGCCTTACAACGGAGCCATGGCTTCCCAATACTGACAGGGTCCCTGACATTTAGTGGTTTCTAATATTTTTACATTCCAAATCTCACTGGATCCCCAAGACTTCCATGAATTAGACATGATAGTTATCATTGTTCCCATTTCACAGATGAGGAAGCAGACCTAAAATGTAACTTCCCTCAAAGCAAGTTAGTGACTTGCTGGATGGTGTCTGGGTTCCCTCTGCCTCTATGTCTTTAATCCTCTGACCCTCTTGGGATTCCCCCCACGATTCCCAGTCCCTTTCAGTCTCAGCTTTTTAGAGGAGCCGGGGATTTCTTAACTCCCAGTACTGTGTTCTCTCTCCTTATCCCATGCTCCCATTCTTTCCTGCATCCCAGGAACAGCGGGGCTGGTCCGTGAGCCCAAGGCCAGCACAGCTCTACAATGGCAATGAGGGAGGACAGGCAGTCAGTTCTACTCACCCTGCTGAAAGGAGCCCAGCTCTGATAGACAATCCCATGCTACCCCATAGCTACTCCTATGTCCCTGATGGCTGGCCCTTCCAAGCTCAGCTCTCCTAGGTCCCAGGCGGTCATGAAAAATGTGACACTCAAAGTGGGAAATTAAAGTTTAACAGAGGTAGATGCATATTTAATGAAACTTAGCAAAGCATCTTAAAAGACAACCAAGCAGAGTCCTTCTCTCTCTTTGCTTCCTCCCCTCTTCCCCCCAGGACTGGAGAGACACCTGAGCCCAGCTCCCACCCACCTGGCAGGCCCACCCCAGCATGGCGGCCTCCCTCATCTGTTTGCAGTGACATCCCCACGACAACTTTGCATTCTGCTCTCCTGCCTGCTGTGGAGCGCCAGGGTCTAAGATCTTTGAGAGTGCTGCCCTTTCATTATTAATATGATGATGATGTCTGAAGATCTGTGTGTGGAGGGCCTATTCTCTGATTTTAATGGCCTGCTTCCAAAAACTCCACAGCCTGGCTACTCAAGGGCTAGATGCAGAGCTGCCAGTGCTGGCTTTTTTTCCCTTTGTCTCACCTCCCTCTGGCCCTGCTCTGCTCCCCCTTTTCCATCTGGCATTTCCATCAGGAGTTCCCCTCTCGCTGGGGCTCCCCTAAAAAGCTAAGACTGAAAGGGACTGGGAATCATGGGGGGAATCCCAAGAGGGTCAGAGGATTAAAGACATAGAGGCAGAGGGAACCCAGACACCATCCACCAGTCCCTTCAATTTACAAATGAGGAAACTGAGTCCCCCAAAGGTTAAGTGACATATCCAAAGTCATACAAGGAATTAAGTAGTGGAATCAGGCTTTGAACCTAAGGAAAGGATTACCAATAGATTATATCTTAGAATCATCAAGTGTCAGAGCTGAAAGGACTCTAGAAATCATCTTGCTCCTCCTATTTTTACAGCTTTTCACAGCTGGAAATGATTCATCCAAAATCACCCAGCTGGTCAGTGGTAGAACCACAACTTGTCTTTGCCCGGGGCACACACTTGGTGCTGAAATAGAAACCATAGCTGGGAGGAAAAAGCATTTTGCCCAGAGAAACATACTCTAGTTCCAGAGCTGAGGAACCTGACTTAGCCATATTTAGCTCCCCAAAGAGAAGTAACATACTCAACGTCCCCTCCACCTCCATCAGTAATTCCTTGTTCCCCCAGGGACACTGTAACTAAAATTGAAAAATCCTTGGCCACAAATCTTCACTGTCCTCTTACATTGCACAAACATAGGATTTCCAAGTCAGTCTTCCTCATTGCTTCATCTTTGCTCACAAAAAGTTAGAGGTGATGTAGAAAAGGGAAGGGGCCTGCTTATGAGACCGCCTACCCCAGTCTTGATGATACTGGAAAGAAAGTGATGGGCTGTGAAAAGATTGTCTCTTTGAAGGCAGCAAGGTCATCATCAATTCCTTCTCCTCTGTTTTCCCTCTCTTACCTGTTTCCCAGAGTTCTACTTACCCACCTGTATATCTGAGCAGCATTGATAGTACTTTATTCTGGCCAAACTGGGATACTTCATATGTAACGTATGTAACATCTCACCTCAGATCTTGGAATCTTCTGCCTAAAATGCCCTCCTCCTCACCTCTACCTCTTAGAATCCCTAGCTTGTTTTAAAAATCCAGATCAGATATCACTTCCTTCCTGAGGCCTTTCTTGGTTCTCCCTTATTCCTCCAAAAAAAAAAATCAGCTTTGTTTTTATTATGTACATTTTGAAGGAAGAGGAGAAGGAAAGGAACAAAAATATATTAATTACCTACTATGTATCAGGTACTATGCTAAATGCTTTTACTAAGATTATCTCCTTTGATCCTCACAAGAACTCTGGGAGGTAGAGGTGCTATTATCAGATCCCCATTTTACAATTGAGGAAACTGAGGCAGACAGTGACTAAAAGACTCACCCAGGGTCACATAGCTAGTAAGTATCTGAGGTTGGATTTAAACTTGGGTTTTTCTGACTCAAGGTACAGTGCATTATCCAGTGAGTCACTTGGCTCTTATAGGATTGTGGAGTTTGTGTCAGAAAGAACCTTGGAAATCACCAGATCCAAGTCCTTCATTTTACAGAAACTAAAGCTGAGAAATTGATTGGCCTAGGGTCATATAGTTAGTGAGTGTGGAAGGATTGGAGAGAATGGATAGAATACTGTACCTGAAGTCAGGAATTGTATGCTCCTTCACAAGTCACTTCAACTGGGTCTACCTTAGTTTCCTCATCTGTAAAATGGGGATAATAATAATATTTACCTTTTAGAATTGTTATGAGGATTAAATGGGATAATATTTGTAAATCACTTTATAAACTCTCAAGTGTTATAAAAATGTTAGTTAATATTATTGTTATTCCTGATTCCCAGGTGTACTCAATGCCTCTGAATAAGTGCTCCTTGCAATCCGTGACTGTTTTGTGTCTTGTGTGGTACCTTACACATAGTTGGTGCTTAATAAATGCTTATTGAATTGGAAAATTTGCTTCCTAGAACATAAAACTTGAGTCATTCACCTCAGTGTGATGTACCTATGAAAGAGATTGAAGTCTCTCAGACACATTCACCCATCTTGTTACTCCCCCTCTTCCCATGCTTATATGCTTATATGTTGCCTCTTGAGGCACCTAGCTGGCCCAGGAGATAGAGACTAATCTTTCTGAGTTCAAATCTAGCCTCAGATACTAGCTCTGTGACTCTGGGCAAGTCACTTAACCCTATTTGCCTCAGTTTCCACAAGTGTTAAATTGAGCTGAAGAAAAAATGGTAAACCACTCCAGTATCTTTGCCAAGAAAACCCCAAATGGGGTTATGAAGAGTTGGACAGCTTAAAGTACTGAACAACCTGCTTACTGGAAAGAGGTCCTGTTACCATCGTATTCCTATTCTCCATGCTCCTTCCCTATAGGCTCAATCCCAAGGAAATAGAAAGAAAGCTTCATGATAGTATCTCTTCAAGAAAATTGAGAATGTTCTCAGCCAAGGTATGGAAAGATGCTGGCCGGGCTCCAGGGGCTGTGGTCTATGGGGAAAGACTTGCCTCTAGTTCTTTTCTCATTCTGTATTGTTGGAAGCAAAATGAGACCTTGTTGGAGGCAGAGAACTAACTATCCTTTCTATGGGTAATTTCTTCAAAACAGATATTAAAAGAATTGGCATTCTTCAAACTACCACCCCCATCCAGGGCTCAGACTTCCGACACCCACTTTTTTAAAGACAGCACAGAAAAAAATACAACAGACTGGCATCTCTCCCTTTGGTATCACACTTTAGAGTTATTCTTTTATTTTCTTACATCCTTTCCAAAGTCCCAGGAGTTCAGGCAGGTAGAGATTATTCTCCATATTTTACAGAAGCCTAGAGAGTTTTCATGACTTGTGGTATACATCAAAAGCAGGATTAAGTCTCCAGACACTGGCTTTCACACAAACTCCTTTTACCAGCAGGAAGTGGGAACCAGACCCGAAGCCTTGAGGCCGGAAATTTAAGGGTATGATTTAGGAGCATTCTAGAATCCCAGAGCTGGAAAGAAGCTTGGACATCACCTTGCCCAATGTCTTTTCTGATGCACAAATCCCTTCTCCTTTTCCCTACAGTAATCACGCCCCCTCCTCACCACCCCTTATCCCACCCTGAGCTGGGCGGCAACCCCCATGCTGGGTGCTGAGTGCCGGGTAAACCAGCCCTCATCCATTCTAGGTGGTGATTACAATGACTTTTTTCAGCCCCGTCTTCATTGTCAGTCCTCTCGGTTCTGACGTCAATAATTGATGGAGGAACTCGGTGGGAGAGCCGAGCATCAGGTTGGCGGGGAGCAGCGTCAAATCTGGGTATAAAATGAGCGACCTACCTCGTAATCAGTCACTGCAGGGAGAGAGCCTGGATAGTCCTGTTTCGAGTGCCTAATAATCAAGGAATTAACAGGCCAGTACACCCTGGGGTTTAGGGCTTTAAGGGATAGGTTGGAGGAGAAATTTTTTTTAACCCTTTTACCTACTGCTTGAGTACCCACTTGGATCTGATACCCATCCTTGGGAATGTGCTGCCCAAAGACTGGGAGAGGGGAAGGAGCCTCATGTGGAGGTAAGTGGTGGAAGCCCCTATGGGGCTGGGACCCAGAGCAGACTGGCCTTTTTCTAGAATTCCTTGTCATCCTAGAGTTCCTACAAAGCAATCCTCGTGGCCAAGCAGAAGACCTTTTCAAAGAGCCGGTCCCAAGCAGAATCAGGACTCCAGACAGACTCCTTCCTGCTCAAGACTTAGGGGTACCTGGAGCTGCCCTGCCTCCCAGGGTTTCGCAGCCCCCGAATCTAAGCAGCCTGGAGGGCTGTGGAGGAATCTACAGGAAGGACAGCTGTTAGGCAGGTTAGTGTGAGAAAAGGCAAATTCAGGCTTCTTGGACTTCAGATTCTTTTGTAAAATGGGGGCGGACTGGGAGTGGGGGAAATCAGCCAAAATGGCCTCTAAGTCTTGTCTGTCCCTAGACTTATCCTCCTATCGGAGGCTGCTTTCTCCATATACTACCCCCCCCATATCTACCTTCTTCCCAGTGTCAGGGAGCCCTTGCAGCAAACCTACCTCCTGCTTTATAGTCTGTCCACAATACTGCCCAGTGGTTCGCCATTCCTGGAGGATGGCCAAGACCCTGGCAGCCCATGACTTTGCCTAGCTGGATAAGTGAAAATCTCTCCCCCCCCCCACAAAGGCCATCTGATTAGAAATGACAGGGGAGGGGATTTCAGGAGTGGTGTGATAGCCTTATTTCAATCAGTGCCCAAGCTGTTGACTCCCAAATCCCAGATGCTAATTTGCATATTTCTGGCATACAATTGGCACACTGTCTCCTCTGAAAAAGCACAGATACCACTCCCTCCTCAATTCCTTTCTTGCTGACCCAACCCAGGAAAAATAACCGGTTGACTTTGCATAAATACTAGTCTTGGTTGATGAGGGCTGACCCAAACCTTTAGAAGCCAGGATTAACATTCAGAGAGAAGACTCCTCTTAGTTTCTCTTCCTCTTCCCCGAGTCAGGCTAGGGCTAGTGGAATTGGCAAGATCTCAGATCTGGGTTTTCACATCCCCTGAGCACGGTAAGCCAGCTATATGGTTTGGCCATGGTCTCAGACCAGACGGTCAAATCTGCTCTCTTGCTTTCCCCCCATAGAAAACATAGCCTTTAAAAACCCCATTCTCCTATCCCCTGGAAGGACCTTACTGGGTAAATCCAACCAAGGTTCCCATCAATCCAATCAAGGACCCGTGTGAAAGGAATGTGATGTGGTTTGACCAGTTATTTAACTTGCTCCCATATGTCTTTACCTGACAGTTCTGGATCTTACCTGATCATAATGTAATCCATAGTCTATTACTGAAGGTCTGGGTTTTCCCAGACTGGGGTCAGTCTTCAGGGTATCATAGAAATCTCAGTGGTTCACTTCCTCACTCGGAGTTTCACCTAGGAACAGCAGGATTTGACTCATATCTGGATCTCCACATAAAAAATGAAAAGGGGGCTAAGTTATTATGCAGGCACTCACATTAACATGACATCAAATATAGGACAGGTTTTTATTAAATCCAACTGAAAAAAAATAAGCCAAGACTCAACTTTGAGCTCAAAAATCAAGATGACTCCTTCCTCCTACCAGGAGCCCCACCTCCTGGGAGCCTATAGAGTCCTGGGTGGAATCCCTTTACAAATTTTTTTTTGGGGGGAAACTCAGGATCAGTAGAAAATTGATATTCCTACTCTGGCCCTGCACAGTGCACATAACTCAGAGTACAAATAAAGGGCAACATCTGGATGTACTACTCCATATTGCGGTATGCTCTTTGTTCTCTCCCTCTGTTCTAGCTCCTGTTTCTTCTGACAACTGCTCCACTGGGTCCCAGAAGCATGGTCCAGGAACTCCACTGCTTGGATCTTTTTTTTCTGCCATTGATTCTTGGATGCACATTATTCCCCGGTGCACATCCCCAAGACTTCATGGATATTCCAGCTTCCTTCCAGGGAATCAAGTCAATGTGTCCAACTAGTTCTCTTTCTCTTTTCAACGCTTCATCTTCCTATCAGAGGCCAATCCCAAGGCTGTAGTTCAGGTCTACAAGCTAGAGGAGAGCCAATTAACATCATTATATTGCCAATGGAGGCAACAAGGATCTAGGATTGGCAAGGGATTCATATCATATGAAAGAGTTAATTTTCTTAAGAGAATGAAATACTTGGTCAAAGACATTTGCAATATCAGGACAAAGTCCTCATTCGTGGATCAAGAAGGACTTTCACATGTGGGATGGGGAATCATCATGACAGAGTTCTATAGTGGACAGATGGCACCAGCCTTCGAATTACAAAACCTGGGTTCAAGTTCTGCATATCAGCTATGTGATCTTGGACAATTCACAACTTCTTGGTGCCCTAGGGAAACTGTAAGGTTTTTTGGGCAAGCTATCCCCCACGCTCTCTCATTATGCTCACCCCCTACTCCCTCCTGCTAGTTGATCTCATTCCTTGATGCTAGACTGGGGAGAGATGGAGTGTAATAAGGAGCCTAGAGGAGGTATTGGATTTACAAATCCACGACCACAAATTGCTGATCTGAATGGAGGGAAGGAATTTCTATACTGAGAATTCTTCATAATTCTATCATAGGTCCTAACTCATTCTCTTTCTCATCTCAGTCCCAAAATAGGAATACATCAATTCCAGAGTCTTTGTCAATAGGGAATGCTTTGATAAAGAACCAATTCTTTGAGAGAAGATTGATGGTCTAAGACTTAGATGGATTAAAAACTGGTTGAAGGGTCAGACTCAATGGTTCAATGTCAACATGGGAGGAGGTCTCCAGTGGAGTATCACAGGGATTTGGGTTTGGCACTGTGCTATTTAATGGTTTTATCAGTGACTTACATAAAGGTATAGGAGGAGTGCCTTTTGGATCTGCAGAAGATACAAAGCCAGAAGAGATAGCTAAGGATGACACAGAGAATCCAAAAGGATCTTGACCAGGTAGAATATTGGATACTATATAATGAGATAAAATTCAATAGGGATAAATGTGAAGTATTTTACTTGGGTACAAAGAATGGGGGTATCATGGTTAGATAATCATAGTTAGATAACAGTTCTGAAAAAGATCTGGGAGTTTATTGCTCATGAGCTAATGCAATCTTGAACTGTTTTCAGAGGGGCAGAGCTTCCAGGAACAGAGAAATAATGACCTCTAGAGTATCCAGTCTTTGTCAGGCTTAATCTGGAGTATTGTGTTCAGTTTTGGGCATCACTATTTAGAAGGACATTGATAAACTGGAAGAGAAGGGCAACCAGGATGAGGAAGGTCCTTGAATCTAATAATGTAAGGATTTGTTGAAGGAATCAGACATGTTTACACTGGAGAAAGGAAGCTTCCAAAGAACATGATAGCTATCTTCAAGTATTTTAAGGGCTGTTGTGAGCAGGAGAGATTAGATTTGTTCTGTTTTGGGCCAGAGGACAGAACCAGGAGCAAGAGTATTGGAGGGAGTTTCAAAGAAGAAAATTTAGGCTCAATATCAAGAAAAATTTTCAAACAATTAGAACTCCTCAGTCACCTTGAGGAGTAATGAATCCTCCCTCTTTGGAGACCTTCAATAAAAGATCACTTGTTGCCTATGTCATAAGGCAAAGCTTTTTAAACTGTGGGTCGAAATCCCATGTGGGATCATGCAATTGAATTGTGGGGGGGAGTCAAAAAATCTGACAACCATAAAAGGTATCAAATATTCCACCAAGATTTAATTCTTTATGTAAAAATAAACAAGGATATCCATCTCACTACCATGCAAATTTGCTTTCTTTAATAAATGATAACCTTATATTTGTGCCAAGCAATTATTTTTTAAATTTCTTTGTGATTTATTATCAGTAAATGTTTGATTTGTATACCTATTTTATATACCAAATACTCAAATATTCACTTTTTCTTGAATGAAAAGGAGTTGCAAGTAGAAAAAGTTTAAGAAGCCCTGTTACAGTGGATAGACTTTTCATAGATGGATTGAACTAAATGGTCAGTGGTCTTGCCAACTTCCAAATTCCATGATTCTGTGACTGTATTCATAAAAAAGAGTCATTATCAATGCTAGAACAAAGTCTCCATTATTCAAGCAGTGCCTGGACATATTCATGACACTGAACATGATGAAAGTTATTCTGGAGTAACGGGGGCTTCAACCCTGCTTGTATTCCTGTCTCTTCTTGGGAAAGCCATCCCCCCACTCTCCCATCATGCTCACCCCCTACTCCCTCCAGCTAATTGATCTCTTTCCTTGATACTAGACTGGTGAGAGGTGGAGGCTAAGAAGGAGCCTGGAGGAGGTATTGGATTTACAAATCCATGAGGGCAGGTTGAGAACCCATTGGCTGGAATGACTGAGACAGTGGGACACAACAGAAAGCTCACTGAGGACTCAGGTTCAAATCCCTATTCTGTCCTCTTACTACCTCTGTGACTACTTCCCTCTCTAGCCTTGGTTTATCAACTGTAAAGTGAGCGATTTGGCTTAGTCACTGGCAGCTTTAAATCTCTGTTCCAGGGATCATCTCTCAGTTCTTGATATTCTCCACACCTCTTCTCCATCATCTCATCTCATCCATCTTTCACTTCTATCTATCTCAGAGATACACACACACTCACCCCTCTGTAATAACAAGCCCCGAACTGTCAGCCAGGAGTCCCAGATTGATTGCCGACTAGTTGTGTAATCCAGCCAAGTCCCTTCTCTCTGGGCCTCAGTTTCTCTCCCTATAAAATGTCAAGTTTGGACCAGATGGTCTCTTGAGGCACTTCCCGTTCCAAAACTGTTGTTCTGATGCATCCTCCCTCTCCACTGTCCCCTTCCCCCCAAGCCATCATTGGAAGGAAAATAAAAGGGGGGAAAAACCCACCTCATCTAATCCTTTTTAAGTTTATATCATGCTGTGAGCTCTCTTGCTGGCTACTCTGGGGAATGATGGAAATGTGAATTTAAATAGAGTTATGTTGAAAGAACATTACACAGCACGGTCCCAGCAGGGAGAAGTCCTACCGCGTGAGCCGAGCCACACCGGGCAAACAGGGGTATTTATTAGCCGGGCCAACACCTCTGGACAATTACAATCAGGACCGGGGCGATTAGCTCCCCCCCTCCTTCCCCACCCCATGAATCTCTTTAATAGCTGCTTTTAATGGCGAGATTCGTGGCGCACGGCTCAGGAGGAATGTAGATAATCTCTCGGGTGGCACCGCGGCGACATCATCCAAGACTAACAGGCGCTGGAAACCGGCTTTGCAGAAGGGCTTTTTTCCGCCCCCTCCCCAGCTGGGGAAGGCCGCTATCATCCCCAAGATAAGAATTAGTGCTTCTGGCTGTGACAGGCGCGCTAACAGTCCCAGGCTGTGATTTCCAAGCAGAACCGAGGCTGTTCGGGTTAGCCGAGAGTCGCCCGGCGCCTCCAACCTCACCCCGCCCCCAGCTCCCGACCACCCTTTGAAGTTCTGAGAGGAGAACGGGTCTCCTCCAGAAACTTACTGGGAGATTTCAACGGCGCGAAGCCTTCTGGGAAGCAGTGTGCCTCAGTGGAGAGAATGCTGGGTCTGGAATGAGGGGGACCTGGGATCCAATTGGAGCTCTGACGTTTGTTCGGAAAAGTCACTTAACCTTAATAGATGAATTCCTTCATCTGTATTTTTTTTTTAAGGCGCGGGGGTGGAGAGGAACTTGATAACACTATCTACTGAGAGGTTTAAAGGAGATAATGAATGTGATATGATTGCTTCCTCTCCAGAACCAACCTGCCTAAAGACTCCCTTCTGGAAGCCTCCCAGAGGAACCCTACAAAGAGCACTGATCCAGTCATGGCAGCATCTCCTTCCCCAGCACCAATGTGTTCAGCTAAATTCAATTCCACAATCATTCACTGAGCATCTATTAAATGCCCAGCTATTATTAAGCCCAAATCCCAATAGATTTACAGCTGAAAGGGATGGCAGAAGTTAGCTGGGCCTCCATACCCATTCATTTTTACAGTTAAGGAAACTGAGTCCCAGAGAGGCTAAAATAGGTTTGCAAAGTACTTTATAAACATGATCTCACTCAATCTTCACAGAAACCCTATGAAGTAGGTGCCGTTAATAACATGCTAAATAATGTGCTAAATTCTTTACAATTATTATCTCCTTTGATTCTCACAACACCCCTGGCAAATGCTATTATTATCCTCATTTTATAGATGAGGAAATTAAGGTAAATAGAGTTTAAGTGACTTGTCCAAGTAAGTGTGAGCAAATATTTGAACTCATCTTCCTAACTTCAAGCCTGCCACACTCTCCATTGCATCCACCTGCCCCAGAACAAATGATTTGTCCAAGGTCACATAGCAATGAAGTGGCAAGGCTAGGATTCAAACCACAATCCTTTTTCTTCAAATACAGTGTGCGCTCTCTCTCTCTCTCTCTCTCTCTCTCTCTCTCTCTCTCTCTCTCTCTCTCTCTCTGTCTCTCTCTGTCTCTCTCTTTCTCTCTCTGTCTCTCTCTGTCTCTCTCTTTTTCTCTTCTCTCTCTCTGTCTCTCTGTCTCTCTCTCTTTTTCTTTCTCTCTGTCTCTCTCCATATATATATATATATATATATATATATATATATACATACATACATATATATATACATATATTTGCCTATGTATATATTGTGCATATATTCTGTATGTAAGACATGGGGGAAGCAAGTATAATTTTCCAGGTATACTAGCTTGAGGATAGGACGAGCTTTCTTTTCTTTATTTGTTTTTCTGGTCCCCTTAGCACCACATCCATGGATCCTAGAGAAGGAGGCATAGAATTTAGCTCTTAAAGAGTTTTTAGAGCAAAGATCCCAAGGCTTTTGTGTGTGTATTTGTGCATGTGACATTTGACACATGGATTCCTTTGGTAGTCTAGTGAAGCCCATTCTTAAAATAACACAATAACATTTTAATAGAATTAAAGGAAATTGGACTCTAAATTAAGAGTTGGTACCTTTAGGATTACCTAGTTCAATCTCCTTGCTTTATAGACAAGAAGATAGACTCACAGGGAGATTCTCTTTCTAAGGTCACACAGGTAGAACAGAGTTAAATTTTGAAATTAAGTTGTGTTTTTGGTTTCTCTTACTCCAAATACAACGTTCTTTCCACTATCTTACAGCTGCCTCCACTCAGTAAATGTTTAATGATAATGAGAAGAAACAGTTAACACTTGTTGGGGTTGCATGAATACATATGAAATAGCTCAACAACAGAGTAAATTGTTTAAATATGAAAATGAAAAGCACAGTTTATTAATGGTGGTGAGACTTTTTAATAAATACTTTGATTTATTATTTTTAACCTTCTTTCCTTTTTAAATTTTGAGTTCCAAATTCTTTCCCTTCTTCTGACCCCTTCTGACCACTGAGAAAGTAATTAACATGGCATCAAACAAACATGAGAAATCATGAAAAACATATTTCCACATTAGCCATATTTTTTTAAAAAGCAAGAAAAAAAAGAAAGGAGGCAATTATACTTCAATTTTCCCTCAGAGTTCATCAGTTCTCTCTCTAGAGGTAGACAGAATCAATCTTTCATTATGGTTCTTTGAATTGGATCATTATATTGACAGAATAGCCAAGTTTTTCACAGTTGATCAACATTATTGTTATTGTTACTAGTTCTTCTCACTTCACTCTGTATCAGTTCATATAGTTCTTGCCATATTTTTCCGAAATGGATGTGAGGCTTCCAAAGAAGGTGAGAGCTGAGGATAGTTAAGGAAGTCTCCTTAGAGGAGGTGTAAACTGATGTTATTTTTTTAAGAATTTGGATAGTCAGAAAGGAGGGGAAGGGCATCCACCTTTTTCAGACATGGTGAAGGAGGTAACAAACATCAGGAGAAAAGGTAAAGGCTAGGGAATGATTATAATATATTCAGGGGACCCGTAGTAGAGTAAAGCCTACTGGCGCTACTGGATATCATGACCAAAGGGTCTTCTCTATAGAATTTGTAATGTTTCAAGGTAAAACTGTGGTATCACGTTGAACATTTAAAAAAAAACTCAACCTCTTTAATATTTCATTTAGAATTGTTCAGTCATTTTTCCATTTTGTCCAACTCTTCGTGACCCTGTTTGGGTTTTCTTGGCAAAGATACTAGAGTGGTTTGTCATTTCTTTCTTCAGCTCATTTTGAACTGAGCTTGAACCATGAGACAAACATGGTTAAGTGATTGGTCCAGTGTCACACAGCTGTGTGTGCCTGAGGCCAGCTTTGAACTCAGAAAGATGAGCTTTTACATGTTATTTTAAAATTTAAATGTATATTTTAAGATTAATAAGTTACCAAGAGTATCTCATGGGAGCCCCTAAAATAGGATGTTTCTTTTTAAATCTATCCATAATATTCCCATTAGTCCTGGCTCTTATAAGGGTTACAGAAGATCTGTGTTCATTCTCTTAATCCTACCTTCCTAGGGACCCTTACTATTCAGTCATATGTTGAATCCATCAATTGTTGGGCTTTCAGGTTCTTTGGGGACTGTGGAAGAGGAAGAAAAATGCTACAATATCAGAAGGAAAGGTCCTTAGGCTAATCATTTCTGCCTAAACTTGGGGGCCTTCCCAACAGGAACTTCATGTGTCCATTGGATATACTTTAGCAGTAGATGGAGAGACAACTAAGGTCAAAGGGTAGGGATTCATGAGAGGAAAAGTTGCATTAGTGACAGTAGGGAGAAATCACAAAAGGCAAAAGAGTTTGGATTTTACTCTGCTAAATAATGATAATCAGAAGCTACTAAGGATTTGGGGAGAGAAGTGAACAAATACAGCCTTAGGATTAATTTGAGGAGTATTTCCTACTGACCATATCTTTTTTTTTCTATTATCAGCTTTCTTGAACATTTATTTATTGCCTACGATAGATTAGGTCTTACCCTTAAGAGTTTATAGTATAATCATTCCTCAATTGATAAATGGTCAAAGGATATGAACAATTTTCAGATGATGAAATTAAAGCCATTTACAGTTATATGAAAAAAGGCTCTAAATCACAACTGATTAGAGAAATGCAAATTAAAACAATTCTGAGGCATTACTTCACATCTCTCAGATTGACTAAGATGACAGGAAAGGATAATGATAAATGCTGGAGAGGATGTGGGAAAACTGGACACTGATGCATTATTGGTGGAGTTGTAAAATGATCCAACCATTCTGAAGAGCAGTCTGGAAGTATGCCCACAGGGTTATAAAACTGAATACCCTTTGACCTAGCAATGCCATTACTAGGTTTGTATCCCAAGAAAATCATAAAGGAGAAAAAAGGACCCACATGTGCAAAAAATGTTTGTGCCAACTCTTTGTAGTAGCAAGAATTGAAAAAGGAGTAGATACCCATCAGTTGGGGAATGGCTGAACAAGTTGTGGTGACATGAAGATAATGGAATATTACCTTCAATAAAAAATGATAAATAAGCTTCTTATAGAAAGGTCTGGAAAGATTTACATGGACTGATGCTGAGCAAAACAAGCAGAACCAGGAACACATAGTATATAATAACAGCAAGAATGTGCTATGATCACTTATGAGAGACATGAGTAGTGCAGTGATCCAAAGGAATCCCAATAGACTTTGGACGGAAAATGCTATCTGCAACTAGAGAAAGAACTAAGAGCTGAATGTAAATCAATATATACTATGTTCACTTCTTTTTTCTATTTTTTTAATCTCTCCCATGGCTTTTCCTGTTTGCTCTGATTTTTCTCTCCCAACATAATTCATAAAACAATGTGCATTTAAAACAAACTTAAAAAACAGTTATAGCATAGCTCATTGATGTCAATCTCAAATAGAACTGGGGGTCACTAGGCTGCATCCAAGGGTCCCCTTTCCCAATTACATTTTTATCTAGTTCAGGCTGTGCAAGGAGTATTGAGAACTACTTTACCTCTGGTCTAACTGGAAAGCAGGATGGGTGGGCAATTCTGCCTCTTGAAATTCCTGGTTTCCTTTAAAATTCAGTTGGAAGTTTCTATGTGAAGGTTTTATTGATTCCCCCACCACTTACTGACACTCTTTCAAAACTACCTTGTATTCTTTTTTTCCCCTAAGGCAATTGGGGTTAAGTGACTTGCCCAGGATCACATAGCCAGGAAGTGTTAAGTGTCTGAGGCCAGATTTGAACTCAGGTCCCCCTGGCTTCAGGGATGATGCTCTATCCACTGCACCACCCAGCTGCCCCCCTTGGATTCATTTTATGCAGATGTATTATCTGCATATGGCTTACCATTTAGAACAGAGGCTCCCTGTGGGCACTGTTGCACTTCAGTCTTGTAGCTCTAGAACTTAATAGCAGGCTTTTGGGTAATGTTAGATAAATATTCGATTGGTTGGTTGAAGGGCGGGTTCATTTATGGAAATATAGAGAAGAGAGGTAGTGAAGGCCCTTGAATGCCAAGCTCAAGAGTTTTTACTTCTGTGTTTGGGTTATGTATTTTCTATGTCTATTTGCCCATCAAAGTACAGAATCCCCAAGGTCAGGGACTCCATCTTTTCCTTGCTTAGTGATTTCCCATGGGGATCTACCTGCAGTAGGTGCTCGATCCATGCTGTCGCCTGGATCAGCTCCCTGCTGACTTCCTTGATTAGAATGAGATGCAGCTAGTTCAAGGTCTCTTGCTTCCTTCCCCCTCTCTACTCCAGGTTTGTGGTTCTTGGCTTCTTAGCTCTTGGAGCCCCTTTTTGTCCCTCTTTCCTTCCTTGTCTGCTTCCCTTGAAGCAAAGGCTTCATTTAACTCAGGGCTCCTCCTCTTCTTCCTGGGCCTGTGTCGGGGGTGGGATGTTCATCATTCCAAACTTTGAGATGGGTACCCAGAAAGCCATTAATTGGAAAGCAAAAGGGACCTTAATGGCTGGAAGTACTTTCTACTGCCCCCAAAGGCAAGCATGGGGTTTGGGGGTACAGGCCAATATGGAGATAGAGGGAAAAGGATTGGAAAGGTGGGCAGAAGACTGGTAGGCAGTAGAGCATCTAGACTGGGTCTTATACTAGAAGACCAGAACTAGAATTAACTGGAAACCCTCCAGTCTCAGTTTTGTTCTTTGAAATTTTGCATAGGTAAGACTTACTGAGCAAACTCAACATAGTCTAACATGGACTAATTTTTCCATTAATGAGAAGGAAAGACTAGGATGCTTCTATTACTACCCTAACTGCTACCCTGTGTGTTCTTCTCCATCCCCTCAGGAGCAGTCTGTGTAAGATCCTCTTTTGACTAATTCAGGGACCTAAGTTGTAATGAGTTAAGAGAAAGATTTGTCTTATTAGACCAGGAGGGGTCTTTAACCTTTTTTGTCTTATGGATCCCTTTGGCAATCTAGAAAAACCCATGAACCCTTTCTCAAAATAATGTTTTTAAATAAAGGAAATAATAAATTTCAGTTAGAAATTGATGAACATAAAGTTGTAATTTTTTCCTTTTCCAAATTCATGGATGCCTTGAAACTTAGCCACAGTCCCAGATTGAGAATCCCTGTACTAGAGGTCCTCTCGCTGAAACAATTATTGAAACTGTGTCTGTGGTTGCTGTCCATTTCCCTTTTTAATGCCCTATATTCACATAGCTAAGCTTTGAACCAGTAGATACATTTTTTAACCTTTCTGCACCTCAATTTCCTTATCAATAAAATAGGAATAATAGTGCCTGTAGTTATATACACAGATCGCTATAATATAGGATGTGAGAATTTGATGAGAGTGGTATCAGAAATAAATGATAAAAGGAATATGAGGAGAGAGAATTAGAGGCTGACTGCTTAAGGAAGGTTTCACATCAGGGGTGGGATTCAAAATGTGCCTGGAAGGATAACAGGGTTTTGATAGGTAAGAGTGAGGGGAAAGCAGGCAGGGAGCAATACTATAAGAGAAGGAGTAACAGTATAAGAGAAGGCACAGAAAATAACAAACTCTTTTAGTGAAATTATGAAAATTGCTCCAACCATTCTGGAAAGCAGTTTGGAGCTGTATCCCAAAGTCACAAACCTATGTGTATTTTTCACCCAATAATACAATTCCACTAGTAGGCCTGTACACTAAACAGATTTTAAAAAAAGAGGGAAAGGACCCATATGTACAAAAATATTTATAGCAGCACTTTTCATCGTAGCCCAGACCTGGAGACAAAGAGGGTGGCCATCTATTGGGGAATGACTAAACAAATTATGGTATATGAATGCAATGGAGTATTATTCTGCCATAAGCAATGATGAAATGGATAGTTTCAGAGGAAACTGGGAAGATCTCTATGAAATGATACAGGGTACAGTGAACAGAACTAGAGGAACAATTTATATAATGACAACAACATTAAAGAGAAAAATAAATTTGAAAGCCTTTAGAACTCTGATCAATGCAATGATAATGCACAGGTCCAGAGGACTGAAGATGAAACATGCTACCTACCTCCTGCCAGGGGGGTGACGGACTTAAAATACAGAACAAAACATATATTGTTGATTATGGCCAATGTGGGAATTTATTCAGCTGGACTATGCATATTTGTTATGAGGGTTTTATTTTTCATTTTAAAAATAGTTTAATTGGAAGGGCAGTCAAAGGGATAGAAAGTAAATGCATGTAGAGGGGAAGGAGGGAAGAAAGGAAGGAAGGAAAAAAAGAAGGAAGGAAGGAAAGAGAAAAGGAAGGAAGGATGGAAAGAAGAGGGAGGAAGGGAAGGAAGAAAGCAAGCAGGGAAGGAAGGAAAAAAGAAAGTAGGAAGGAAGGAAAGATGGGAGGATGGAAGGAAGGAAAGAAGGATGGCAGGAAGGAAAAAAGGAAGGGAGGGAGGGAGGAAGGAGGGAAGGGGGAAGGATAGGACAATAGGAGTATAAAAGGAAGGAAGGAAGGAAGGAAGGAAGGAAGGAAGGAAGGAAGGAAGGAAGGAAGGAAGGAAGGAAGGAGGGAAGGGAGGAAGGAAGGAGGGAAGGGAAGAAGGAGGGAAAAAAGAAGGGAAGAGGGAAGGATGGGAGGATGGAAGGAAGGAAGGGAAGGAGTGAGGGGGGAGGAAGGAAGGAAGGAAGGAGGGAAAGAAGGAAGGAAGGAAGGAGGGAAGGAAGGAAGGAAGGAGGGAAGGAAAGAAGAAGAAAGGGTACTGATAGGGAAAAGTAATTTGTGTATTTTGGGAATATCAAGGATATGTTTGCCTAGATTGGAGTGTGATGTGTATGGTAATATCTGAGGGACAATAGTAATGATGATGAAGAAGATGATGATAGCTAACATCTATATAGTGCTTGCTGTGTGCCAGGCAAGTTCCTTCCAAAGATCTCATTTGCTCCTCACAACAACCCTGGGAGGTGTAAATGGGAGATAAGCCTGGGGCAGATTGCTTGTATAGTATATGTCTGTATGTCTGTCCAGGTAATATTGGGGGGGGGGTCACTGGTTTAAGAGGGCAAGCATCTTCAGGGCAGGACTATCTCCTTAGCCAGCTCTGCCACAAGCCTCTCAGGAGCAAAGAAAACACCATTTGACATGCCTAATGATGCCAGTCATGCCTCCTGCCAAGAATAAAGCTTCTGGCCCAGGGCGACTTAGTGAAAGAACCGTGATCCTGTTAGCATTGCCTGCCCTGAAGGGAAATTCTTTGACACAGGGGTTCCCAGGAAACAAAGTATGACAGCCCACACACACCAATGAACAATCGACTAACAAGCCCAATCAAGAGGGTAAAGGGGACAGGGAGTTTCTTGGGGTCTGGGGGTCAGGGATGTTGGTGTATGTATCAGAAGGAGAGACAAACACAAGTGGCCCAGATTTCCCTGGGGGGTAACTAGAGTGGGGAAAGAGGTCAAAGATACAGGAAGGCACAAGTCAGAAGACTATAGGCACAAAGGTTGGAAGTGAAGGGAAAGGTTGGCTGAGATAATCTTGGGAATAATTTCCAGGTCTGGCATCTTATGCTCTGGGAATCTGGGATGCACCAACTCTGGGGATGGAGATAGAAGGGTAAGCTGGTGGCAAGGGAGGTTGGTGGTCCTGGGCGCTGCGTTCAGGGAGCATGAGAGGAGGAAGAAAGGTGGATTCATCGTTCAGCTAGTTTTCCCCTGTGTATTTTCACTACTTGTAACTTGCTCTAATCAGGTGTCCCAAGTAAGGACTCTCCTAGTGAGGAGGGAATCTGAGAGTCTGGCGGAAGAAAGCATTGGAGACCTCACAGTGAGACCTTAGAAAGCCATTTCTCAGTTTCCTCATGAGTAATTACAAGAGAGTTACCTTGATTACTTCTAAGGTACTTTCCAATCATGTACAGTGGAAAGAGTGTTGATTTTGGAGAAAGATACAAGTTCAAATCCTAGCTCTGTTGTACTCCTGTGTGATCTTGGGCAAATAATCCTTTGGGTCTCAGTTTCTTTATCTATTAAAAAAAGTTGGACTAGATGATCTCAAATGTCCCTTCCATCTCTAAATCTATGATCTTATGACCTATCAAGCAGTAAGCATTTGTAAAACACCTACTATATACCATGCGCAGTCCTAGGTGCTGTAGATACAAAGATAAAACCCAAACAATCCTTGTCTTCAGGGAGTTTACATGGGATTGTGGGAAATGCATATAGATAAATTAGGATGTGCAATATAAATGTAAGGTGTTAGTTTGATTGTTTGGTTAGTTTTTTTGCAAGGATTGGAAAAGACCCCATCTAGCTTTGAGGGAGGTAAGGAGTTCTAAAAGGGTGAGGAGAGGAAGGAGGTAATTCCACATCCTGAGTTATAACCAGAGCAAAAGCACATGGTTGGGAGATGGTATTTTAAGTTTGAAGAACAACAATAAATCCAGTTTTGTTTGATAGAATGTATGATGGGGAGTGATATAAAATAAGCCTGCAAAGATAGGTAGGGACAGGGTGTGAAGGACTTTAAAATGTCAAACAGAGGAGTTTGTAATTTGATCCTAGAGGTAATAAAGAATTCCAATTCCATTCCCTGACTATGGAACCTCTATTCAAAATAAATGAATGAGTGAATGAATAAATAAGCAAACAAAAAGGGCAAGTAGATGGTGCAGTGGCTAGAATTCTGGGCCTGGAATCAAAAAGACTCAAGTTCAAGTTCAATCTCAGACATTTACCAGCTGTGTGAACCTGGACAAATCACATACAGGTTTGCCTCAGTTTCCTCATCTGTAAAATATGCCGGAGAAGGAAATGGCAAACTACTCCAGTATCTCTGCCAAGAAAACCCTGAGTGGGGTCTTGGAGTCAGACACTATTGAAACAACTCAGCAACAACAACATAAACAGAAGCAAGCCTCTTTAGAATTTGGAACCAGACACATGATACACAGTCTTCTCTGTGACTCCTCAACCTTAATTAATTGACGTTATTTCAGAGATAGCAGCACCCAGGCATTGCTTTCTAATCCAACAAACCTTTTACTTTCAACTTGAGAGTTGTCTGGTCCTTCTCCTTGGTGACTCCCAATAAAGTAGTAGAAAAAACCATGGATTTGAGTGAGAAGATCTGGATTTGAAAACTGACTCTGCTACTTGTAACTTTGGACAAATCACTTCATTTCTCTGAACCTTGGTTTCTTCAATTGTCAAAATGAAGGAATTGAATTGATGAGGCTATCTAGGGTCTTTTCGTTCCCCTAAAATAGGTCAGACCCCTCATCAAATAGCTCATAATTCGAGTATTTGTCTAAACATGTGTACAGGCCCCTTTTCAAACTAGCCCATGCCTTGTATCCAACAGGGAGGCTGAGCAGCTTTGTTCCTTTCAGAGGCAGCTTAGCTACACCTAGCTCAGCCAAGAGTAAAATGGGGTTTTATGACATAAAAGGACGGAGAAGAGCTGGCCTAGACCATTTTAAAATGACTCTAAGGTGGATCAGAACCATCCTCAATGGGTTCCCAAGTAGCAGAGAATCAAAGCCTTGTTCAATCCCCATCTTCTTCAGAAAGTCTTTATTTCCTCTGAACTCTTTTAAAAATATTTTTTCATATATTTTTGATGCTTATATCACCTAATTTCCCCGAAAAAAACCTCCTTCCCCTCTCAGAAGGCCAACCTATATATTTTTAAATAAAAAAGAAATCAGCAAAATTAATAAATAATAACAGCTAACATTTATATAGTACTTATTATGTGCCAGGGACCCTTCTAAATTCTTCACAAATATCTCATTTGATCCCCACAACAATCATGGAAGATAAGTGCCATTATCTCCATTTTACAAATGAGGAAACTGAGGCAAAAAAGGTTAAGTGACTTGTCTAAGGTCATTAGTAAGAATCAAAGGCTTGATTTGAACTCAGATCTTCCAAATCTTGTACTCTATTCACTATACCATCTATTTCTATCCCTAGCAATACATAGAAAAGATCTGAAAATATTGTAGTGTTCACTATTAAAGGGTAAGAGTATTTTTTATTTGAAGTTATGCTTGTTCTTTGTAATGCTTTGATTGTTTTGTGGTCTTTCTCCTTACCTTGTTGCAAGCATTGCATTTTTTTTTAATTCTGCTTACTTCATTCTACATTAGTTCATGTAGATTTTCCCTTGCATTTCTGTATTTAGCACATTCGTCATTTCTTATAGTACCACAATAGTGTGTTTTATAGAATTATTCTATATAGTCTAAAGTATAATAACATTCATATGCTACAATTCCCAATCAATAGGCAACTATTTTGTCTCCAGTTCTTTGCTATCATAAATAGTGCTGTTACAATTAAAAAAAAATTTTTTTATTGATTGCTTCCTAGGGTCCTAATAGTAGGATATCTGGATCAAAATGTATAGGCATTTTAGTATATTTATTTGCATAAATCCAAATTGCTTTTCAAAATAGTTGTATTGATTTACAGTCTATCAACAATATACCACTATACCTATCTTCTCACAGTTTTTTCACTATTGACTGTTTCTATCTTCTGTCATCTTTGCCATTTGGAGGTTATGAAGTAAAACTTAGGATTTGTTTTGATTTGCATTTCTCTCATTATTATTGATTTGGAAAATTCTCTTATGTGGTTGTTAATTTGCAATTATTCTTTTGAGAACTGTTGGTTCATATTCTTTGGTCACAGCTATTGGAAAATGACTTTTGGTTTTATACGTATATATATGTATGTATGTATATATGTGTATATGTGTATGAGATATATGAGATTTGAGCAAATAGTAATGAGATATAATAATTATTTATAGATGAGATATAGTAATTATATATCTTAGATAGCAAACCCTTATCAGAGAAATTTGAGTACAAAGTTTTTTCTGCTTGACTCCTTCCTTTATTATCCAAGATGCATTACTTTTGTTTGGGTAGAAGGTTTTCAGGTTTCAAGTAATCAAAGTTTTCTGTTTTATTTTTTGCAGTTGCCTCTATTCTTTGTTTAGTTAAGAAAACAACTCCTACTCATAGGTATAAAATGTATATGATCTACTTCTAACTTTTTAGGATATGGTCCTTAATATTAAGGTCATGCATCCATTTAAAATATATTATTCTGAATTCTTATAACACTACACATTTTATTTATTTAAAATTTCTCTGGCACACAGGCAGGGATGAATACAATATTGATTACATAGAAGAGATATCATTAGTCTATAAAATCATGTCTATGAAAAAATTTTCATGTATAAAGAATTCTATACTACTACTACTATCAATAATGATGATATTCGTAGAGGGCATGAATGGTAAGTGAGTGCAAACTCATACTTACATGTCCCATTATATATAGCCAACTTCAGATCCCAGACTGTCCTCCATATCCCATCCAGTCATCCACTCTGGGCACATTAGCATGATCCAACCTGTTGACACACAACTGTTGGGAAAACTAGAAAGAAATTTGATAGTTACTAGGCATTAACCAACATTTCATACCATATACCAAGATAAGTTTCAAATGGGTACATGATTTAGACGTAAAGAGTATTGTTATAAGCAAAGTAGGAAAGCATGGGGAAAAATAACTGTTAGATCTATGGGTAGGGGTAAAGTTCATAAGCAAATAAGAGATGAATAAGTTCAAAGGAGGCAAAATGGAGGATTTTAATTACATGAAGTTTTAGAATTGTACAAAAAAAACCAATGCAGCCAAAATAAGAAAAAAAGCAAGAAATGGAGGAAAAATTATAGGAAGTTTATCTGATAAAGGTCTCATTTCTCAAATATATAGGAATCTAAGCCAAATTTATAAAAAATAAGAGGCATTTCCCAGTTAATAAAAGGTCAAAGGATATGAGGAGTTTTCAGAAAGAAAAAAAACCCAAAGCCATTTATACTCATGTGAAATTTTTTCTAACTTATTAATAATTAGATGACTGCAAATTAAAATAATTCTAAGATACTACTTCCTACCCTAAATGCCAGAAAATGCCAGACTAAATGTCAGACTAAATGCCTGACTAAAATGCCAGAAAAACAAAATGACAAATGCTGGAGGGGAAATGGAAAATCTATTGGTAGAGCTATGAACTGGTACAATCATTCTGAAGAACAGTTTGAAATTATACCCAAAGAGACCAAAAAAAAAAAAAAAAAAAAAAAAAAAAAAAAAAAAAAAAAAAAAAAAAAAAAAAAAAAAAAAAAAAAGAACTTCTATGTAGAAAACTATTTGTTTCAGCACTTTTTTGTGATAGCAAGGAATCAGAAACCAGGGGAATGCTCATAAAATAGAATGACTGGACAAGTTGTGGGATATGATTGTGTTGAAATACCATTGTGCTGTAAAAGTGATGATGTACATGATTTCAGAAAAACTTAAGAAGGCTTAAATGAAAGATACTATGTAATGTGAGCAGAAGCAGGAGAACATCCAACCATTCTGGAGAGTAATCTGGAACTATGACCAAAGTACTATAAAACTGTACATACCCTTTGACTCAGTAGTGCCATTACTGGGTCTGTATCCCAAGGAAATTATAAAGGAGAGAAAAGGACCTACATATGCAAAAATGTTTGTAGCGGCTCTTTTCGTAGTAGCAAAGAACTGGAAAATGAGCGGATACCCATCAATTGGGGAATGGCTGAACAAATTGTGGTATATGAAGGTAATAGAATATTTTTGTTCTATAAAAAATGATGAACAAGCTGATTTTAGAAAGGTTTGGAAAGATTTACATGAACTGATTCTGAGTGAAACAAGCAGAACCAGGAATACACTGTACATAATAACAGCCAAAATGTGCAATGATCAATTATGAAAGACTTGGTTCTTCTAAGTAGTTCAGTGATCTAAAGCAATACCAATAGACTTTGGATAGAAAATGCCATCTGCATCCAGAAAAATTACTAAGGAAATTGAATGTAAATCAACACATGGTATGTTCACTTCTTTTTTCTGTTTTCTTTTTATCTCATAGTTCTTCCTTTTTGCTCAGATTTTTCTCTTCTAACATGATTCATAAAGCAAAGTGGGTTAAAATAAATAAAAATTAAATTAAAAAAGAAGCAGGAGAACATATATATGCATATAGGATTAGCAATATTATAATGATAATCAACTGTGGAAGACTCAATAACTAATTAATACAAAGATCCACTGTAATTTCAAAGGAATCATAATGAAAAATGCTATCATTCTTCAGATAGAGAACTGATGGACTCAGAGTGCAGAATGAAACATTTTCCCCCTTCTTTACTTATTCTTGTCTTTCCCCCCTGGCATGTAGCTAATGCAGAAAAAGGTTTACATGATTTCACCTGTTCATAATAATGCTTGGCACATTTCTTACCTTCTCAATGAGTGGAGGCAGAAGTAGAAAAAGGAAGAGAATTTTGAATAGAAAATTTTAAAAGAAGAATGTAACAGCAGGATGATTTCAGAGAGGCCTGGAGAGACTTACATGAACTTATGCTAAGTGAAGTGAGCAGAACCAGGAGAACATTATACACAGCAATAACAAGATTATATGATGATCAATTCTGATGGACGTGGTTCTTTTGAACAATGAGATGATTCAGGCCAGTTCCAATGGTCTTGTGATAAAGAGAGTCATCTATACCCAGACAGAGGACTGTTGGGACTGAGTGTGCATCACAACATAACATTCTCACTCTTTTTGTTGTTGTTTGCTTGCATTTTATTTTCTCTTTCATTTTTCCCTTTTTGATTTGATTTTTTTTGCAGCAAGATAATTATATAAATATGTATGCATATATTGGATTTAACATATATTTTTACCATGTTTAACATATATTGGATTATTTGCCATCTGGGAGAGGCAGTAAGGAAAGGGGGGAATTGGAACACAGGGTTTTGCAAGGGTTAATATTGAAAAATTATCCATATATATGTTTTGAAAATAAAAGCTTGAATTAAAAAAAAGAATGCCAGCTTTTTAAGGGCAGGAGTGATCTCACATCTAAATCTGTATATATCTCTAGCATTTAGCACAAAACTTATCATATAGTAAGTATTTCACAAATACTTTCATATGGCATTAAAGGCATAGAAAAAGAAGCTGACTTTTACATAATACTTTTTTACTTTTGCAAAGCACTTTACATACAACATTTCATTTGATTGTCACAACAATCTTCTGAGGTATATTGTATGGTATAGTGAAAAGAAAGTGAAGTCAGAGGGTGTAAGTTTAAATCCTGGTCTTGCCACTTACATCCCCATGTGGTTTTGGACAAATCATTCTTCCTCTTCAGTGTCAGTTTCCTTGTCTACAAAAAGAAGAGAATTGGAGGCCATGATCTCTAACATTCCTTCCAACTCTTAATCGATGAGCCTTTGATTCCCATTTTTCAGATGAGGAAACTGGATTTCACGTGGCTTCTTGTCCTTGGTCACATAGCTAATAAGCGGCAGAGCTAGAATTTAAGCCTAGTTTTTCTAGGTCTAGATTCACTGTTTTCTCAAGTATAAGCAACTGGTATAAGAGAAGGATGAGGAGGGAAAGAAGAAAGAAATAAAATTTCGAAGACCAATATTCAGGACAGGTGAGTACTTGAGAAGACTCTTTAGTGATTGTTATCTTTTAGGTAAGGGCAGCTAGGTGGCTCGGCGAATGGAGAGCCGATCTTAAAGTCAGGAAGACCTGCTTCAGACACTTACTAGCTATGTGACCTTGGACAAGTCACTTAATTCTGTTTGCCTCAGTTTCCTCATCTGTAAAATGAACTGGAGGAGAAAATGGCAAACCATTCCAGTATCTTTATCCAGAAAACCCCAAATGTGTGATGAAGAATCAGTCTTGACTGAAAGAATTAAACAATAAATCCTTAGTTAACCTGACAGAAAGTATGTTAAAGTTTTCCTCAGATGTATGCAGTCTATACTATGCTACCACCACCCCCCCAAGCTTATTAAGTTGTGTTATGCAAAAAGTTTACTTGAGTGGCAAGGGAGAGGATGAGAGAAGAAAGCAATATTGTCTCCCAAAGCCAGAAAATGCATATTTAGCAGCTAGGAGCAGGGTCACAGTGGCTTGCAAGAAACAGAGCTCTTATTTTAGTAAACCTCTGTCAAGATGAGCCCACAGCAAACAGCAAGAAAAGCGTAGGACATTAGCCCTCTCATTTCATCACAGTGAGTCCAAACTAAGCTAAGGAAACCCAGTAAAGTGAACTTTCTGCATCATTTCTGTTCCTTTCTTCTTTCTGGTCACTCTAGGAAAAAGTGGGGAAAGCGTATGATTCAGTTCAATTCAGCAAACCCAGATCCCCAAGAGCCCAAAGCAAAACACCTTTTATAAATCAGAGGTCGGGAAGCAATTTTTATTGAGTCATTTCTGTCGCATCCAACTTTCTGTGACCCCATTTGGGGTTTTCTTGGCAAAGACACTAGAAGGATTTGCTATTTTTCCTTCTCCAGCTCATTTTACAAATTAGGAAACTAAGGGAAATGGGGTTAAGTGACTGCCCAGGGTCCCAGAGCTAGTTAAGTGTCTGAGGCTGGATTTGAACTCAGGAAGAGGAGCAGTGTTCCTGGTCCTCTGTCTGCTTCATTAACTAGCTGCCCCCAGCTGCTACCTGGATTTTAACCGATTTTTTCCTAGAGGAGAGTCGGAGGTGTATCAGATTTAGACTTAGAAGGAACTCTGGTGGTCGTTTAGCCAACATCTTTTCTTATTGGTGAGGAAACTGGAGACCAAAGGAAAGAAGTGGCTTGTCCACAGAGGTGGCCCGTGGCAGGGCTGTGCTATACCGGACTTTGATTCATCCTGTACTAAACAGTCATTAAGCTTGATAATGGAGATGATGATGGGGGGGAGTGTTGGGTGGCCATTAAAACAAAGGGAAAGTATTCTCCAAAGTGCTCAAAGCTTCACAAAATCCAGCCACTCAGGTGTGTGTGCCTAGGACAGGCACCAGCAGCCCATTACATGCAAATAGTAAAGACAATCTTTGAATGCACAGTGCATGGTGACTGAACATGTACAATCTGAATCAAATTGCTTACTGTCTCAGGGAAGAGAGAGGTGAGGAAAGGAGGGAGAAAACTGGGAACTAAAATTTTTTTTTTAATGAATGTTAAAAATTGTCTTTATATGTCATTGGAGAAAAATATTATTTTTTTAAAAAAGGAAATTAGTATATGGGAAAGGACCTTCTTTGGCAAGCCAGAGAGCTAGGAACCGGCAATTAGGCAGGCCACCTTGGAAAGGTTGCCCGTCCCCGACTCGGGATGGACTGGGCTTTCTTATGGGAACATTTTTTTGTGGTCTCATTGCTCCTGGTGTCTTGGTTTAAGTTTCTGAAGAGTTGGGTCTGCAAGTTAGAGCTGTCCATCATTCCAGTGGAGGCCCAAGATCAGCCTCTGAGTGGAGATTGAATCAAAGTGATCCCCCTCCCCAGCTTTGCCCACCCCCACTCCAACATCTCACTCATCCCTGAACCCAAATCCATTTGTTCTGTGCTAATTTCTTCTCTGGACTCAGCCTTTGATTGCAGGCTCTCTTCTGTCATCTCTCATCACTGTTGACAAAGCAAAATATTAAAAAAATAATAAAAAAATAAAAATCCATCCTGTCATTTGGGCTCTCCCCACTCCCATTTGGCAGTACCCCCTCCCGCCCCTCACTATTGTATTACGAGTTTATGTCAAGGTATGTTGGATTCTAAATTAAATGTCAGCCCACTGTACATTTCTGGCTCCAGCTGCAGAAAATGAGCTGCCGGACTTGGACACTCTCCAGTTGTTCAGCTCACCGTGCCTAACACTGAGGTATGACAAGCGCATTGAATCACCATGAGGCAGCCTTCCATGCCACGTGAAGCCACAATAAATTTATTTTTAATGATAAATTTGACTGTCGGAGTTAAGTTGAAACAGCTTTACACTCAGAGCTGACTGCCCTCAGAAACCCTAGGGGGATTAAGAGGTGGAGGGTGGGGGTCCTTATCGATAAAGTAGGAACTTTAAGTCTCTGAACTAGGCAAAGGCCACAGAAGGCTGGGCATGCAGATACCTGGTAAGAATCACTGACATTTATCTAGGTCTGTAAAGCTGAAGTGAATTTTCACAGGTGTTTTCTCATTTAATCTTGAGGCAGAGAAGATCTCTTGAGCCCATTTTACAGATAAGGAAATTAAAGTTCAGAGAGTAACTAACCATTTGACTCAAACCCAATAAGATCATAAATTAAGGAGGGAAACTTGAGTCATCTAGTTCAATTCCTCAATTTATAAATTGAGAAACTGGGGTGTAGAAAGGTAAAAATAACTTGCCTAAGGTTACATAGGAAATAAATAAATGGCAAAGCTGGGATTTTACTCCAAATTTAGTTCCTTCTTTCCTTCCTTCCTTCCTTCCTTCCTTCCTTCCTTCCTTCCTTCCTTCCTTCCTTCCTTCCTTCCTTCCTTCCTTCCTTCCTTCCTTCCTTCCTTCCTTCCATTTTCCCCTCTTCCTTCTTTTTCTTCTTCATCTCACTTTGCTCTCTGTCTCTCTTCCTCTCTCTAACCTTATAAGTAGAGGGAACTCCTGGTGAAGAAACTTCCTCTACCAAACAACTCTGGAATGCATCTTAAAATTTTCCAGCATAAAATGTTGTCCTGTGATTTGCCCAGAATTACATAGTTAATCTGGGTCAAAAGGTAAAACTCGAGCCCGGTCTTGCTGGCTCCAGAGCAGCTCTTTCAGCTAGGCCACGCTGCCTTTTTCCTCTTCCCACTGAGCAAGCTTTCTAACCATCAGTCTGGGGCTCTTTCTGATATCTATCACCCAATCAGCATCTCTCTAGTGACTGCTATTGGTACATAGAGGCAGTTTTAGACTCAGGAGAGTCAAAGAGAAAAATAAAACAATCTTCATCCTAAAGAAACTTAAATTCTGTTGTGAGAAACCACATGAACACTTAGAAGTCATTAGCAAATGTATACAAAGTAAATGGGCAGCTGGGTGCCACATTTTTGGGGGGAGTGCTGTGTCTGGGGTCAGGAAGACTCCTTTTCCAAGTTCAATCGGATCTCAGACACTGACTAGCTCGTTGACCCTGGACCAGTCACTTAATCTAATTTGCCTCAGTTTTCTCATCTGTGGAATGGACTGGAGCAGGAAATGTCAAACTGCTTCGGCATCTCTGCCAAGAAGACTCCAGGTGGGGACGAGAAGAGTTGGTCTGAAATGGCTGAACAGTAACAACCTGCTAAGTAAATGCGAGCTAGTTTGGGGATGGCGATGGGGGACACGGCGGCTGAGGAAAGGCCTGGCTTGGGGAGAAGCTAGGGGTCTGCAGGGCCAAAGGCGAGGAACCGCTGTGTTCTTGGCCCAGGGAGCAGCCCAGGCAAAGGCCCAGAAGATGGAGGTGAAATGTCCTCGTGTGAGAGACAGCAGCACGGTCCCAGAAGGGCTGTAGGACCAGGCGGTCTTTGGGAGGGACTTCAGGCAGCGGTCTGGAGGCCAGAAGGTTTTGGAGGCCTCTGCTTTACAGAGGAGGAACCTGAGACCCGGAGAGGCGAAGGGTTTCTCCCACAGTGACACGGGTGGAGGACGGCAGAACGCATTCAAACCTGGGGTCACACCCAGAGTGGGGACGGGGCTCAGGCTCCTTCCCGCTTTGGGCACAGTCACACCAGGGCGACACTTCCAGGTCAGGCAGTCTCTTCCCAGGCCATCTTCCCAAACCGGTTCTTCCCCCCATTGGGGAGGACACAAAGGCTCCGTGACTGCAGTCGGGCCGGTGTCCTGGAGGAGGTGGATCCCGAGCCTTGGAGTGAAGCACGCTGGCGTGTGTGGTGCGTGGAGGGGAAGGCACTCCGGGACAGCGGGAGCAAAGGGCAAGGCTGGTGCCGCGGCTGGCACAGAGCCCACCGAGCGGAGAGCGAGAGGAAGGGCGTGAGGGTCCTGCAAGCCCAGCTCTGAATCCCTGTCTCAGAGCCCACGCAGGACCGAGGGCACGCTGCACTGCTGACAGGGGCCACCTTCCCTCCGGTGGGGGCCTGGCTGCTCTACCTCCAGCCACCCCCCTCTCCCTCCCCCCAATTACCAGGCCACAAAAGTTACGCTCTTCACAAGCTCACTGGCATGTTAGAGCTGGAAGGACCTCACAGACCAGCTGCCCACGGACCCTGAGCCCTGGAGGTAGGACCCTCGAGGGTCTGTGGAGACGGTCCGGGTTGTCCATGAGCTTGGATGGTACACTGGCCCCGAGTTCCAATTCGGCCTCAGATATTTGCCAGCAGGACAGCTAGATGATGCAATGGTTAGAACACCAGCCCTGGAGTCAGGAAGACCTGAGTTCAAATCCAGCCTCCGACACTTAGCATTTCCTGGCTGTGTGACCCTGGGCAAATCACTTAATTCCAACTGCCTAAATAAACAAACAAAGCCGCAGATATTTACCAGCTGTGTGGCCCTGGACAGTTAACCTATATCTGCCTCAATTCCCTCATGTAAAATGGGAAGGAGAATAGAACATGGTAGGATCAAATGCGATAGTATTTGTAAACTGCTTAGGACAGTGCCTGGCATGTAGTAGGTGCTTAATAAATGCTTGTTCTCTTCCTCCCATTAACCTCTAAATGAAATTTATCATTTCCTTCCATTATGAGTCTAAGCAAAAACTGTGACTTCGCACCTGTGATTTTGTCTCCAATAGAAATCACAGATATTTTTATCTCATGTTTTAGTTGTTGCACATATCTTGAAATATCATTTCACTACTTTGAAATTACTGTAGTTATTAGACCCTCTGCAAGACTGCATGATTGCAGTCTTCCTATCTCCAGACTATATTTCAATATAATTGGTTTCCCTTGTAATTCTATATATTTCATTTTATGCATTAAAAATATTATTCCAAGAAGAAACACGTAGATTGCCAAAGGTATCCGGCACACAAAGAATGCTAAGAATTCCTGATCAGTCTAACCTCACATTTCAGAAAGGATTTTTCCCCCCCTGAAGCAATTGGGGCTAAGTGACTTGCCCAGGGTCACACAGCTAAGAAGTGTCTGAAAGCAAATTTGAACTCAGGTCCCCCTGACTTCAGGCTGATGCTCTCTCCGCTGCATCACCCAGTTGCCCCTAACTTCACATTTCACAGACGAGGAAACCAAGGTCAAGCAATTTGTAGCAGCAAATTTGTGGTAGCGTGATTTTGGACAAGTCACAACCTGTCTGAGTCCGTTTTCTTAAATGTCAAATGAGGGGATTAGATGAGATGATTTTCTCTTTCAGGGGAGTTAGTGGCATGGAAGATGCAATGTCAGGCCTGGAATCAGGATAGAAATTGAATTCAAATCTGGCCTCGGTGACCTATCAGCTGGCTGACCCTGAGCAAGTCACTTAGCCCTGTCTGCCTCAGTTTCCTCATCTGTAAAATGAACTAGAGAAGAAAATGTCAAACTACTCCAGTATCTCTGCCAAGAAAACCTTCAGCGGGGTCAGGAAGAGAGGGATCATGAAGGAACAAGAGATAATCTCTCCCATTTCTAACAGCTACAAACCCATGAATGTATTGAAGGTCACACTGTTAAGAAGGGAGAGATCTGGGGCTTGAAATTACCCAGTTAAGTGCTCTCAACTGGGCCATCCTATTCATCCTGCAGAGGCCCTTCTCTCTGCTACTTAGCTGTGGTCCCGGCCAGTTTGTCTCAGGGCCCCGGTGCAAGTCCTGACCACTAAGTATCAATCTACTTAAAACAGAATTAAATAAGAAGTTGCATCAACAGTAGTAGGGATGGAGGTGGAAAGGGGACCCTTCAATGTATTACAAAGATAAAATAGAATTATCCACTTTGGGATCATTTGGGGTTTTAGAATTATCTATGACGTCTTCCTTCTTGACATAGATAACAGAGCTTCCTATTCTTTAAAATCTATCTCTTATTACTGCTGGATCACTCATGAATCATTTATTGAGGGGCCAGGTTCTAGAACTGCGTTCTGATGTATTTTTCTTGTTACGTCCTTACCTCCAAACCTATCTGCCTCCTCTCACCCAATATCCCCAATTCTGACTACCTTTTCCTGAGGTATCTATGGAAATTAAAAAAAAATCTTAACTAACATTCACCCAGCACCTCACAAAGGATTTTTCACAATGGAACGTAGTGCCAAGTATTACTGTTCCATTTTTGCAGGTGAGGAAACGGGCCGAGGAAAGTTAACTGACTTGGGCAGAGCCAGGACACAGAACATCCTCTGTGAGTGCAGCATGGCACGGCTCATCACAGGGTGGGTGCCCAGGGAGAGACCTACAAAGGAGCCAAAGAAATGGCGCCAGCCTTCCAGGGGGTTCTGAACTGGCAGAGGAAAGCCGGGTGCCTAGAATGAGTGCCAGCTCCGAGTCCAAAGACCCAGGCTTTTCTGCCTGTAAAATGAAGAATCCATCCTTTGACTTCTAGGCTCTTCTAGTCCTAAGTCGGGAAACTGGACAAATCTTGTTGAAAAATAAAGATCGTTTGGAGTAAGAAACAAGAGAAATAGCATCCACGAGACTAGAAGCGGCGACACAGAACAAAAAACAGTCTGAAATTGTGGAGGAACATGGTTTTCTTGTGATGCTTGTCCCCATTGAATAGGTAGGAAAACTGAGGCACAAGCAAAGGAAGGAGAAGGGAGAAAATAAGGAGAGTGACTGGACCTGTGAGTCCATTGATATGAGCAAGTCCTGAAGGAAGAAAAGCCCTCTTCCGAGGCAGGTTTTTCTCCGTAACTTATATGGAGACTTGTCTGGGTCATTGATCTTGTAGGTCCCCCCTTTGAGGAAGGCCAGCTTTCTACAGGAATGGCTAAGAGAGCAATTTCTGCTGCAAAGGAGCCCTGAGCTGGGCTCCCTCTGCTTCCCCAGCCTCACCTGCCTTCCCACCAGGCGGGTCTCCTCGCTCTCCCCTGCTTCCTGCCAGGCCCTTCTCTCTTCCCCACCTTTGTTCAAGCTGCTCCCTCCCTTCTGCACTTTCCCCAACCCCTTGGCCTTTCCCTCCTTGTCCCCGTTTCTCTGAGACAGCTGGGAGGGAAGGGGAGCTGGGAAGGTGCTCTAAAAAGGGATAATGCCCACCGGCCCTCGAAAGGACTTGGGGTGGGGACGGGGCACCTAGGGCAGGCCCCTGCAGCCACAAAGCGGGGCCCATAAGGAGGAGAGGATGCCATGGCTCGAGGGGAAACAGCTGGCGGAGTTCTGAACTTAGCATCTAGAGGTGATTGACAGCTCCCTGCCTGGGGAGCTTGGCTGAGCAGAAAGGCTCCCTGGTTTTTCCCCAGCATCTCCCCACTTGGGGTCAGTCCGGGATCTCCCCACACAGTCCCACCAGCTTCCTTCCCGCAGGCCCCTGCATGGCCCACTCCCTGGCCCCGAGTTGCTACTCCTGCACGCTGGGAGAGAACCCAGGGGGAGAGAGAGAGAAGCCGTAGATTTCAGTGGGGATTCTGGTAAGCATTAAGGCATGAAGGCAGGCGGGCCAGAGGGGGCAGGGGTCAGGGGAAATATTTTCCCAAAGCACATTACAGTAGAATACGAAAAGGGAGAGAGAGCAAAGAGAAGGCTATAGCACTCTAATAGGGAAGGATGATAAATGGGGGCAGGGCTGGGAGGCAGGAAGGAGACACAGGGAGGAAAGGGGCAGAAGAAAGTCCTGGCTTTCTCCAGGGGCCCCCCTAGCAGAGGGGAGGGGGACAAGTTGGGGCTCCTGCTTAATATGGGCGGCCTGCCTCGCTCGGAGAGAACCCACAGTTGCAACTCATTAGAAGAGCAGATTAAGGACTTTGTAAATTACCACTAAAGGCTGCTTTGGGCAGATTAAAATGTTTTTTAAAAGTAGTGGTGATGGGAGGGGGCGATTAAGGGGGAGAGCAGAAACCCCCGCCACAAATCCCTCTCCTCCCAGGCACAGGGAAGTGTGCTGTGCATTTCTCGTGAACAGCAGCCGGGAGCGAGGTGGGTAATTAGCCCGGGAGAGCTCAGAAGAGGATCAGCTCCTACATGCTGGCAGCTGTCGCCATCCGAGAAGTAGGCTGGCTTCGGTTTGTTCTCCTCCCTCCTCCTCCTCCTCTTCCTCCTCCTTTTCCTTCTCTTCTTCCCCCTTCCACCCCCTCCTCCCCAATCCCTGGATCACCTGGACCCAAGAGAGAGTGGAGCCTCTAGTTTGAGACTAGCTTGGCCATTCCCCAGGGGGTGGGAAGGAGGGAAGAGGATGTGGCTCTGAGCTAGGGCAACCTTAGGGAGAAGTCCCCTTGCTTGACCCAAGGGCTGGGGTCAGCCACACCTGGAGATAGTCCTGCCCGACCTGGACCAAGCCCTCAGAGATCTCCCTACTCTGGGGAGTGTTGCTGTGTTAGAAATCTCCTGCCCCTTCGCTCCCCTCATTTCTGGGTTTCTGGGCTTAATAGCCCATCTCTGCTGGGGAGAGAGTGGCAAGCGGCGAAGAGGTGACAGGGAGCACTGGAGAGAGATTGTCCACAGCTCATCAGAAGCTGCCTCACGCCGCAGCTCCCCTTCCTGAAGCTTAGACCCCATTTCTTTTAAGGTGACTTGAGCTGGTAGCTCTGGCTTAAGTTTTTGCAAATATTTGGGCTGGGATTTTCTTTTTTTTCTCCTCTCTCCAAAAAGCCGGGGCTCGAGCTCTCTACAGCTGCCCTTTTCTTTTAAATGTTCTTTCTGAGGATTTTTGGTGGGTGGTTTGTTTGCTGGCCTTGTCTTTGTTTGGGGCTTATTTGTTTTGTTTTGTTTTGTTTTTTAACCTGAGTTTCTCTGGTTTTGACCACCTAGGGCAGCAGAAAAATCTGGGGGTGGAGGAAGGAAAGGAGGGAGGGAGGAAAAGAAGGAGGGGTAAAAAGAGAGAGAGAGAGAGAGAGAGAGAGAGAGAGAGAGAGAGAGAGAGAGAGAGAGAGAGAGAGAGAGAGAGAGAGAGAGAGAGAGAGAGAGAGAGAGAGAGAGAGAGAGAGAGAGAGAGAGAGAGATGAAGCGAGGGAGAGGGTGACGGAGAGGGAGTGACAGAGGGAGGCTGACATGCCACAGGGTTGCATTAGAGCCAGCCAGGAAGAAGGGCAGGGAGAAGAAAGCTCAAATCCCTTTGCAAGATTCAGGTGGTTTCCTCTTCTGCATCTCTGTGCATCTAGATCCATTTTAAACATTTTTTAACACTGAGTCCTCCTAGAAGATGGTAAATGACAGATGGAAAGCCATGGGTGGAGCCCCTCAACTTGAAGACGGACAGCAGGAGAAATCCCAGGTAAAGGGAAAGAATGAGAAAAGGATCAGGGTGAAGGAGGGCGGGCGTGTAGAAGGTAGAATCCATCACCATCCAGAGGCATGATATTAAGGAGATAAATAGAAGTCCTCTGGCAAAGATCTCTCTTATTTTCCCCTCCCCTCCTACCAGCCAGGCAGCAGCTGGAGAGTAAGAGACCGTGGAGTGCATGGTTGGCTTTTGACAGGCACGCGAGCGAGGGGGGCTAGGTCCGGGGCACCGCGGCGGCGGAGTTGAGATGCAGTCCCAGGTTTCTTTCCAGACTGCCAGACTTCTCGCCCCTGGGAGGGTCCTTTCATCGTCCCCCTGTCACCGCTCGAGGGGATCTGGGAGGGGAGTGGTGGCTTGAATTATTGAGTTTCTTTATTTTTCCGAGTGTAGCACCTTGGGTCTGTAGCGGGCTGGCTGAGGGGGAGGCAGCGGCAAACAGGTAAATAAGCCCTGCACAGCCACCTCGGAGTAACTGGAGCACATTGTAAATGCTTAAAGAACCTTTTAAATAGGATTTTGCATGTTGACTCCATGCTGCAGTGAGTTCTGTCTGGTTATTTGCAGTCTTTGCTGCCTTTGTCCCATCCACTGAAATAATTCAGGGGCTTGCTTGGACTTACTTATTAAGGGGGGGATGGCTGGGAAGGAAGAAGGGGTGGGACAGAGGGCAGTACCCGCCCCATTGGGGATGGAGTTGTACGGAGGGCTGCCACGCGGAAATGTGGGGTTGCTGTGCTTGGTGGGGGAGCTACCCCGGGCCCGGGGCCGTGTCCTCGACCGAGCCTGGACGGAGCTGGCAGCTTGGTGCGACTGGCAAAGCCAGGACCTGACCCGTACCGTCGCCAAGCCCTCCCCGAGGCTGCCCTCTGGCTGGTCTAGTACTCGTTAGGGACCAGGGTCAGCAGCGAACACGGGGCTGGCGCTTGTGACGTGCCGGGGGCTGAGAAGGGAGAATGAATGAGATGAGAAAGATGGAGACCAGCTTTGGTCCAGGAGAGCCAGGTTGCCGAGGCTGTGAACCCACCTGTGTCTAAGGTCAGGGAGCAAAGGCTGGAGGGCTGGGAAGTCCGACCCCAGCCTCTAAGGCTCTTCTCCTAACCCACCTACCTGGGCCTGAGGATGAGAAATAACTCTCCTCAAGAACTCTTCCATCTCCAGGATTAGAACCTTGTCCATGGTGAAACACCATGGCGCTGACAGGAGGGTTCAGGTGGGAGGCAGAGGGCTTGGGTTCGAATCTTTATCCTGTTACTACCTGCATGATCTCGGGCAACTCATTCAGTCCTTTGGGGCCTCAGTTTCCTCATCTGTGAAATGAGACTTTTGGACCAATGCCTTGTAAAGTTCCTTCAGACTAAATTTATGATCCATTTTTATCATCTATTTCTCTGTCCTTGAATTGGGCTCCTCCTGGGGACAGGGCGGCCAGAAGGTCATCTTCCCTCCCGCCAAACAAAACTTCCCCTTCACTGCTGCCATCCCAGAGCTCTTGGTCAGAGGATCAGGAGCCTCACTCGGAGAGAGATCATTAGCAGCTGCCTCGGAGCCAGTCCTGCTCTCCCCTGACCAAGTACTGTCCATGCGCTCGGTAAGCCTGGTGTTACCTCAAACGGGCTTCTGCACAAGGTGCCCAGTTTTGACAAAGAAAAGAAAAACAGCCAAGATTTTAACATTTTAAAAATCTCACAGACATATGCACATGGGGAAAGCGAGAGGGAAGGGAAGCAGAGGGAGGGGAGACACCCCCTGTGTGGAAACGGCACACACACAGGAAGATGGGGGTTGCAGCTCGTTGCTACAGGCTGTTGGTTTGGGCTCCTTCTGGGGTTTTTAGTTACAATGTACAAAGGGCTGCCACATGTATCTTCTCCATTTCATTCTCACCAAAGCCCTCTGAGAGAAGTGGGCAAAGATCCTTGATCCCATTTTACAGATAAGGAAACTGAGGCGCAGAAAATTAAGTGATCGACCTAAGGTCATAGAGCTTATTTACTGTTAGAACTAGGACTAAAACCCAAGTTTCTTTCTTTTTCTTTCTTCCTTTTTTGCTGAAGCAATTGGGTCAAATGACTTGCCCAGGGTCACATAGCTGGGACGTATTAAGCATCTGAGGCCACACTTAAACCCAGGTCCTCCTGATTTCAGGGTCACCATCTAACTGCCTCCAAACCAGGTTTTCTGACTCAGATTTATCTTCTATACAGGATAATACCCCCATCCAAAGGAGGAGTAGAGGAGAAGCTAATGGTCAGCAGTCCTTGCTGTGAACTCTAATTATTCCTGTATTTTCCCTACATTTTTCTTTTATGTCTTTGGGCCAGAGCAGAGGAATCACAGAATCCTGGAGCTAGAAGGGACTTTAGAGATCATCAAGTACAGCCCCCATCCCAGAGAAGTCCTGATAAGTAGTCATCTAGTTTTGACTTGGATATTTCCAATAAGAGTTGCCATATTTAGAGAGCTATCAAACCAGGTAATAGTCCTGGGGGGAATGGGAGGGGAATGTTACTATTATCCCTATTTTACAGATGAGGAAACTGAGACTCAGAGAGGTAAGCATTGGAGCCCAGTCTAGATCTTTATCAGCCATGTCACCCATCCTGTTAGACAGCTTTCACTGTGAGTAAATGCTTACTTCCTCAACACTAAATCTGCCTTCCTATAACTTTCATGGGTTGGTCCTAGTTTGTCTCCACTGGAACTACACAGAGAAAGCTAATGAGGTCCATCCTCTGACCTTTAGGCAGAGCCACCACAAAACCATCCCAGACTGAAGAGGATTTCCTTCTGAGAACCCACACCCTCCCTGGGGGGACTTATTCCAGGGGTCAGGAACATTGTAAACACACAAAATACATAAAGAAGAACATCAAGGGTCCTTTTTATGGTCTTTCTTTCTGAGTTGGGTGACTTTGGTAGTTGTGCTGTTTGAAATTCGGCTCCCCAGACCCTCGGGGGGGATGGGGCCTCCTACAGCTGTTCCCTGGGGGTGCAGGCTCCAGCTGCTCTCAAAAGCAGAAGCCCAGCTGTCTTCCCCCTGGCAAATGAGCACAGCCAGGCTTGTGCTCTCTCTGGGGGCCTGAGCTTCGGCCACCATCCTCAGCTTCTTTGTCTTCTCCAACAGACAGTGCAGAGGAGTCCAAAGATGCCAGGGAAAGAGGACTGAACCAGGAGCCTCTGGGATGCATGTCAGAGTCTTGACTCTGACTTCACCGGCTACTTGGTCTCATCCAAGCTACTTTCTCCTCTAAGTTCTATATCTACATCTGTCTACATATTGCCTTCCCTTGGCATCTCATTAGCTGACTCTGAAACTCAAAGAAAGAAGGAAGGAAGGAAGGAAAGAAGGAAGGAAGGAAAGAAGGGAGGGAGGAAGGAAGGAAGGAAGGAAGGAAGGAAGGAAGGAAGGAAGGAAGGAAGGAAGGAAGGAAGGAAAAAAGGGAAAGGGAGGGAGAGAGGAAGAGAGGGAAAGATGAAAGGAGGAAGGGAGGGAAAGAGGGAAGGAAAAAGGGAAGAAGAGAGAAAGGGAGGGAAGAAGTAAGGGAGGAAAGTATTATTTTATTATTATATATTATATACAGATATATTATTTGATCCTTACAACTCTGGGAGGTAGATGCTATTAGTAGCTCCATTTTACAATGGAAGAAACCGAAGTAAACTGAGCTTAAATAACTTGTTCAAGGTCCTATAGCTAATAAGTGTAGGAGGTTAAATTTGAACTCAGGTTTTCCTGATTCCTAGAATGGTAAGGTAGCACAGTAGATAGAACAATGGGCTTTGAATAAGGAAGACCTGAGTTCAAATCCAGCCATACACACTAGCTCTGTGACCCTGGACAAGTCACTGCCCCTTGTTTGCCTCAGTACTTGTTCTTGCCACTTGTTCTTCAAGTAACATGATGCAACAACTTCCTGACTCTAGGCTCAGAACTCTATCCACTATAACTAAGCTGCTTAGGAGAGGAGGAGAACGCTTATGACAGTATGTCCAGACCTAGATCAATGTGTTTGGAATGGAAAACATAAAAGAAAAAATTTTAACTGACCTGAACTATCTGTCCAAACTCCCACCAATGGTCATAAGACTTTAGGAAAATCCAAAGTACTCCCTTATCAGAAATAGGTTGGGGATTTCTCATCTCTAAACAATTCAGGGCATCTTCAAGCCTTCCCAGGTAACTTATTCCTTTGTTTGCTCCCCCAATGGCCAAGAAGTTCTTGCCAGAACCAATTTTTGCATTTGATCCATCTTATTTTTATTTATGGTACTTTTCTCTTCCACCTCTGGACCCGAAGGGGCTCCCTTCCTTTAGTCCATTCTATATGCCGATCAATGAAAAGAATTGGAGAAGGGAAGATTTAGAAGGGACTGTCTTAAGGTATTTGAAAGACTTACATAGAAAGCCCAAATGAAAGCAAAGAATCAATCAATATTTATGAAGTGTGTCAGGCACTCCCTAAAGCACTGAGGATATTGGGCAGGAGAGGGTGGATATGGGTGGGGGGGAGGCAAGACTAATTCTTGCCCTTAAGGAGCTTTCATCCAAATGGGGAAGACAAAATGTATAGAAATATATACAAAGTAAATACGAGGTGACCAACTGCTAAAGGGGCCAGAAAAGGCCTTCTGGGGGAAGTGACATATGAAGATTGTTGTTTGTCCTTCCTTCTCAAAGAGGACCATGACATCAGGGAGCTGATGCCATAATATGCAAGTGAATTGGATTTACGTGAGGGAGGCTGGGCAAAGTCACCTGCCTTAGTTTCCCTTCTAGAGCCATCTGGTTCCTGTGACCAGATATAGATCAGGACAACTGGAGATGTCCCTCTCTGGGAAGATCAGAAAGATAGGAATGGGTCATGAAGGGCTTTAAATGCTGAAGAAGGCTACATTTATTCCCAGAGGTAATTGGGAGCCACAAGAGTTTACTGGGTACTGGGGGTTAGACTTGTGCTTCAGGAAAATCACTTGGGCATCAAAGTAGCTGACAGGTTGAAGTGGGGAGAGACTTGGGGCAGGGAGACCAATTAGAGGCTACTGCAATTAGCCCACTTCATAGAAGTGAGGCTGTTAGGCTGCTGCTTATATAAGTGGAGATGCATGTGTAAGAGATGCTGTGAAGACATAAATGACATGACTTAATAAATCATCAAAAATGGGGGGATGAATGAGAGGGAAGAATTGAAGATGATACCAAGGTTGCAAACCTGGGTGACTGAGCGGATAGAGGGACCCTCAACAGAAATAAGGGATAGGTTTGAAAATTCGGGGTAGCAGACAATGAACTCTATTTTGGGCCGGGTGAGTTTGGTGATTTGTGACACCTATCTTAGAACTCTGGAGAAAGACTAAAACTGGATAAATAGAGCTGGAAATAATTTGCTTGAGATATTGGCTGAACTGTCAGCCAATTATGGGAATTGAGATCACCAAGTGAGAACATAGAAAGAAAAGAGAAGATAGCCAAGACAGAACCTAGGTCATATCCATAATTAGTGAGTATGATATAGATGAAGATCCAGTAAAAGAAGACTGGATAAGTCAACTGGGAGAAAACCAGGAGAGAAGTGTTACAAAAACCTGAAGAGAAGAAAATTCCTAGTGGAAGAAGGCAGTCCACAGCATCAAATATTGCCTAGCTAGAGAAGGATGAGGACTGAGAAGAAGAGATAGGCAGGGAAGAGGTAAAGAAGAGAAAAAAGGGAGTCAGGAGAGGGAGAGAGGGAGTAGTCATTAAATTTGGCAATTAAAAGACTACTGATATCTTTAGAGAAGGCAGTTTCAGTTGAATGATGAAGTTGGAAGCTGATTGCATAGGATTAAGGAGAGAGTGAGAAGAGAGGTAGTGGAGATATTAGATATAGATTTTTTTCCCTATAGAGTTTAGATAAGAAGGGGAAGAGAGATACAGGACAGTGGCTAACAGGGATAGTAGTTTCCTAACTATCTAGGAAGGGTATTTTAATTTTAGAATGGCAGATACTTGGACCTCTTTATAGGTTAAATGAAAGTAAGTAGTAGAAAGGGAGAGTTTGAAAATTAGAGGAAAAAAAGAGAGGTTGAGGTTCTCCTAGAGAAGATGGGAAGGGATAGGATTAATGATACATATAGAAAGTTTGACTTTAGAAAGGAGAAAGGCCCCCTCAAAGGAAGAGATAATGGGAGAGCTATTAGGGGGATGTCATATAAAGAGAAAAGAGAAGAAGGAGCTCACAGATTAATGCCCTTTCAGTGAAGTATTAGGGAATATAGATATGTCCTCAGCTGTAAGAGTGGGAGGAGAAGGTACTATCTTATCACTGAGGGGAAAAAAAGGATAAAATTTAGAAAAGCTGCTGTAGTTAGTAAAATAGAGAATCAATTAGGGAGGAGTAGAAGAATTGTCATGCTGTAGTGAGGACCCAGATGTGATTTTGTAACATAAATGTGTAGTGGGCTAAGTCGGCATGGTTGTGTGACTTCCCCCAGATCTGCTCAACAGCATGTGAGAGGGAAAACAGCAGCTCCCCAATACTGACCTTGAAGATGAGGATTGGGGAGGAGACCTTGAACCTTCTAATCATCTGCCTTCTTCAGCAAGAATCCAATAATTCCTTAACCTGGACATCTTCAATCAGTTGTTTGCCCATCTTTTTAACCCTATCCTAGTAATATTCAACAAGAGGTGGGAGGTAGTGGCAGTAATCCAGGAAGTTTGTTAATCATAGAGCAAGAGTATCAGGAAGGAGTAGGTTGTGGAACCTTCAAAGGATAAAGTTGAAGTGACTGGGAATGGTAGAATGGGAAATAGGGATTAAAAATGGGAAGTTGAAGCTTCAATATCACTGGGACTTGGTGAGAGGGCAGGAATATGCAAACAGCTGGTGAAGGATTCCAAGTGGAGCGTTAATGGGTTGTTAGAACCCTGCTGAAGAAGGCACATAACTGGAAGGGTCAAAGTCTCTTCCTCGTCCTCACAGGACAGAAAACCTTGTCATGAGACAGGGGCAATTCTGGAAGATTCTGAGAGACAAATTTAATTTAAAGGTTGGGGGAAAATTAGAGCTGTTTAGAAGTGAAGATGGTCCACTTCCCCATTTCTAAAAAGCTTCAAATAGAGACTGGCTGATGACCATTCATTGGGAGTCATGCAGTGAGGATTCCCGATTAAATATAATGGCCTCTGAGCTTCTAATGCTGCCATCCTTAGATTCTAGGATTCTAGGAACCCTGATTTAGCCAAAATGGGTTTTGTAGGCAGGAAATTTAGTAGCTATTCTCTCTCTCTCTCTCTCTCTCTCTCTCTCTCTCTCTTTCTCTCTGTCTCCCCCCCTCTCATATTTATTCCTGGGCTATTGTAAAGCTCTCAAATATTCCAGCTTTAACACCAGTGGGCATTGACTTCATTAACTTCCTATTTACATTTCCCTGCCACGAAATATTAGAGATAGGAGGGTCCTAGAATATGTTAGAATATAGAGCAGAGTGTAAAGGTGCAAGTGACCTTAGACATCATCAGCATAGGCACATGGTTAACTATTTAGCAAATGCGTTCTTTCTCCTCCTCACTCTCCTCTCTTTTATCTCTGTCTTTCTCTGTTTCTCTGTCTCTGTCTGTCTCTCCCTCCTTTCTCCCTCCCCTTCTCTGTCTCCCTTTGTCTCTCCTTCTCTGTTTCTGCGTCGGTCTCTCTCTCCTCTCAGTCTCTCTCCCTCCATCCTTCTTTCCCTCTCTCTGTCAGTTTATCATTGTCTCTTTTTGTCTCTTCTGTCTCTCTTTGTCTCCCCATCTCTCTCTGTTATTCTCTCCTCTTTCCCTTCTTCTTTTGGTTTTATCATTTTTTCTTTTCTCTGTCTCTGTCTCAATATTCTCATTTTGCAGATGGAGAAATCAAGGCCTGAAAGAATAAAGTGATTTGCTTAAGACTGCACATAACTTGTAGGTGGCAAATTCAAGATGACAATCTAAGTCTTCTGACCTCAGCAGAGATAGCTAGGTAGTACAGTAAGAGTGCTGAGCCTGGAGTCTAGAAAACCTCAGTTCAAATTCAGTGTTAGATGTTTACTAGCTGTATGATCCTGGGCAAATCATAGTCTTGGAATACCTTGGTTTCCTCAATTGTAAAATGGAGACAATGTTAGCATCTCTAAGGATTGATGAGAAGATCAAGTGAGATAATATTTATAAGGTGTTTAGCTCAGTGCCTGCACATAGTAGGTGTTAAATAATTGTTTCTTTCCTTCCTTCTGACTGCCAATCTAGTGTTCTCTATTCTACCTTGATGCCTCCAACCCATGTTACTTTATTAATAATAGCAAGTGCCCACATTATATAGAGAATTTAAAAATTTATAAAACACTTTTACATATCTTGCTTCCTACTAATCAGCTTTTGTAGAAACATGAGGGAAAGTAAAGATGAATCTTCAAAAAAAAAAAAAAAAAAAAAAGAGCCTCTCTGGTTTGGGTCAGCCAGCTAAGTTATGTAATTTATAAGGAAAGCACAATAGACTCAAGTCATGTGGTTTTCAAGGCACTCACCAGTCTCCTTCCACTGCCAATAAGCATGTTGGGCTCTAATGGCTGGAACGCTAGTGTGGGTGGCAGGGGACCTAGGCTCTGTTCTCCACTCTGTTACTCATTTACTATGTGACCTTGGACCAGTTATTTAACCGATATCTCAGCTTCTCCATCTAAAATATGAAATGGTTTCTGTTTTCTACCTATTTCTCAGGGAGAAGGAAAGAATGGGAGGAAAAGAGGGCCCTAGCAAGAAAAGTAGCTCTTGTAAGCCTAGCCCTCTGACTGACCCTCTGTCCACTCCCAATTTCAGGACAAGATCCTCTTTTATCTATCCTTTGTGGAAGAATTCCCTACCCCCTCTCCTGTTCAGTCATTTCAGTCATGTCTAATTCTTCATGACCTCATTTGGAATTTTCTTGGCAAAAATAATAGACTACTTTGCCATTTCCTTCTCTTGCTCATTTTATAGATGAGGAAGCTGAAACAAATATGGCTAAGTGACTTGTCCAGGGTGACACAGCTAGTGAGTGTCTGAGGTGGGATTTGAATCCATGAGAATGAGTCTTCTTGATTCCAAGTCCTGTCCTCTATTCACTGACTGCTCTAGAGCAGCAAGGTGAAACTCAAAAAGATGCAGGGACCACTAAAGTGTACATAATGATCCCTGCAAGCAGCATTTTAACTTAGTTTTAAAATGTAATATTACCTGTAATTTACTATATCTTTATTTCTTTTGTTAAATGTTTCCTAATTACTCTTTAATCTGGTTTTGGCCACAGATGGAAGTGTGGTGGATCACAGGCAAGCTACAGACCACGTTGTTTGATCCCCCAGGCCTAGAGAATTCAGAACTTCCCTTGGTATCATGCTACCTCTCTCCATTTGTCATTCATGAGTCATTTCTGAGGTCATGACTAAATCTCTTATGCTCCAATATGAATCTGTTTCTCTTTGTTCTATTATTAGGGGAGTTTTGACTTAATTCACCCTGTCTTTATTGAAATACAACCCATATCCCTAACACTGTGTTGGTTGCTGACGGAAGTTGAATCATAGAATGTTAGAGTTGGAAGAGACCTTAGAATATTCATTTATTAATTCATTCAGCTCTGTTTTAAGCTTTGAACATAGAATCCTAAATATTACTAAATCAAGACCCTTCATTTTTCTGATAGGGGATATTGAAGCCCAGAGAAGGGAAAAGATTTAACACAAGATCCCACAGCTTGTCATAGTCAGACATGTCACCCAGGAGGGTTAACATGTTAGGTTAACACATGTTAGGTGGTCAGTTTTCTTTCTGAGCCCAAATGTGGTATTCCAAACGACTTTCTCCATTAACAGAGGCAGTGTGGTGTAGTGGATAGAACATTGGACCTGGAGTCAAGAAGCACTGGGTTAAAATCCTGCCTCAGACACTTACTAGCTGTGTGTCTCTGGGTAAGTCACTTGATCTTTCTGAGCCTCAGTTTCTTTATCTATAAAATGGGGGTGATAATTATATCTACCTCACACACTTGTGGTGGGAATCAAATGAGTTTATGTCTGTAAAGTGCTTTGTAAATCTTTAAGTACTATTTAGAATAGCTAAGATGACGGTGATGATGGTGATGGTAGTGACAGTGGTGACAATGACAATAGTCGGCTGGGGAGAGAAGGGGATGATATGACAGGAGGATCCATAGTTTTATCCTTTGTGTGGCTGGTGTCAAAGGGGACAGGGAAAATGGGTCCCTCATACTCTCGTCTGTTGTGAGGTCGCACAGTGATGCAGCTGAGAGCCATTTGCTTGACATCAGGAACAATTCATGAGCTTGGAACTGTTTACAGCCCCAAGAGGGGCAACTTCCAGGATGGAAAGTATGTTCAGGCCAGAAGTTTTAGGGGATAAGTCTTCGGCAGCCTATCTCCCTTCCTCTGTCCCTGTTCTCTCCTTGGAGTCCATGAGAATCCATGTCCACCCTGGCTGGTCTCGGGGGCACTTCCCACAGATCCATCCTTGCTCTGCCTTTTTGGTTCTTCCCAAGCCAAGACAAATTTTCTGTCAGAAGGCACGGTTGTTATCTCATTTGGCTCCAGCATTTTGGGGAAAAGTTAAGGCAAAGCTTAGTGCGGGCTCAAACCCCCGGTTCTTCTTTCCTCTTTCCCTTCTCTGTTTGGTGACACAATTTGTCCGCCGTCACTTGAGCTCCATCCCTGAACAGGGAGACAGATTTTCTCCTCATGAGCCTTTCATTCAAGGGATGTAATCTGTCAATCAGGACAAAAGTCAGATCCTTTCCAGGGGCGATGAGAGGGGAGCATCAGGGAAGAAAGGAGGCCGCTGGCCCAGCTCTTAGGCTGGCCTTGGGAATAGATGGGCTCAGCTCCCAGACTTGGCTAAAAAAGGAACAGAGGATAGATGGGCGCCTGGATTTCACTGTTTAGGGAGGTTGTGGAGAGGGTGTTACCCAGCCCCTCAAGGCCTCTGGGTCCCCACGAGGTCCTGGCGGCTCTTTACTTTCCCCCAGCAGGGACTCGAGGCCTATCCTCTGTGGATCTCTAACAGGACCGCCCACTCTTGTTTCCCCTTGACACCAAATTAGCCCAAGCTTTGATTTTCTCCTCCTAGAATCTGGAACCACCTTCCATCTTCACTAACAATCAACAAATAGCGATTTAGTACCTCTTGTGGGCTCAGCCCTGGGCTAAGCCTGGGGAGGCTTCCAGAGGAAGATAAAACACAAAAGAGGATTGTGCAAAGTCCCATTGTTGTGCGCACTTTCAGGCTGGTTACCCATTTTTAAGGGGATGAAGGTTAAACAAGACTTCACCAGTCCAGACTTTTTGACTCTGAGCCCAAACCCTCCCTTTCTTCCCTGCTCTCCCCCCTTGTGGACAGTTCTGGCTGCACCTTAAAGTGTCCTGAATAGGTTTAAGCACCTAGGAAGCTTAGGTACCCCCGTTATGTGCTCCCCACCCGAGGTAGCCCAGCCTCATTGTGTCCTCCCCCCGTCCCCGCCACCAGATAAAATGCAAGAATTTTGTACTAATGGGACTTCAGAAATGTTTATGGGGTACATTCAAATGTCAGGAGAAAACACCGTTCTTTCCTTCTACCAGGGTCACCAGCTGACTGAGCCGTCAATCATCATCAGTCCAGCCAATGCCAGATTTAATTGGGCATTGTATGATGCTGATTGACGGTTCAGTCAGCCAGTAAGAAGGGGACACAGGGATACCACAGAACTCTCCTTCTCCTCCTCTATTTCTCCTTTCCCTCTGCAGATCCAATGCAAGAAGGTCCCCTAGTTGGTTGCCAAAGTCTCTGTGACTCTGGAGACATTTGAACAACAGTAGATGCTACTGAATTTCCAGGACGCTGCCCATAGTCTTCCTCGATGCCTTGGAAGTACTCAGTGATAGAAGGGGACTTCTAGCTGGGACCAGACTGTTGCCTAATGGGGGGCACTGCCCCCAAAAGATGCAGTATAGGGTAGTTCTCCTTAACCAATAGCTCCAGTCTCACTGACAAACTCAAATCTGGGAACTCGGGCATTGTTCCTTCTTCCTGAGACACCCGCAGCGAGGCTGGCCTTGTAACAGGGGGTGCTCCAGTCTGTGCTGCAGAGTGCCACAGAAGTGTTCCTCACCCTAAAACATCTCTGCTTCACACATGTCACAGTTCCAGAAAACTCTCCATCAGAAACCCTTTTATAAAAGGGTAGAATGCCAAAGCTAAAAGGGAACCTCAGTGTTCAAATGCCTCATTTTACAGAGGAGATAACTGAGTCTGATTCCAAGCAGGTAACAAAGCCAGGATTAAGGCCTTGATTTCTTGTTTCCCACCCCGGTGTTCTTTCCCCTGTACCATACTGCCTCTTAACACTTTGTTTGAAATTCCTGCTTCTCCATAAGCCCACCCCCTCTCCGACTCAGGGAGCCCAGATTTGCAAAGGGCTGCTCTGCTTAGAACGCCCCCAGCCTGTGTGCTCAGCTCAGCAAGGATTGTCAAAGGCCTCAATTAATATACTATAAGCCCAAAGCAAACTCAGGAAAGGTAGCTCTCTGGCAAAAGCCCCTCTTATTATCTTGGACAGATTTCTTTGCAACGCACGTAAAAGGCAGCCTATAAAAGTGAATGGCACTTTATCTTTAAGGTGGTCCCTGAAGACTAATTCTCCTATAAGCTGAGTAGCCTCTTTCATCTCTAGTCCCCAGCACTACCCCCTCCTGCCTGCTTAATTCCCATCATCCCACTCCTACCTATTTCTGCAGAACCCCCTTATTTTCCTCTTTCTTTATCAAGGGGCCAGGTATCAGGATTGAGGAGGCAGGGCTCTCGGACTACAAAGCATAAAAGGTGGCAAGTCAGAGGGGGCTCTCCAACCCGGTCTCCCTAGGTCAGCGTGGGCCCTCTGTAGGAGCAGCTTAAAGCCGAATGGTCTCAGTGTCACAGGAAGGGTGGTCTGAGAGAGGGACCACTCCAAATAGATGGTGCTGAGGGGAAAAGGCCAAAAGCAGAAAGGGAGGCTTCGCTGACGCAGCGCTGGGGACCCGGCTCTCAGACCCAAGTTGTTCTTTGTCTCTGAACAAACGGGGGTCTCCCAGCCTCGGGCTCCCTGGAGGTTTTGGAGAGCGTTGCTCTGGTCGAGGTCAGAGAACCCTGCCTTCCATGGAATGGGAGGAGGGAGGGAGGACCATGGACAGCACCTGCCTAGGATGCCCGGCATCTCGGTGAGGCTGCAGGAAAGGACAGGGCAGATTCCTCAGCAAATGATTGGCACTGTGGGAGCTGGTTAACTTGTTTGGTGTGTGCAGGAGGGGAGGGATGGGGGAGGGTGACTCATTCCCACAATCAGATGTGAATAAATTGCCAGAAGCAGCCCTGGCCTCTCTTCCACACTATGGAACCCAGAAGAGGTTGGAAGAGAGCGCTAGGTTGGTGGCAAGGCCGTAGTAAAACCTTCCAACTTGGTATCTGGTGTCTGAGTCTGGAGCTTACAGCCAGAAAATCCCTCCTGTAACCTCATTGTGGATACTTAATTCTGTGCCATCCTTTACTGTGCTTCTCCTCCTCAATAAAATCCTAAGCTTCCTAGCACCAGGCACATTGTCTTGTGCTTCTTTCCATCCCCCGTAGCACTGAGCACAATGCTAATCATGTAGTAATAACCGACATTAAAAGTTTCCATCTCATTCGATCCTCATCACAACCCTATGGAGTACGCCCATTTTACAGGGTCTCCCTAACTACAGATACAGTGGTCCTTTCACTATATTGGGCTGCCTCTAATAGGTACTTATTAAATAGTTTTAATTCAGATTTCTCAGAGAGAGGCCCAGTGGCATAATAATGGAAAGAATTTAAAGTCAGATGCCCTAAATTCTAGCTTTGACTCTTCAGGAGGCTCCCATCCCACCCATCCCAATTGATAGTGTTCACTGAAATTATATCATGAAATTATTTACTTATTTGTGTCGATGTTTTATCTCCCAAGTAGAATGTAAACATCTTGAGGACAGAGATCATTTTCCTTTTTTGCCTTTGTAACCAGCATATGATATAACCTTTAGTATAGTAGGCACTAATAAATGTTTAATTGAATTAAATTGTGACCTGGAGAGGGTGATTTTTTTTATCTTGACCTCAGTTTCCCCATCTGTAAAATGGAGGTGAGAGTAAATAATCTCCAAGACTATTTCTCTCTCTAAAAACTTTTACCCTATTCTGTGAGTCAAATACTCTGGCTTGCTAGGTTCTGGTCATGTCAGGTATTGAGACCTCCAGAGAAACAATCCATAAATCTGGCTATGCCTTTTCCATATTGCCAGGTCCTTGCCCTAAGCTGTATCAGCAGACATAGAGCCAAGTGGGGAAAGGGATGTTTCTTTTGCCAGGATGATGGCTCTCTTATAGTACTGTCTCTCTGGGTTCTTTTCTTCCACAAACTATTAGGTAACTTGTCTTCCTAGCCTTCTGGATGATTTGATTGGGAATGTTAACCTCTGGAGCCCTTGACTATGTCAGCTTTATGGAAATGGAAAGGAAAGGGGGAGGGAAAGAGGGATGAAGGAAGGCAGATGGAAAAGGTACTTTGGAGTTCACAATTTGGGAGGGAGGGAGGGAAGAGAGAGAAGGAGGGAATGAGGGAGGGGGAGAGGGGGAAGGGAAAGGAGGGAAGAGGAGGGAGGGGGATAGGGAGAGAGACAGGGAGGGAAGGACTGAGAGACATGCAAAAGAGGGATAGAAAGACAGAAAGAGAGAGAGAAAGAGAGAGAACATATGAAAGAGGGGGAGGGAGAGAGTGAGCAAAAAGAGCACACAAAAGAGAGAGAGACAGAGACAGAGACAGACAGACAGAGAGAGGACAGATAGCAAAAAGAGAGAGAGGAGAAAGAGACAAAGACAGAGCAGAGATAGAGACATATACACACAGAAAGAGGGAGGGAGAGAGGGAGAGGGAAAGAGAGAGAGAGGAAGACAGAGACAGACAGACAGAAAGAGAGAGAGACAGAGACAGAGAGAGAGACAGAGACAGAGAGAGAGAGAGAGAGAGAGAGAGAGAGAGAGAGAGAGAGAGAGAGAGAGAGCATGCACTTGAAACTGTCTTTTAGGCTCTCCAGGGAAATTGGCTTTGACACTTTTGCGCCAAAACTAGACTGGTATACAGTTTCCTCTGCTTTTGTGAAGGAATTCATATTATAGTACAACATTTATTAAGTACTTACTATGTGCTAGGTACATTTATGGAGTGTTTTAAGGGTTATAAAATGGGGTTTTCCTCCAAAAATAATCGCAAAAACTCATGGATACCAAATAGTTTGTTCAAGGTCATACGGTGTCAGAACCAAGATTTGAATTCAAAGGAGACACCCTGGTTTAGGAAATGGAACTCACTAACTTTAGGACAATGTTTGATAGACATGCTGGGCCACTTTGTGGGAACGACTCACAGTTTTATTATTCCGTCATTTTAGTTGTGTTCAACTCTTTTTTGACCCCATTTGACAAGGATACTGGAATGGTTTGCCATTTCCTTCTTCAGTTCATTTTACAGATGAGGAAACTGAGACAAACATAATTAAGTGACTCACCCAGAATCACACAGCCAGTAAGATTCTGAGGTCAGATTTGAACTCAGAAAGAGGAATCTTCCTAATGCCAGGCCCAGGACTGTATCCACTGCCCCCACTTAAGTATTTCTTGGGTCTCAGTTTACTCATCTATAATATAAGGGATTAGGACTAGAGGCTCTCTTAAATAATTTCTAACTGTTAAATTCTTCTATGTCCATTTTATAGATAACTGAGACAACAGTATATATTAGGATTTATAAAATGGTTTCTCGATAACTTTGTGAGTTAGATAGAACATATTGTTGTTATTATTTAGTGTTGTTTTCATTTTATAGATGAGGAAACTGAGGCTTAGGAAAGATCAGTGAACTAGTAAATGCTAGAGCCAGGACTGAATTTATATTTCCCAACATCAAGCCCAGAGCTTATTCCACTATTTCAGTTGTTTTTTAGTCATGTCCAGCTCTTCATGATCCCATTTGGGGTTTTCTTAGCAAAGACAGTGGAATAGTTTATCATAATACATATATATATGTGTGTGTGTATACATATATGTATATATGTGTGCATACATATTTATACACACTCACACACAGTATATGAATGACAGAGGTGTCAAATACATAGCCTGTAGGCTGCATGTAACCCATAACCACTTCCAGGGCAGCCTGAACCATATTAAAATAAAATTGGGAAATATTTAAAAAAATAAAAATACAATAGCTATAGATAATATTACATTTTAAAATTAACTCAATATATGGACCAAAGGGATCCTTATGTATGTATTTGTGGCTTCTATTTCTACTTGTGTTTGAAAAAACTGATGTATATCAGGCAAAATTCCATTCTTTCAGAGGGAGGAAGAGGCTCTGAAACAGAAGAAGAGGAATAAATGAATCTCATGGGTATAACCCCTGAAACAGAAGTTAGGTTTTTTTAAACTTATATTTTTGATTTTAAAATTTTTAACATTTAAAAAAATTTTTTGAGTTGTAAATTTTCTCCTTCCCTCCAGCCCCTTCTCCCCATTGAGGGGAAAAGCAACACATGACACAGTTCTTCCAACCCAATGTTTAGCCTGCTCTGGCCTATTATTCATCATTAGTGCATTAAAACATAGGTTCTTCTCACCCTACATTTATATATTTGTTGAAATCTTTAGCTTCTCCTTGCCAGAGACCCTAACTTCCATAGGCCATTCTGCCCACAATTCTGGATTGAGTGAATTTCCAGGCGTGTAGCTTTATTTCCCAGAATCAGAACAAAACTCAGATTAGAAATTAGAGGTGACTGGTGTATTTGTATTTCTATTCCTTAATCTCTGGAGTCTGATTAATCAACTCAGAATAAAAATCCTTGAAAGGTCTTTAAGAGATCGACCCCCAAAGCAGACATCATCTGAAGCTCCCCATCAGCTTTGGGTTTCCCGCGGGGTTTATAATTCAATGAAGGCCGTTAGAGAATGTTTTCAGGGAACTCAAGAGCGCCATCAGCTACTGAATGTACATAGTCCCACCAGTAACCTCTCTAAGACCCGTTCTGCTTTTGCCCGGCACCTGGAAGGGTCCTTCTTTTCCTTTACGCCTGTTCGAATCCCAGCCATTCTCCAAGAGGGGTCCCCAGTCCTCCTCCTCCAGGAAGCCTTCTGAGGCTCCTCAGACACCACCGACTCTCCCCGCTCTGAGCCCCTGCCCACAGGTGACACTAACCAGGTTGGTTTTATGTAATTTAGAAGCATTTCGCTGGGTCCCAGAAGTAAAAGCTGGAGAAGACCTTCAGGGGGACCAGATCCGAGAGGAGAACCCCGAGGGTCACATCCCAGAGGGGACTTGCCCGGTCCCACAAAGCCTAAGGAGCCCTTCTGGAGGTCCCGCCGAGGCCCCCATCCAGGGCTCTGCCCCTGCCCCCTGGCTCTTCTCCCGTGTTTGCCGAAGCTCCACGGGAAGCGCTCAGAGGCAGGGCGGCTTCTCACAGCTCCCGGCGGGCTGTAGAGAAAGTGCTCACTCTCGGTCCTCCTTTCTCCTTCGGTGCAAACGGTCCGAGCCGCTCTCCTGGCTGGAGGGCTATGGGTTTGCAGTTGGCCGAGCCTGACCGGAAGAGAGAATCTTTTTGCCCTGAGAGCTCGGGCCTTCGGGGCCCGGCGCGGAGGCCTGGTCTAACCTTCCGCTTCTGCCCCTCCCAATGTCTCTCCCACAGCGTGTGAGCTGCGGGTACATCCTGTGCACCGTGCTGCTCTCCGTCGCCGTCCTGCTGGCTGTGACCGTCACGGGGGCCATCCTCTTCATGAACCATTACCACGCGCCGGGAACCGAGCCGCCGCCGGTCATCAGCACCAACCCCGACGAAGACAACAGCGCGCTGGTCACCATCGAGAAGGCCGACAGCTCCCGCATCAACATCTTCATCGACCCGCGCTGCCCAGACCACGCCGACAATTTGCCCGCCTCGAGGGGGCCCAGGCCTCTGTGCCCGGGCCCTCACGGACCGCGACTGGAGCTCAGGGCTGCCGGCGGTCGGGAGCAGGCCCTGCTGGCCACGCTGGCCGACGAGGTGCCCAAGCTCCTGGGAGCCGAGCCCAGGAGGACTGGGGCCTCGGAGGGCCATGGCACTCCGGGCCAGGGGCTGAAGCCTGACGAGCAGGGCCGATCTACAGGTGGGAGGAAGCTCCTAGGCAGGCAGAAACGGCCGCGGCCGCTCTGTGACACTGACCAAGTCCCGCAGCAGCTCTGGCCCGGGTTTCCCCTCTGGAAAATAAAGGGTCCCTGCTAGATATGAAATTCTTCTGTACCTGTTTTATGAATGGGAGGGAAGGGAAGGAAGGAAGGAAAGGAGGAGGGAGGGAGGGAGGGAGAAAGGAAGGAAGGGAGGGAGGAAGGAAGGGAAGGAGGGAGGGAGGAAGGAAGGGAAGGAGGGAGGGAGGGAGGAAGGGAGGGACGGAGGAAGGAAGGAAGAAAGGGAGGAAGGAAGGGAGGAAGGAAGGGAGGAAGGAAGGGGAAGGAGGAAGGGAAGGAAGGAAGGAAGGGAGGAAGGAAGGAAGGAAGGAAGGAAGGAAGGGGAGGGAGGGAGAAGGAAGGAGGAAGGAAGGAGGAAGAAGGAAGGAAGGAAGGAAGGAAGGAAGGAAGGAGGAGGAGGAAGGGAGGAAGGAAGGGAGGAAGGAGGAGGAAGGAAGGAAGGGAAGGAAGGAAGGAAGGAAGGAAGAAGGAAGGGAAGGGAGGAAGGGAAGGGAGGAAGGAAGGAAGGGGAAGGAGAAGAAGGAAGGAAGGAAGGGAGGAAGGAAGGAAGGGAAGGGAGGAAGGAAGGAAGGAAGGGAGAGGAGGGAGGAAGGAAGGAAGGAAGGGAGGAAGGAAGGAGGAAGGAAGGAAGGAAGGAGAAGGAAGGGAAGGAAGGAAGGAAGGAAGGAAGGGAGGAAGGAAGGAAGGGGAAGGAAGGAAGGAAGGAAGGAAGGGGAAGGGAAGGAAGGAAGGAAGGGAAGGAGGAAGGAAGAGGAAGGGAAGGAAGGGAAGGGAAGGGAAGGAAGGAAGGAAGGGAGGAAGGAAGGAGGAAGGAAGGAAGGGAAGGGAGGAAGGAAGGAAGGAAGGAAGGAAGGAAGGAAGGAGGAAGGAAGAAGGGGGGAAGGAAGGAAGGAAGGAAGGGAGGGAGGAAGGAGGAAGGAGGAGGGAGGAGGAAGGAAGGAAAGGGAAGGGAAGGAAGGAAGGAAGGAAGGAAGGGAGGGAAGGAAGGAGGAAGGAAGGAAAGGGAAGGGAGAAAGGAAGGAAGGAAGGGAGGAAGGAAGGAAGGAAGGAAGGAAGGAAGGAAGGAAGGGAAGGAAGGAAGGAGGAAGGAAGGGAGGGAGGGAGGAGGAAGGAAGGAAGGAAGGAAGGAAGGGAAAGGAAGGAAGGAAAGGAAGGAGGAAGGAAGGAAGGAAGGAAGGAGGGAGGAGGGAGGAAGGAAGAAGGGAAGGAAGGAAGGAAGGGAGGAAAGGAAGGAAGGAAGGGAAGGAAGGAAGGAAGGAGGAAGGAAGGAAGAAGGAAGGGAAGGAAGAAGGAAGGAAGGAAGGGAGGAAGGAAGGAAGGAAGGAGGAAGGAAGGAAGGAAGGAGGAAGGAAGGGAGGGGAAGGGAGGAAGGAAGGGAGGAAGGGAAGGGAGGAAGGAAGGAAGGAAGGAAGGAGGAAGGAAGGGAGGAAGGGAAGGAAGGAAGGGAAGGAAGGGAAGGAAGGAAGGAAGGAAGGAAGGAAGGAAGGAAGGAAGGAGGGAGGGAAGGAAGGAAGGAAAGAAGGAAGGAAGGAAGGAAGGAAAGAAGGAAGGAAGGAAGGAAGGGAAGGGAGGAAGGAAGGGAAGGGAGGAAGGAAGGAAGAGGAAGGAGGAAGGAAGGAAGGAAGGAAGGAAGAAGGGATGAGAAGAAGGAAGAAAGGGAAAAGGAATGAAGAGGAGGGAGGAAGGAAGGAAGGAAGGAAGGAAGAAGGAAGGGAGGAAGGAAAGGAAAGGAAGAAAGAAGAGGAAGGAAGAAAACAAAGATGAAGAAGGAATGGAGGAGGAAGTGAAGAAGAAGAAAGAAGAGAAGGGAAAAGGAAGGAAGGGAGATGGATGGAAAGGAAGGAAAGAGAAGGAAGAAGGAAGGAAGGGAAGGAAGGAAGAAGGAGACGAAAAGAAAGAAGAAGAAAAGGAAAGGAAAGGAGGGAAAGGATGAATGAAGGAAAAGAAAGGAAGGAAAGAGAAGAAGAAGAAGGAAGGAAGGAGGATGGATGGAAAAGGAGGAAGGAAGAAGAAGGGAGGAAAGGAGAATGAAGAATGAAATGAGAAGGAAGAAAGGAAGGAGGAAGGAAGGGAAGAGAAGGAAGGAGGAAGGGAGGAAGGGAGGAAGGAAGGAAGAAGGGGAAGGAAGGGAGAAAGGAAAAGGAGGGAAGGAAGGAAGGAAGGGAAGGAAGGAAGGGAAGGAAGGAAGGGAAGGGAGGAAGGAAGGAGGAAGGAAGGAAGGGGAAGGAGGAAGGAGGAAGGGAGGAAGGAAGGAGGAAGGAAGGAAGGGGAAGGAAGGAAGGGAGGAAGGAAGGAAGGAAGGAAGGAAGGAAGGAGGAAGGAGGAAGGAAGGAAGAAGGAAGAAGGAGGAAGGGAAGGAAGGAAGGGAGGAAGGAAGGAAGGAAGGGAGGAAGGGAGGAAGGAGGAAGGAAGGGAAGGAAGGAAGGAAGGGAAGGAAGGAAGGGAGGAAGGAGGAAGGAAGGAAGGAAGGGGAAGGAAGGAAGGAAGAAGGAAGGAGGAAGGAAGAAGGGAAGGAAGGAAGGGAAAGGAGGAAGGAAGGAGGGGAAGGAGGAAGGAAGGAAGGGGAAGGAGGGAGGAAGGAAGGAAGGGAGGAAGGAAGGAAGGAAGGGAGGAACGAAGGAAGAAACGAAGGGGGAGGGAGGAAGGAAGGAAGGGAGGAAGGAAGGAAGGGGAAGGGAGGAAGGAAGGAAGGAAGGGAAGGGGAAGGAAGGGGAGGAAGGAAGGAAGGGAAGGAAGGAAGGAAGGAAGGGAAGGAAGGAAGGAAGGAAGGGAAGGAGGAAGGAAGGAAGGAAGGAGGAAGGAGGAAGGAAAGGAAGAGAAAGGAAGGAAGGAAAGGAAGAGAAGGAAGAGGAAGAAGAAGAAGGAAGAAAAGAAGGGGAAAGGAAGGAAGAGGAAGAAGGAAGGAAGGAAATGATAAGGAAGTGAAGAGAAAGAAGAAAGAAGAAGAAGAATGAAAGAACGGAAGGAAAGAAAAAGAAAAAGAAGAAAGGGAAAGGAACAAAGGAAAGAGAAGGAAGAGAAGATAAAGAAAAGAAGAAAAGAAAGAGAAGAAGGAAAGGAAGAGGAGAAAAGAAAGGAGAGAAGAAGAAGGAATGATGGAAGGTAAAGGAAAAAAAGGAAGGGAAGGAAGAAGAAAGGAAGAAAGGAAGAAAGGAAGAAAAAAGAAGAAAAGGAAGGAAGGAAGGAAGGAAGGAAGGAAGGAAGAAGAAAAGAAGGAAGGGAAGAAAAGAAGGAAGGAAGGAGGAAGGAGAAGAAGGAAGGGAAAAGGAAGGAAAAGGAAGGAAGGAAGGAAGAAGGAAGGGAAGGAAGGAAGGAAGGAAAGGAGGAAGGAAGGAAGGAAGGAAGGAGGAAGGAAGAAGGAAGGAAGAGGAAGGAAGGAGGAAAGGAAGGAAAAGGAAGGAAGGAAGGAAGGAAGGAAGGAGGAAGGAAGGAAGGAAGGAGGAAGGAAGAAGGGGAAGGAAGGAAGGGAAAGAAAGGAAGGAAGGAAGGAAGGAAGGGGAAGGAAGGAAGGAAGGAGGAAGGAAGGAAAGGAAGGGAAAAGAGGAAGTAAGAAAGGGGAAGGAATAAGGAGAAGGAAGGAAGGAAGGAAGGAAAAGGAAGGAAGGGAAGGAAGGAAGGAAGGAAGGAAGGGAGGGAAGGAAGGAAGGAAGGGAAGGAAGGAGGAAGGGGAAGGAGGAAGGAAGGAAGGAAGGAAGGAAGGAAGGAAGAGGAAGGAAGGAAGGAAGGAAGGGAGGAAGGAAGGAAGGAAGGGAGGAAGGAAGGAAGAAGGAAAGGGAAGGGAAGGAAGGAGGAAGGGAAGGAAGGAAGGAAGGAAGGAAGGGAAGGAAGGAAGGAAGGAAGGAAGGAAGGAAGGGAAGGAAGGAAGGAAGGAAGGAAGGAAGGAGGGAAGGAAGGAAGGAGGGAAGGAAGGAAGGAAGGAAGGAAGGGGGAAGGGAAGGAAGGGGGAAGGAAGGGGAAGGAAGGAAGGAAGGAGGAAGGAAGGAAGGGAAGGAGGGAAGGAAGGAGGAAGGAAGGAAGGGAGGAAGGAAGGAAGGAAGGAAGGAAGGAAGGAAGGAAGGAAGGAAGGAAGGGGAGAAGGAAGGAAAGGAAGGGAAGGAAGGAAGGAAGGAAGGGGAAGGAAGAGGAAGGAAGGGGGAAGGAAGGAAGGAAGGAAGGAAGGAAGGAAAGGAGGAGGAAGGAAGGGGAAGGGAAGGAAGGAAGGGAAGGAAGGGGAAGGAAGGAGGGAAGGAAGGAAGGAGGAAGGAGGAGGGAAGGAGGGGAAGGAAGGAAGGAAGGAAGGGAAGGAAGGAAAAGGGAAGGAAGGAAGGAAGGAAGGAAGGAAGGGAAGGAAGGAAAAGGGGAAGGAAGGAAGGAAGGAAGGAAGGAAGGAAGGAGGAAGGAAGGAAAGAAGGAAGGAAGAAGGAAGGAAGGGGAAGGAAGGAAGGGAGGAAGGAAGAAGGAAGGGAAGGAAGGAGAGGAAGGGGAAGGAAAAGGAAGGAGGAAGGAAGGAAGAAGGAAGGAGGAGAGCGAGAAGAAGGAAGGAAGGAAGGAAGGAATAAAGGAAGGGGAAGGAAAGGAGGAAAGGAAAAGAAGGAAGGGAAGGGAAGAAGGAAGAAGGGGAAAAGGAAAGAAGGAAGGAAGGCCAGAAGGAAGCCGAAGAAGGAGGAAGAAGCTTTGTTATTTTGGCTGGAGAATGGAGTTAAGGATTGAGGTGAACTTGAAAGCAAGGTCATGAGGCCGTTTGGACCCTGTCAGGGCTAGCTACCACTGCCCCAGTGCCGAAGGAGATTTAAGCAAAATGCACTGTGCTCAACCAAAACATTTGATTAGGAATGAAGGTTTAGGACTTTTAAAGAAGAAGGAAACGAGGAGATAAATTATTTGGGATTATAGGTATTGAGAAGGGAAGCGGGAAGTGGGTTGAGGAAGGACGAACTGTGCCAAAAAACCAGAAGGCCAAAGTTGAATGGCCAGGTTAAGGATTCAGAGTGAACTGACTGGCACTTGAATAGGTATAGGAGATCACCCAACCAAAGAAGGGGGGGGAAAAAAGAAAAAAGGAAAAGGGGGAAGGGGAAAAGGAAAAAAAAGGGGAAAGGGGAAGGGAGGAAAGGAAAAAGGGGAAAAAAGGGAAAAGGGGAAAAAGGAAAAGGAAAAAAAAAAAGGGAAGGAGGAAGAGGAAGGGGGGGGGGGGAAAAAGGAAAAAAGGGAAAAGGGGGAAAAGGAAAAAGGGGGGGGAAAAGGAAAGAAGGAAAAAGGGAAAGGGAAAAAAAAAGAAAGGAAGGGAAGGGAAAGGAAAGGAAAAGGAAAAAAAGGGCCCTTGGCCTCGTCAGGCTACTGTTTCTGTCCATTTTCTTGCCCCTCCATCCCGTGGGCAGAGACAGCAATGATATGCCACGATGTCTCATTACCCAACCATTTGTGGACGATGAGCTTGTTTTCCTTTCTGTAAGAAAGCTACACTTGGAGAAACGATACTCATTATCCCTGTGCTGGAGTGGCTGATAGGGGTGATGGAGACCCAGTCTCTGAAAATGCCCCAAGATTCTTAGTGGGACTCGCCCCTCTGAACAGGTTATATGGACAGAACTGTGCATAATAACCAAGTAACCAAAGCATGGACATGGTCCATTTGCCCGCCCCAGTTAGTGAATCTAAGCTGGTTCCCTTCTTTGTGAATACAGGTGGGCCTCACCTTACAGATCAATTATGTTCTTCAAAAAAGTCATAGTTTGTTTGGTAAATCAGATCCTATTTTCCCTACTGACTCATATTCTGATCTCAAAGACGCTTTATCTTTATTTCTGGTGTACTGTCAGTTGGCAGTGACTTCTAATGTTCAGAATCCTTTTATAATACAAGTAATCACTCCCCGGTGTTTTCAGGTTTGCAAGTTTGAATTTTCTTTCATGGACTTCCTTAAAGGGGACACACTTGTACTGTCAGCTCGTGCCTAAAAGCCCCTGACAGCGTATCACTATTTTTAGCTAAAATGGCATAATTGATTCTCAAACTAATTAGAGTCATGTTTATACTATTTGTGTCAACTGTAGTAATTTGTTAGTTTAAACTGAGATCTTGCTAGTTTGGGTGTTGGCAACATCTTAAAGAGATAACATTATTTTGTGACATTATTCATTTGAAGAAAAGGGAGGCGGGGGGGGGGGTGGGGAGGAGGAATAAGCACTTGTTAAGCTCCAAACACTGTTAAATGCATCCCAAATATTATCTTATTCGATCCTTACAGTTAAGTGACTTGTCTATGGTCTAGTAACTTGACTGAGAATGATTTGAATTCAGGACTTCCTGACTCCAGGACCAGCATCCTAATCACTGCACCATCAAGCTACATCATATACATGTTTTTTTTTTAATTTGATATAAGATTTTACACTAACCTAATCTGTACTATATTTTTAAGTACTTATTTTCAGTGCTTTATCAGTATGGATGCTTCTTCCCTTTGTGAAGACCACAGCCCCTCCTCTACCCTATTAGATGGCCATTGTGGGTCGCTGTGATGAAAAAACTTATCACTTAATGGCAGCCTTCTAGTTCTGAGCCTCACCACCCTCAGTGAGACTTTTCCTGGACCACCAGAACTCCATGGGCAGGTGGACACTCAGCTTTTCCAGCTTACCGTACGCCACCTCACTGGCATGGGCTTCAAAAACTTCAATGCATGGGAGACTTTAATGATATCCTTATCATTTTATCTAATTTGTGCAAACTGTTATGGTGGGAAGCTCAGATTAGGACCATCTCCAAAAGACTCTCATCTTAATATACATAAGAACTATACATAAGAACTTAAAGGGATATCTCTCAGGTGTCCCCATAGCCTTCCACCGTTTGTGCATTGGGACAATGGTTCTATTAGAGTAAAGAGGGGGAGCCAGGCCGAGAGGTTAAGGTATGGCCGAGGAGGGGATGCGGGAGGAAAGAGGAACCAAGAAAGAAAGCCCAGGAGATCATGGCAATGGTGGGCACCCAGAGGCATAAGTAAGAGTTGCCAGTTGAAGGCTCTATGGTTTATACAATGGGATGGAAGTGGGGTCAAGGTGTTATGGGATTGTGTGCATCAAAATATTTAAGAATTAGAAGTCCATCTAGTCCAGGGGTTCTTAATTTTGTGTCATGAACCCCCTTTTGGTTTGGTGAAGTCTGTGGATTCCCTCAAGACAGCTAGGTGGCACCAGAGAGCATAGAATGCTTGGAATCCAGAATTTACTGAGTTCAAATCCAGCCTCAGACCCTTAGTAATCATGTGACCCTGGGCAAGTCACTTAACCCTGTTTGCCTCAGTTTCCTCATCTGTAAAATGAGCCGGAGAAGAAAGGGGCAAACCACTCCATTATCCAAGAAAACCTCAAATGAAGTCACAAAGAGTCATCCCACAGGACTGAGAAAAAATCAACAACAAAATTGTATACACTCCCTAGGCTTTGTTTGGAAGCCCCTCCCTAGTTGTTAAACAATTACTGCTCATTAGAGAAAGGGTATGGATGTCACAAGCATGTGTTAACTGCATATATTCTACCTTTCCTAATAGGGTCCAGGATTTGATTTAAATTAACAATGTTAATCATCACTGACTTTTATGAAGTGTTTTTAGATTTGCTGATCATCTAACAAACCCATTTCGTTTAAACCCCAAAGCAATCTTGGTCAGAATACTGCAGGCTTTTGTGTTTGGATATTTCTTGGCCTACATGTATGATCGGTACCAGCTAGCAGGGAGTTTCAGGTGAGGAAGTTCTCCCAACACAGGGCTACCATCTTCTCTGCAATTTGAGTCTGCAGAATTGGAGACTGTGTACTTAACTAAGTGACTTGTTTAAGGTCATGCAGCTAGTATCATTTCACTCCTGTTGCCAAATCGTGTCATTTCTACCTTCACAACGCTTCTCACACCAGATTCCTTCTCTTCACTCACAGAACAGCCAGTCTAGTCCATGCCCTCATTACGTCTTACCTGTATTATTGCAACAACCTTCTAACTCATATCTCTGCTGCAATTATTTCCCCATCTCAATCCACCCTCCCCCAAAGTCACCAAAAAGACTGTTCTAAAGTATAGGTCTGGCCACATCACTCCCTCTCCCTAGCACTCAGTAATGCCAGTGGCTCTCTCGTACCTCTTGGTTCAAATATAACATTTCCTGCTTGACATTTAAAACTTGCTTCCTTCCCATGTTTCCAGTCTTCCTAATTCCCCTTAAGACTGAAACCTACCTTCTGCAGGAGGCTCTTTCACAGTCCCCCTACCTGCCAGCAAAATCCCTTCTATCTAGTCTGTATATATCTTGTCTACTTACGTACATTTGGTTCCACCTCATTCCCCCATCAGAATGTAAGCTCCTTCAGGATGACTGTTTTTGCTTTTCTCCATATACACAATGCTCAGCACACTGCTGGCACAGAGTAAGTGCTTAATAAGTGCTTAGTGATTTGAGTCCAAGGACAGCACTCAGAAAGTTCTGAGTTCAGATCCTACCTCAGACACTTACTGTATAAATAGGGACAAGTCACTTAGTTTTTATGTGCCTGAGTTTCCTCATCTGCTATCTGCAATGGTCAGGTAGCATTTATCTCATAGATTTTTTTTTTTATGAGTTTAGATAGTGTAGGAAGCTTTGTAAATTTTAAGGCAAAACATACCTGATGTTCTTCATAACAAAAGCCTCATTAACAGCTACACCGATGTATAGATGTTAACCCAAGCAAGTTGGTTTTCAGCCAACATCCTGTCTCCTTGCCCACTGTCCCCCAGCTATTTGCAAAAACAGCTGGCCAACTTTTTAAACTCTTCCCAACTCTGCTTGCCTGAACTCCTGCCCTCTCCCTCTGTAGCCCTCTCCACTGGTGTCTTTAGATGAGGACAGTCAGAGTCACAGCAATGAAACACAATGAGGAATTCAGCTGTCTTCCTCCACTTCCTCCTCCCTCCTTCCACATGGTTCTATGTGTCCCCTAAATGCTGAGCACAGCGCTGAATAACCTCCTTCACTAAGGTTAAATCAGCAGGGGAACAGAAAGAATTGTAGCCTTATTGCCTTTGGACAAACTAGAGAAACATTTTTAAAAAAATTTTCAAGCCCAAGTGCATTTCTACTTCCCTTTCTCAAGTAAGCTATTATCTTCCAGATGACGGACACCAAGTCTAAAGATGTGGCAAGCTCCTCTTGAACTCTCCAGCAGACTGAGGTTTCATTGTGATTTCTTCTTCCACATTCAGAATTGAGGGCTGAGCCTCTTTAGTCTTGGTTCTGCTGAGTGTGTTGTACCGTCCTCTGTCTAGAAGAATAGAAGATAAAACCTAGATCCTTTAAGTTTGCTCATTGCTCCTGTTGGTCATAGAATCACAGACCTACGTCTGGAAAGGGAACTCAGAGACCAGCTAGTGAAAATCCTCTCCCTCACTTTACAGGGGAGGAAACTGAGGCTTAATGGAACAAAAGGATTCACCCAGGGTCTTTCAGTATGAGTTAAAAACAGGGGCAAAGACATTTGAAGAAATGCCATGGAAAGAAAAGGTTTTCTCTTTCTAGGAACAATTAAAATCATCATAGGATCATGGATGGCCAGATATTTTAGAAGTCATCTAAGTCTGTCCCCATCATTCCGTTTCACAGATGAGGAAGGTGAGGTTCAGAAAAGTTGAGTAAATTGGCTACAGCCATAGAGGTAAAGTGGTAGGGTGGGCATCATTTATTACAATAATAATGGCTCACTTATTACAGAGGTGTAAAATTATTTTCTTGTTCAAATCTGTGATTTTATTGGCTGGACAAACTCCAGGGTTGGAAATTCCCTTCATTTATACTGATCAGGCAACTTAATCTTAGAGGGTTGTCTGGTGTTCTGACAAGTTAAGTGACTTGCCCATGGCTACATAAATATTATGTTCCCTCGAGGTTTACAAACCGCTACATCTGTTAGTTATTACACTCCACATGGAATAATGGAAAGAATCCCAGAAGAAAAGTAAAAGAACCTTTATTCATATTTTAGCCCTGTTATTAATTTTCTATGGAAATTTAGGCAAGTCCTTTCTCCTATTTAGATCTCAGTTACCCTATCTGTAACATGGGTATAATTATGTTTGCCTTAGAGAGAAGGGGCCTGTCCAAAATCACACAGTTAATGACAAATCCTCCTTCCTTCCTGGCTATATTGTGAGATTTCAATGAGTTAGTAAAAATAAAGATAAAGATGAAATCCTGAGACTCCAAAATCTGGTGGAGGGCTTGACATGGCTCTCCACTCAGTTATAACCACAGACTGATACCTCACCCCTCAGCCCCTCCCTTGAATTTAACTCCACATCTATAATAAAAAAGCCAGTGTGGTGAAGGGAGAAAGCTCTGACTCTGGAGTCAAAGGAGCTGGGGTTTAAATCTCCCTTCTGGAGCTTTCTTCCTTTGTGACTTTAGGTAAGCCACTTAACCTTTCCAGACCTATAGTTTTCTCATATAGAAGGAGGAGGTTGAGCTAGATGATCTCAGAGATCTCAGAGACTTTCTAATACCAGATCTATAATTCTAAACAGTTAACTCAGTCTGGGGATTCTCCTGCTTTCTTGTAGGGTCTTTAGTAAAGGGACTCCTTGCTATAGGGAATGCATTAATATGTTGATTTTCCTCATAGAATGTAAGTTCCTTGAGGACAGACTTTCACTTTTGCCCTCTGGTGAAGAGTAGGTACTATTTAATAAATGCTTATTGGGTAATTAATTGGGGTAGAGTAGGACAGCAAAGTCTAGGAAAGATGAGGAAAGTCATTGGCTCATCTGCAATTGAACATTTTTTAAGCAATTTTCTGTATTATACTAAGTACTCTGATATAAAGATGGGGGTACTATTTCCCGCCCTCAACAAACTTAAAATCTGACGTTGTTGTTGTCCCATCGCGTTCATCTCTTTGTGACCCCCTTTGGGGTTTTCTTGGCAAAGACACTGGAACCGCTTGCATTTCCTTTGCCTTTTCTTGTAGAGGGATGCAACATGTACACCAGTAGCATAAAGCAAGGTAGCCTGATATTGGTGAAAATAGCACCAGATTCTGGGTTGGGAGAGATAAGTTTCTAATTCTACTCCTACATATTTACTTGTGTGATCTTGGATCCCTCTGGGCTTCCCTCAATTTCCCCATCTACAAAGGAAGAGTCTTAGGTCTCAGGCTAAGCCTAAAAGAAAAGGACAAAGAGAGGGAATCATGGGATCATCGATTGTGAGCTGGGAAGGGGTCAGGTCCTATGGAGACTTATGAGAGGACCGAGATCCCAGAGGCAGAGGCAGCGTTAAGCCCAGATCCTCCGCCCGCACATCCCGGGCTCTTTCCACCAGACCGCCCTGCCTAAGAGATCGGGTGGGCGCTCCCTGCCCGCCCCTTTCCCAAGCTGAGCAGCTGCCCTTCCTTTCCTTCCTACGGTGCTACAGCTCCTGTCCGAGAGCCAGAGCAACATGGCCCACCTGGTGAGCTCCGTCAGTGACGTCCTGGACACTCTGCAGAAAGACCGCGGGGCGCCGCGTCCTCGAATCAAGGCTGACCTGCAGAAAGTCCCTTCCAGGGGAGCGAGGCCGAGGGGCTGTTCCAATGGTGAGTGAACCTGTTCCTTCCTCTTTTTCTCATCCTATCTCCATCACACATTAGACTATATGCAAATCAAAGGGACCGTCTTTTTTTTTTTTTTTTTCCTTTCTTTGTATGTCGGGTGCTTAGAACAGTGTCTGACACACAGTAGGCACTTAATAAAAGCTTACTATAGAATAGTGCTCATCTTCCTGAATTGAAATCTGGCCTCAGACACTTACTAGCTGTGTGATCCTGAACACGTCATTTAACCCTGTTTGCCTCAGTTTCTTTATCTGTAAAATGAACCAGAGAAGGAAATGGCAAACCATTCCAGGATTTGTGCCAAGAAAACCCAAAATAGGGTCATGAAGAGTCAGATACAATTGAAAAACGACTAAAAATGTTTACGGACTGACTGTCCCAGAGGACAAATCAGCTCTCGTTTCCCAGATGTAGCAGCAGCTGCATAGCCCTGTAATAAGGACAAAGGGCTGAGAACTGTTTTCCAGGAGAACTAATCTTCCCTGCCTCTCAAAATGATTCACTCTTAGAGCTTCAGTTCCACACACAAGATTACTCAGCCTTGCCTTCTTGGTCCTTCACACATGCACACACACACACACACAATCCCCCAGACAGAAAGACTGACACAGACAAAAGGAGGCCCAGTCCCAGACATTTAATTTAGTTGCTTTCTAGCAAATGGAACGAACTAGGCAGGAAGCTATGTCATAAAACTTCATAACTTGCCCAGTTATTTTTCTCTCCATCCTAATGCTTCTGGCTCCATCTCTTCTTCCAGGCTCCCGCCCAAGAGATTGTCTGGACATCTATGCCAGTGGTCAGCAGGAAGATGGGATTTATTCTGTTTTCCCCACTCATTACCCCTCAGGCTTCCAGGTCTACTGTGACATGAGTACTGATGGAGGAGGATGGACGGTGAGTCCCCCTGCCCCAGAGGCAAACTCTTCCAGACAGAAACACTTCTCTGGTTCCCTGTGGTCTGTAATGCGTCTGACATATGACTGAGGAAGGCTTGCAGATAAATTCATGACATGCTAGCCTACAGCCTTCTTTGACCACTCCATCCTCCCCGAGGTAGTAAAAACAAGTATCACCCTTGTGTCCAAGATGGGGATCCACACCCTTTGTTACTCCTTTGGCGCCACAAATTACATGCCTCGAGTGGGTAGCTGTTGTGTTTGGTGAGATGAGTCTGAACTTGTCTGTTTTCCAAAATGCTGAATAGAGGAAAGGGGGATAGTAAAAAGAGTATCGGACTGTCAATCAGTAAATACATAAAGATTGATTAAGTGTCTATCAGGTGCCAGACACTGTATTAAAGGCTAAAAACAGTTTCGTTTTAAGAGTTCAGTCTAATAGGAGACACATAGCTCTAATGGGAGATAAACCTAGGAAAAACTGAAGGAAATCAAGAGAGGGAAAAGAATAGAATTAAAGAGCAACTAGGAAAGAATTCTTGTAAAAAAAAATTTTTTTTAAATAGGGTTGAGTGACTTGTCCAGGGTCATACAGCTGATGTCTTCCTGACTCCCAGCTAAGCTCTCTATGCTCTATGGCACTACCTAGCTGCCCTGGGAAGGTGGGATTTTAGATAGGACTCGAAGGAAGGTAGGAAAGCTGTGTATAGAAGCCGAGAAGGGGGAGCGTTCCTGGCATAGGAAAGTGCCTTGAGTCAGGCAGTGGAGTGTGGTGTTCTCTGAATAACAAGGAAGCCAGTGTTCCATTCTGGATCTCAGTGTACCTGGATATCTGCACCATCTGGGAGCTTCCGCAGCACTGACTAGCTTGGTGACTCTTGGGAGCTCTAACACTACTTGTGCTTTTTGCTTATTTTCTTTTCCTGGTTCCTATACCTTGTTGTACCTCTTAATGGAAAAGACCCCTGGGGTAGCAAAGAACTCAATTCAACAAACAGCAGAAGGTAAAGAAAGATTGTAAAGGTGGAGAGGGACAGGTTATGAAGAGCTGTGGAGGTTAAACAAAGGATTTTATATTTCATCCTGGAGGGGATTGGGTGCCATTGAAGTTTATTGTGTAGGGGCCTGTGTGTGTTTGTGAGTGTCTGTGTGTGTGTGTGAGAGAGAGAGAGACAGAGAGAGACTGAGAGAAACAGAGACACTACATAGAGGGAGACAGACAGAGAAGAGAAACAGAGACAAAGAGAGAGATCTGGTCAAATTCAACACTTAGAAAGATCACTTTGACAACCAAGTGAAGAAAAATAAAATAAAATAATGCATAAAAACAAAACAAAATAAAACAAAAAGACAACCAAGTGGAGGATGGACTGGTATGGGAAAAGATTTGTGGTAGGGAGACCAACCAGCAGGTTATTTCAATAGTCTAAGCATAAGGTGAAGAGGAGCTGCCCCAGGATGATGGCAGTGTCAGGGGAGAGAGGGGAGAAATGTAGGAAATGCTACAAAGATGGAATCAACAGGACTCGGCCACTAATGAGATATAGGGTGTGGGAGAACAAGGATGACACCTAAGTTATGAGACAAAGTGACCAGAGATGAAGTATCCTCAGCTATATAGAGAAACCAGGAGGTTTGTAGGTGTGGGGCTTGGGGAGAAGGAATAAAATGTATTCTATTTTAGACATGTTGAACTTAAAATGTCTACAGGATATCCAAGTTTGATAGATTCAATAGTCTATTGGAGATGTGAGACTGGAGGTCAGCAAAGAAGTTAAAGCTAGATAAGTAGATTTGAGAATCAATATAGAGATGTTAATTGAATCATCTGATGATTCAATGAGCTGATGAGGTCACCAGATGAAATAGTGTAGAGAGGGGAAAAGATGGTCTGAGAGCAAACCCTATGGGACACCACAGTTAGGGGGGATGGAGGCAACAGAAAAGGAGACAAAAAGAACAGTCAGATGCTTAAAAGGAGAACTAGGTACAAGAGTGCCATGAAAACCTAGAAAGAAGAGAAAAAGAATAGGGAGTGATCGACAATGTCAAAGGCTGCAAAGAAGTTAAGGAGGATGTTACCGAGGATGAAAGCTTGAGAAAAAACCATTGGATTTGGCAATTAAGAGATCAAAAGTAGCTGGGAAAAGATGCTTTGATTGACTGATTAGATCAGAAGCCAGACTGTAGAGAGTTAAGAAAAGAATGAGATGAAAGGCGTCTGTTGTAGGCAGTTTTGTCAAAGACAAAAATGGAGGAAAGATATGAGAGGATAGCCAGAAGGGATGGATGGGTCAGGAGAAGGTATTTTGAGGATAGGGGAGAAATAGGTATGTTTGTAGGCTGTAAGGAAGCAACCAATAAACAGAGAAAGACCAAAGGTTAGTGAGAGAATAGGGATGAGAGTGGGGCTGCTGGAGAAGACAGAATGGTATGGGATCCTTGTGCAAGTCCAGAGGGATTGGCCATGGTATGGATAAAGGCAACCTCATCATGTGAGACAGGGGTAAACATGTTATGATCAAGAGGTTAATTGCTGATAAGGGCAGTGAAGCAGTACTACAAATGAAAGGACAGAGCACATCAATTATATCAATTGAAACCTGAATTTTAAAATTATTTTACCCTATTTTAATTTATAATTTTTTATAATTTTACTACAATTTCAAATTTATAACAAATTTATGTTATATAACCTCAACTGGGCCCTCATTGCTGTTAGGCAATTCTTTTATTCCTTCCTAATTACCTCCTATTCTACTTTTCGAAGTTGCTCCTCCAAACCTTGTCAAGCCTCCCACAGCTCCCCCTTTCATTACCCTTTCTGTTGAGAATTTCACCTCATATTTTACTGGAAAAAAAATGGGACCATTTGCTGAATGCTTTCTTTTCTCTTCCTCTTCATTTCATATAACTCAGATGTCTTCTGCCTCTATCTTCTCTTTTCTCCTGTCTAAGAGACATTTCCATAGTTTGGAGCCTGGAACCCTTCTATTGATGTGTGCCCTTTCTTTCCACTAATCTAAACCTATCCACAGCAGAGTATCAAGTGCCTACAAGAAATAGAGATCTGACCATAGTTTTTCAAAGGGAGAAAGGTGGAATTTGCAGGATAGTAGGAATTCAGAGTGACCTTGGATAATACTGTGTCTAATTCCTTCATTGTACTGATAGAGAAACTAAGATCCAGAGAAGGAAAGTAACTTGCCCTTGATTGTATAGTTAGTAAATAGTAGAGCTAGGATTTTAAACTCCATATTGATATTCTCTTCTACTTTATTGCCAACCAGATTCTAAGTTGGCCCAAAGTTAGTCCCATTGAGTAAACTGTGTTAAGTAGGGTCACAACCACACAAAAAAATTTTACTCTCTCTGCCCTTAAAATTCTTGTGAGCATTTTTGACTATATGAACCTTGTGTTTTTCTGATTAGAGGCTACTTCTGATTTCCTCAGGGCTTGAGGGAGTGAGGGGGAAGGTGGAAGGAGAGAGAAGATCAAGAGGATGGTAAATGTACCAATCACTAATGGATTGTATATGGATGTTATGATCAAGAGGTTAGTTACTGATAAGGGATATGGCACAGGACTACAAGTTAAGGACCAGGCATATCAATTATATCAAGTGAAACCTGAATTTTAAAATAATTTTACTATATTTTCATTTATAATTTTACTGTATTTTCTCTCAAATGTGCAAATGCAATTTAAATAATAATTATTAGAATTATATTACTTTGAAATAAAAAATTTCATCTCACTCTAGTACATGCAAACGTGCCACGTCCATTGACACAGTTCTCCCCTTCCAGTTAGGATACTCAGTACACCATGGAAAGGGGTAGGAGATGGCAGCAAACAGCCTGGATATCAGTTGGATAAGACTTTGAGATTCATTGATAGATTGTGGTTGGAAAACCATGTCTTTAACCACCTTGTACCAACAACCTCCAGAGCTGATTGGCTCCTGAACCTCAGAAACCCCCATTTCTGAAGGGTGAGGGATAAGAAGGAATGTGAGTTGGCCATAGCCGGGGATCACAGAAGCAATGGCAGCAGGAGTGGCTCAAGCCTGACTTTCTCAAGTCTTCCAAGTTCTGGTCGAATATGGGTCCAAATTTAAGTCAATTAATTAGGTCCACTTGCCCGCTCATGCTGTGAAGGCTGGGATATGCTGGGCAAAGGGCAGTCTTTGATGCTTAAAAAAAGACATCCATGATGGATGCACAGAGCCACCAACCCCAGCACATCTTTCCTCACAGAGGAAGTTAATGCTGACTATTTTTAAAGTATTGATTTCCAAGCCAAGAGATATCTAGGGAGAAGTTTGGCTTCAAATAAAATAAGTGACCAAAAAGAAGAAGGAAGAGGGTTAGCCAGGGGAATAAGAGAGTGATTGGGGGAGGGACAGCGAAGGCTTAGTGAAAGCTGAAAGGAAGAGATCATCCCTATGTCGTCAGTGGAGAAGAAAGGTCAGAGAGGGAGAAGTACTGTTTGATGGAGGGCAGGTCGTTAGAGCTAGTGATACAGAATCTCAGGCTTCTCAGAAGAATTAAAAGAGAAACACGTCACCAATCATGTCTCCGGTCTCCAAAGGAGAGATCTCGAACGCACTCACTGCCCGTCTGGAGGCTGAAAGCTCTTTGTTCTCCAAGTCCACAGAGGAACTGAATTATGGCATATCTCTGTCTTCAGAGGTTCCTAGGAGTGAGACACAGAGGAGAAAGCTGCCATCGTAGCCCAGAAATCAGAGTTAAGGGTTAGGACAGTCTTAATAAAAGACTGAGACATGAGCAGAAGCGCTGGATCTTCCCCCCTCTATTGGACTTGGGCCTAATCTCAGGGGAAGTCATTCAGGATTTGGGCTGGGAGGCAGGTAATTTCAACTGAGTTAGTAAGGGAAGGTTACCAGGGCAGTCAATAAGGAACTCTGCTAGGACACCAATCTTCACTCAGGGGCTGGGATCTAAAGCTTGGGCGTGAGAGAGAAAAAACCCTCAGAAAAAGCAGTTATCTTGTGAATAGCGCTACCCACAGCAAATAAACATTAATATCCATTCTGGCTTCCATCAAAACCAATCTCTCTCAAGATACCTACAGGCATCTGTTAAGATCAGTGCCCTGCCAAAGCGAATCGCTTAGAAACTCAATTGTTGTTTGGGAAGAAGATGGAAGCCCCTCTTGCCACCAGTTACCATCCATTCTCATTATGGCCCGTGTCCAAACTGCCTGTCCTCAAATTTCACCTCCTGATTGCCCTCCCAGGCAGACCGGCCGGGTCGAAGCTGTAGCTCCCCCAGAGAGGCTGACTGGGAGATCTTATCCTAACCTCACACCCGAGTGAAAGCAGGGGAAAGGGGACCAGGAGGCTGGAAGAGAGCTTGTGGCCAGGGCTAGAGTGAGGCATGTAAATATGGTGTCCCAGGCTGGTCCTAAGCGACTGCTAGCTTCCCAACAGTCTAGCTAAGCAGTTGCCCCTTGGGAGAGCAGTGCCAGGGCCCAGGACCAGTTCTCCTGTATTTCTCATAGTGATTCAGCACCTGGAAAAGTGTCCTGAATGACTCAGACAAGGCTCGTGCATCAGGTGAGACCCAACAGCCCAATACAGTAACTTTTGGGTTTGCCTTTTCTTACCTTTTTTAAACTTACCCTAAACGATCTCTAAGTGATTAGCTGGGATCCAGGGAAGTGACGGCACTAGCTGGAAGGAATTGCCCCATTCCTGACCTAGGTGGAATCCTAGAATCTCAAATTTCAGGATGGGAAACACATCTTACACTACAATACCTTACATGTCTATTCAACCTAATATCAAACTGAAAACCTTACTACAGTAGTCCAACACCCTGTCATTCAGCTTCTACTTGAAGACCTTCTGTGAAAGGGAATTCATTTCTCTCAAGGCAGTCCTAATTATAAGGACACTTCCCCTCCCATGTTGATCTTTAATCTTTCCCTCTAACTTTCAATTAGTGAGAAATAAGCAGAATAATTAAAATCCCCTTTCCACTTTACAGTTTCTTCAACCCTAAATTTCTTGATCTGAAAAATAAGTTTCATTAAATGACCTGTACCTTCTTTTCCATCTTTAAAGCCTACGATTTCATCCTGCAAACTCTTAAATAGAGTTGGTGGTGCAGAGGAAAAAGAACTGCATTAGGAGTCTGAGAATCTGAGTTCAAATGTTGTTTCTGCTATTTACTGGTCATATGATCCTGGACAAGTCACTTCACAAGGGATTTCTCTGTAAAATGACAGGGTCAGCTAGGCCCCTTTCAGTACTTAATGTATAATCCTATAATCATTGCTCCTCCAACCTTTCCCTTCCCTTCTCCCCCCACCTTCAATAACTACCTATCTGGGGGCACAAGGCCTCCTGTCCAAGGAACCCTTTTCCTTCTTGCCCCCCCCAGGAGGAGCTTTCATTTCTAGGAGGGGGTTCTCCCAAAGACTTCACAACTGACTCCAAATTGTAAAGCTGAGAGGAGCCATGTCATCACATGGGGTCATGGGAACCGAGGGCTAGTTCTGCACGTATCACAACAGAATCTGGCCACCAGAATCAATTCATTTGTAGGCCTACTCCTCTTGCAATCATGACTCTGGCAACTTCCTCCATCAGAGAAGTGCAGAGAAGAAAAAAAAAGTTCACCTTGTCAATGAGCTGCAAGTTCTCTGAGACATTTAATGCCATATCGGGTCAACTGGTTCAGAATTGCTTCTAATTGGCTCTCCTGCAAGCAATTTTTTTTCCTCCTCCTTCTTTCTCCCTCTACCCTCCTTCTACCTGCAGCTCTCAAAGAGAGAGGAAAAATTTTTTCCTCTTTGAACACATCAAAGAAACTGCTTCCAAGCTGATCCCTGACTGCCGGGGGACCTGTCTCTGTGAGAGATAAGAGGCAGACTGGGCTGGACACCGAGATTGGATTTGTCACCCACAGGGGCTGCAGCCCCCTTCCCAGAAGCCCAGCTCTGTCTGCCAGACTGCTAAGAAATAGGAAAGAGATTGCCCAATTAGGTGGTTGAAGCTGCCTTACCCCTATCCCAGCAGAGAGACACATCTGGACTATAACTTACAAGACCATCTATTATAACAAATAATAAACACCATAATTAATAATAAATAGCAGTAACAGCTGAACAGAAATGATCAGCCAGTGATTATTGTCCTTTGAAGTAGTCCCTAGGGCAGGACTTGTTCCAGTAAGATCGCCAATCTAACAATGAGGTATGGGGAAAGCGTTCTAGCTCTACCAGCCCATCCCCTTGTGACCTACAAGCAAGTCAAGCAAGACCTCAGAGGTCTAGGAGAAAGCAAGTTCAGTCCTCTCAGATAAAGATACTAAGCCTCTCTCCCAGTTCCAGAACTCTAATCCCAACCATCTTGGGATCCAACTCTTCCATGGGCCAAAGTCTGTGGTCCACGGTTTGAAATCTTCTTCATGGACAATCTTTGTCCTTTGAGGATGGCCCCATTTTTTGGGACCAGTTAAAAGCTAGAGTGCATGGTCACTTAAAAAATGAAGGTCACTTAAAAAACTTTGGATCACTTGTAAAGTGAGCTTGAAGCGAAGTCCCAAAGAATAATTACACAAAGGTAGAAAAAGCACTGAACTTCAATGCAGGGGACCCAATGCAGATCCTGCTTCCATCAACCTGAGTAAACTTGGCTAAATCTTTTAATTTTTATGAGTCTCGATTTTCTCATTTGTTTAAAAATGAAGTTAGCCTAATTTATAAGGTCCTTGCCAGTTTTAATAATATAAGCAAATAGTTAACATTTATATTTCATTTTATGGTCTGTAAAGCACTTTTTAAATATTATTTCATTTTATCTTCACAACCACACTGGGACTAGGGTACTATTATCACTTTATTATTCAAAATAGGAATGTTATTAAAATATAGGGACAGGGACTAGACTTGTTAATTTTCTGGAACAAGGATATCTATGTCAGTGTAATTCCACATCTTCTCTGTCACGTAAGTGACAGAGAGTCTTAGTTATTTAGAACACAGAGAGATTCAGATTGGGATTATACAACCAAATTGTGTGTGGTTATGTCTTGAAGCCATGTCTTTCTTCAAAACCAGCTCTCTACCCACTATTCCGGGCTGCTTCTCTTAACTTTAGGATCCTACAAAATACCATGAGAGAGGGGAAGGAGAAAATAAGTATTTATTGAGTACCTACTATTTACCAGGAACTATTTTAAGTACTTTAAAAGTACCTCATTTGATCCATGAATGATGGAATCATTGCTGTGGTCATGGGCAGCTTCCCTCAGGGACCCCCATGGATCTACTCGATTTCATCCAGTTGCTCAAGGCCACTTTAGAGCCATATTCCCTGCTAACTGGTTACTCTCTTCATAGGACGGAGCTATCAGAGAGTACAGATCTAGTTGAGGGAGTCTGCAAATACAGTCTGCAGGTTGGCATCCTATAGGAGTAATGATTTAAACAGGACTATTTCTGGGCTTTTGTTCTTGCCATTAGAGTGATTTATAAGAACCAAGCGTTGGCTCACACAAAGCAACATCCCTGTTTCCCATCAAGCCTGGGAAGGAAAAGGTTGGGACTCCCACCCCACCCCCACCTTGGACCTCTGAGGTCCTTTCCAATGCTGAGATTTGTGACGAGGGCACCAAGGTCCAGGGAGCTGGAGCGTGGGGGACATTCAGACTACCATGGATTTCAGTAGTCCCTGGAGCTCTCTCCAAAGAAGCCTCTGTAAGCGGTGGGCAAAGGGTGGGATAATGAACGTAAAAAGAATTCATCCTCACCTTCTCTCCCCAAAGTAAACACCCAGACAAGAGGACAGCAGGTCTAGGAGAGGAGCAGTCAGGATTTGGGGGGGGGCCTCAAATCCCCATCTCGTGAGAACAGCAGCACCCCAGGAAACGCAATCCATGTCTCTTCTGCCATGGCAAACAATTGCCAGCTTCTGACAGAGCCCTTTTCACGCCTACTGGCTCAGCATCCAGGCCCATGAAGCTCCAGGTTGACTGTCAGAGGATTGGAGTCGAAGCTCAGCATCTTGTGTATTTTCCCAACCCACCTGGGGCTGTGTCTGACAAACACACAAAACAATTAGATGATCTGGCCCCAGGTTTGTGTGCAGTTGGGTTTTTTTCTCTCTCCCCTGCCTCAAGTTAAGCTTTTTTCCCTTCTTTTGAAAACATCAGCCACCATATGCAGGGCCATTTGGATCAGAGCTAATCCCTTGGCAAACACAACCCTCTTCCAGGCTGTGAGAAAGAGATGGGACCAAAGTCTGCCTGCTTTTGCTTTGCTTTTGAAATCTTTAACCAAGAAAAAAAATTCTGACTTCCTGCACGTGGCTCTAGCCCAAAAGGAACATCGGGAGACAGAGCCCAGCTTTTCTGTGCATCAATAACTTTACAGTTGGAACTGAAAAGGAGAAACTCCAGGAACTGGGCAAATTAATATTTTAGTTATAAATAAATAAATAACTATTTTTTATTTTGTATTTTTTTTATCCTGAGAGAAATTCATATTTTATGAGCAAGAAAGGGAGAGAAGCCCCATTAATCCCTGGTCCAGCTCTTTCCCCTCTTTTCCTCTCTGCCAAGGTCTATTGCTTCTGATCATCTCCTGTCTGCCCTTGGCACTCCTATTCTTCTGACTAACCTATTAGTGTCACCATGGCATAGAAAACTCCACTTCCTTCACCTCTCTTTTGTTCCTGATCCCAAGAATTCTGCTGCTGGTCATTTCCATTCACAGGCACCAGGCAAGAATGTGATCTGGATGGTACGGTGGATAGAGAACTGGTCCTGGAATCAGGAGGAACTGAGTTCAAATCCAATCTCAGATCCTTTCTAGCTGTGTGACCCTGGGCCAGTCACTTAACTCTTCTCATTTTCCTCATCTGTAAAAAGAACCTGAGAAGGAAATGGAGAACCATTCCAATATCTTTGCCAAGAAAACCCCAAATGGATGTGACTGAACAACAACAACTGAATCTGTTCCAAGCATATGCTACTTACCTATTGTCTGCTCTCTCTTCCAACTGGAATATAAGCTCTGTGAGGGCAGGGACCAGGTCTAATTTATTTCTGTATTCCTCCATAGAGCTGTACACAGAAATTTTAAAATTTGAGCTGAACAAAGACAGAGGAAAGATAAAGAAAAAGAAGGGTCAGCTAGATAGTACAGTGTATAGAGCACCAGTCCTGGAGACAGGAGGATCTGAGATCAAAAGCTGAATGATCTTGCTTTTGTTTGGGCAAATTACTTAACTCCAGTGGCCTTGCAAAAAAAAAAAAAACAAAAAACTCCAAAATGCTAGAGCTAGAAGACCTCTTAGGAGAAATCATATCTAATTGAATCTTCTTATTTTACAAACAAATGGAGGCCCCTTGAGGTTAAGTGACTTAGATTCACACAACTAGTTAGTGGCAGAGTCATATGTATGTGGACACACACACACATATATATATATATATATATATATATATATATATATATATATATGTTTGTGTGTATATATACACATACATATTAAGCCTAGGAAGCACTCCTTGCTAAGTGATTAAGATTAGACTAAGAGAAGAAAATAGTATTGGATTAATTAAATTAATAGAAGTATCTCAAGTTTCACCTTTGACCAGATTGAAAGGAGAATACTCTGAGGGAATGGTTAAAGAGGGATTGAATTGTTTTAAGAAAATGATTCTGAAAGATCACCCAAAGCTAAGTGGTTATTGTTCTGTTTCATGAATCAAAAATGTTATCTGAACTTTCATCTCGGTTTTGTTACTCCTTTTTATCTTATTGAGATATTTTATCTTTTTGTTTGTTAAAACTATAAATTGTGAGTTGAAATGGCTTATGTCAGAGAGATTTTCAAAGACATGATGGATGCCTGTTCCTTTGGGTTTTGTCTCTAAGCAGAGATGCTTAGAATTACTTAATTAACAAATCTGTCTCTGGCAGGCTTGTACCCCAAACAATGAATCCAGAATTTTTTTCCTATGTACTTAATTATTTTTTCTCCCATATAGATAGTTTATGAATTCAAAACAAATAAAAGTTGGGGGGTTTGGGAGAGGGCAAAGGTTTTCAATTGGGGAGATGTGGTTAGGAAAGGCCTCATGTAAAGGTAGCATTTGGACTAAACCTCAAAGAAAATCACAGAGATGGGGGTGAAAAGAGAGTGATTCTAGGCCTGTGCAAAGTTAAGGAAGTGGGCGAGGCGGGCCATGAGTAAAGAATAATGAAAAGCAGGTCAGTTTGGTTGGATTTGTAGAATGGGTTGATGTTTGGCCATTTTCAATCATGTCCACTTCTTTGTTACTCCATCTGGGGTTTTCTTGGCAAAGATGCTGGAGTTGTTTGCTATTTCCTTCTCTAGATCATTTTACAGATGAGGAAACTGAGGCAAACAGGATTAAGTGAGTGATCCTGGGTCATACAGCTAGCAAGAGGTGAAGCTGGATTTGAACTCAGGAGGATAAGCCCAGCACTCTATCCACTGCATTAACTAGCTGACCTGTACAATGTGTAAGGATGAGTGATACACAATAAGACTGGAAAAATAGATTGGAAATAGGTTGTGAAGGAGTTTAAACGCTAAACAAAGGACTTAGAATTTCATGTTTGAGTAAACAGTAGGAACAAACATGTGATTTCCCTTTGTCATCTAGAGAGTAAGCTTTTTGAGAGCATCACTGACTAAGACCTCTTTCCATGTCTCTCACAGTACCTAGAGCACTACTCAGCATAAAGTTAGGTACCTTAAAAATGCCTATCTTATAGAAGTTTCCTCTCTGGTATTAAAAAGGAAGTGCCTGAGATATAGAAGCTTCTTCCCTGCTTAAGAATAGAATCAGATTTCAGAAAAGTCTGGAAAGACTTACATGAACTGATGCTGAATAAAGTGAGCAAGAGAACATTGTACACAGTAAAAACAAGATTATGTGGTGATCAACTGTGATGGACCCGACTCTTCCCAAAAATGCAGTGATTCAAGGCAATTCACACATATGTGTGTGCGTTGTGCATGTGTGTGTATGTGTGTGTATAACAAGTAAAAGAGAAAACTATGGGAACTGAATGTGGATCAAAACATAGTATTTTCACCTGTTTTATTTGTTTTTCTTTGTTGTGGTTTTTTCCCTTTTGGTCTGCTTTTTTCTTGCACAACATGACAAATACAAAAATACGTTTAAAAGAACTGCATATATTTAACCTATATCAGATTGCTTCATGTCTTGGGGAGGAGGGAGGTAAGGGATGGAGGAAGAACAATTTGGAACCCAAAGTCTTAACAAAAATAAATGTTGAAAACTATCTTTATATGTATTTGGAAAAACTAAATACTAATAAAAATAGAATCAGAATTTGGAACTCCAAGTTAAAAGATGTTAAAAATAAATAATAATTTTTGAAAGATAGTTACTACAATAGTACAGAAGAGAAGTGAAGGAAGTAGAATCAAGGTGGGAATTGTGTAAGTGGAGAGAAGGGGAAGATTCAAGAGATAGTTGAGATATGTTTAATAAGTATTAGAAATGATTAGATGTGGAACAGATCAGGAGTACAGCCAATTCTCGTATTTGTATTTTGGATTCCACTCCACCATTATCACCTTAGCTTCCTTTTAGATTATTTCCATTCGTTTGTAATCCATTAGATTAATTCCACTAGATTGTAAACTCCTTGAGGACAGGGACTATGTGTCCTTTCTTACTTGTATTCCTGGTGCTTAACATGGCACTTAATAAATATTTGTTCAATTTCATCTTTAAAAAATTAACTATCAGACATTCTCTTTCCATATACCTAGAGCTAAGAGAATAAACTAGGTACCATATGGTCAAAGAATGATATAATTGTATGATGTTTTAGGACATAGAATGAGTGTTGGAGCTAGAAGGGACCCCAGAGCATAAAACATAGAATGTTAGAACATACAATATCAGAACACAGAACAGAATGTTAGAGCTGAAAGGGACTTTGTAAATTATCTAGTCCAAGGGTTCTTAACCTGAGGTTAAATGGATAAATTTCAGGCAATCCATAAAGTTGGATGGGAAAAAAATTAAATCTTTTTTTATTAACCTCTAATTGTAATTTAGAATTTCCTTCAATTATGAATGTAGGCAACAAATGTGATTTTGGGAAGGGGCCCTCAGGCTTCACTAGACTGGCACTAAAAAAGGAAAGAACCTCTGATCTACTTCAATGCCCTCATTTTACAAATAGAAACTTGGACCCAGAGCCTCCTTTGGGTCCCTGTGTTTCTGCCAAAGATTAGGACTTTTTAAAAAAAATGCACGTGCTTAGGGTTCAAATCTTCAACTATCAATACCTTTCCCACTCACATCTCAGATCTTTTCAAATCTTATCGGATTTTCTTCCATGCTGAACCAGCCCTTTCTGAGGATTTTTAAAATTCAATGTCTCATTGGATCTGAGGTACCAGAGCAAGAAAAAAGATGTGTCATCTTCTTCCATTTTCCTCATGTAAAAGCTGCCCAAACAATGGAATTTGACATTTCCCCAAAGAAATTAGCAGTCCAGGAGCAAGCGAGTCTGAGAAGCTCCAGTCTGCAAAAAAGAATAGTGTTTGAGGTTACAAAATCAGACCCGAATCAGTTCCTTTGATAAGAAGAATGGGGAGTTCACATTAACTGGGGTCATTCTTTTCTCCTCACAAGGCCTCAGTTTCCTCATTTGTAAAATTAGATTACTTTAAGGTCTCTTTCAGCTCAGATGCTGTGACTCTCAGAATCATTGGACATACCTGTATGTAGACGGGATCTCAGTGAGGAATGCTAACTAATACTTAACCTACCTCTGATAAATAAATGGCAAAGTATCACAGGAAGGAAAACATTGGGTAATGGGAAAGATTTGGCTCGTGCACATGTGTACGTGTGTGTGTAACAAGTAAAAGAACAGAATTGTCAGTGAATCTTATAAATACTCAACTCAACACTGGCACAAACTGACATGGCATTTATTTCAAAGCAATTTAGCCACTGGGATTCCCAAGTCCCAAATCAAGGATGTTATTAAAAGGAAGCTCTGCAGGCACCAGAGGGGCTCATTGGCACTCCAGGCACACCTTGGCCAGAAACTTGGGCTTCCCCTTTCCTCTCTTCTCTCATTCTTCCCAGGGAGATCTCCATCCCTGGCTCCCTTGGTGACCATTGGCACCTTTGCCAAGGCATGACAGCAATTTGGCTGTTGGTATATCAGGTAATTAGATGGGGCCCTTTGGGAGTTCAGGAGACGTGAGAGGAGATTTCAACCTCTTATTTGTCAAAGGAGAGAATATATATATTTTAACAGCCTATTTTTCCTCTTTTCTTTTTCTGAAAGCAAGAAGAGGCCTTGAGAACATTTCATTCCTCTTCCTTATTTTACATATAGAGAAACTGAGGCTCAAAGAGGGTCTCCATGAGTCAGTAGCAGAATCAGGTCTCTGAATTTTTCTTAAATGAAACTATAAGTGACCATAAGACCAGCATGTAGATATAGATCTCAAATGCCATCGAATCCAATATATTTTACAGATAAGGAAGATGGGATGTAAGGGGATGAAGTGACTGACTTATCCAAAGTCCCACGGGGAGAAAATGTTAGAGGTAGAATTTGAACTCAGGTCCTTTCCCAAGGAGTCCAGGACAGAGATTCAGCTGTGATTTACAAGTTAACCAGAGAAAGCAGATGCAACCGGCTCAGAGCCTTTCCAGGAACACTTGCCAATAAACAAACCTTCATTAGAGAAGGAAGTTTGAGAGAGTTGAGCTTAGCTGGAGCCCACATCACGCTGTGTCACCCGAGACCCCATAGCCCACAGGCTGATGGCAGCTCTCCTGGCTTGTCATTTGGATAAGGGGGAGGGGGCTTTCATGTCTTCTCTCGATCCCAGCATTTCATTCTCCTCCTCACTGGGTTTTCTTTCACAGGTCTTTCAGCGTCGGGAGGATGGTTCCGTCAACTTCTTCCGAGGCTGGGAGGCCTACAGGGATGGCTTCGGCAAACTCACAGGAGAACACTGGTTAGGTACGCATCCCCATGGACCCGCGGCGGCGGCAACCCTGCTCATTTCACTCTGAGGGGTCCTGTCCACTCTGCATGGGGCTGGAGGTGGAGGGAGAATTCACTTAATAGCTGAAAACGTAAATGAGAGAGTGATAAAAATCTGCATTTATACAAGGCTTTCTCATTTTCAAAATGTTTCTGTGAATATAATTTCAAATGGTATCTTCAAGTACGTTATGAAATACAGTGGATAGGTGTTGTTATCTGCAATTGAAAGATAAAGAAACTAAGTTGAGTTTGTAGCAGAACCAGGATAAGAAGCCAGAGATAGTTTCCAAAATCTCTCCCAGCTACAATCCAATGTCTCCTAACTCCCAACTAGGGCTTTCCCATGCTGTCACCCTATTGTATGGGTGGACCCAAAATCTCCTTTTTGTGGAATAATAATAATATTAATAACTAGCATTTACATAGCCCCTTTAAAGTTTGTAAAATACTTTGTATCAAACGTTATTTAATATTTAATAAATTAAATTTAATATATTTATTATTTAATATTTTAAAAATAAATTAAATAAAGTTAATTTAATAGTATTTAGATGTAAAGGGAAGAACTCATGAAAGCTAATAGTATGAAAGGAAGGAGGGAGGAGACAGTGACCAAAAGAACCAAAGGTCAAGAATTGTACACTCACAGCAGGGGTTTCAGATCTTTCCCTCCTACCTTTACACATTTATTTAGATTTTTTTTTGGACTAGGTGAAAGAGGAGAGTCTTTGCTTCAGTTGCTATCTAGCCTTCATCCCTAATGGGAGCAGCCTCAGTGAGACTGAGACCTCTGAGAGAAGGTGGTGGCTGTAAGCAGATAGGAAAGGTCTTCCTCATGGGAGGAGGCTCCTAAAATACTCAGACTCCTATATTCATCCCCAACTACGTGTGGTGGTTGTTTAGTTTGACTGTTTCATTATGTCTCACTCTTTAGGACTCCCTTTGGGGTTTCCTTGACAGAGATGCTGCAGTGATTTGCCATTTCCTTCTCCAGCTCATTTCACAGATGAGCAAACTGAGGCAAACTGGGGTAAGCGACTTGCCCGGGATCACACAGCTAGGAAGTGTCTGAGGCCAGATATAAACTCAGGACTTTCTAGCTGCCCCAAAAGTACTTGTTAAGCCTCCAATAAGTGCTCAACATGGGGTCCATCGGTATGAAACAAATCCTGCCTTCAAAAAGCAGATAGTCTGCTTGGGGAGATAGGGGATAATGTCTGAGAAATTAGATAATAAAATGAATGATCACAGGGCCATACCTAGCTAATGTCCTAATCGGTAACAAAGACCATGACAGGCAGTATGGCTGCAATGGATAGGGAGCTGGTCTGGAACTGAGGAGGATCCAGATTCAAATCTTCCCTGTGATATGTATTACTCATGTTACTTTAGGAGAGTCATTTAACCGCCTCAGTTTCCTCATGCTGGGGTGGGACTAGAAGTCCTCTAGAGATATGATTCTATGATCCTGTGTGACAGGCAGTATGGTATAGTGAATAAAGTCAGGGAGACCTGGGTTCAAGTCCTACCTCTGATTCAGACTGACTGTATGGCCCTGAATAAGGCACTTACTTTTTAGTTTCACCCTAAGGTGATCATCTGAGATTTTTAAGTTCTAGAACATTGTTTATCTGCATTAGGAGAAAAGTTTCTTTCTCTGAAATTTAATTCTCTAAGGAAATATGGAGTCCAGGTCACAATGCAAAACACAAACTCAAATAAGTTGGAAGAGTATAAGATCTGTCTGTATGAGCTGGAATGGTGACTTTCTGGAGATGGACTGTGACCTAGACCTCCAAGAAAGGTAGTCTTTGGAGAGGACAAGAGAAGGAAACTGGGCTTTGCCAGTCTCAGAAAGGGTATAGGTCAAGGGTTCTTAACCTTTTTTTTTTAATATTATGGGCCCCTTGGGCAGGTTCGTGAAGCTTAAGGATCTCATTTCTGAATAATGCTTTTGAATATATAAAATACAATATAGAATTACTGGAAACTAATTATTTAAAAATCCAGTTAAAAAACAAAAACAAAAAAAAACCCCACACATTTCTGTTATAGTTGTTGTTTGCGATTTTTGAAGAAGACCATGACATCAGGGAGTTGATACCATGACAAGCAAGTGAATTGGATGTAAGTGAGGGTCACCTGCCTCACTTTCCTCTCCAAAGCCATCTGGGTCTAATAGAAGTGGGTCTAATAACTAAAGTAATTTGAAGTAGTAGTGAGCATGAATGATATTTCAAGATATCTGCAACAACTGTAACATGATATGAAAATATCTGAGTCCTGAAATCAGGAGGATCTGAGTTCAAATCTGGCCTCAGACACTATCTGTGTGACCCTGGGCAAGCCATTTAACCCAGCAAAAAAAGAAAAAGGAAAAAGAAAACATCTGTGATTTCTATTGATGTTATCACTGTCACTCCTGAAGTTTGTTGCCTTTTGCTCATAATTGAACGAAACGGTACCTTTCAATTACAAGGTAGTAAAAATTAAAATGTGAATTCCCCCCCCCCCTCTGAATTCACGAATCCCTGAAATCTATGAATCTCAGGTTCTGAACCCCTGGAAGAAGCAAAGTCCTGCAGGCAGGAGAGCCGCGGTCATGAGGGAGGGAGAGGGAAACGTGGAGAGGAGACCTGGCTGAGTGTGGAGGGCAGACTCCCCACGGGGGCCTGCGGGAGATAAGGATGGAGAGGCGGGTTGGGACCAGAGTGGGTTAGAGCTGGGATTGTCGGCCCGAGTAGTAGTTGCGCGGAACACCCCGGGGCCCAGGAGAAGGGAGAAGAGGAGATAATAGCAGCTGAGGTGGCAGCTGCAGCTCAGGGCTCTTCACTTCTCTGCACTCCCAGGGAGGGGACAAAAGGTCCTTGAGAGAAGCGGTGTGCTGAGAAGGGGAGAGAAAAAAGGAGAGGGGACGGGAGGGGGAAAGAGGGGAGGGAGGGAAGACAAGGTGCGGCGCTCCCCGGCATCTCCTTCCCCCATCTCCCTTTGCAGCAGATTGGAGCTGTTCTGGCTGCAGCGCAGGTATTAAGGCATCTTAATTGAAATCTATCCGCAGCTTCGAAAAGGTGCGGGAAGGAGCCGTTTAGTCGGGCCCTGATTAGCTCTTGGCAGGCGCTGGGAGCCCTGATGTGAATGTCAAAGCGAGAGGGGCGGCAGCTCCGCCACACAAAACCCGCAAACTTCCCATCGGTGTGCGGTGGGCTATTTATTTTTAAGCCCACCCATCTGTCCCCATTCCCCCCACCACCACCACCACCTCCTCTCCCTCGCCCAGCGTCTTTTAATTTGAGCTCCTGGGGAGATAGGGGATGGCTGGAACACCAAGCCCAGAGGAGGGGCTGGGAGCAAGGGAATGAAGGAGCAGTTAATTAAACCATGTAAAGGTGACGGGGGACCAGGGTGGGAAGCAGTAAGGACAAATCAATAAGGGGCTGGAGAGAAGAGAGAGCAAGCATGGAGAGTGGAGAAATCAGCCCTTTCTTCGCTTCCCTCCTCCCCTTCTTTTTTTTCCCCTCTTAAGGAGTAAAGGGATGGGGGGGGGGGGGTAGGGGGTGGGGAGAAGCTGATATGACCAGGGAAGAAAATGATATTTAAAATAATTTCTTAACTCCTGCAGAACAGAGATATTACTCCAGGAATCCAAGGGGCACCTCAACCCTTGGAAAATCTGTGAGCAAGATAGGACAGATTTATAGCTCACGATCTCTTAGAGCCGTGGTCCCTAAGGTCCCTTGAACTTAGAGCTAGCTGGATCATAGATTCAGAGCTGGAAGAAGCCTTTCCAGATTGTGGTATCGAATATTTAAAGATGGAAGAGGGCTTCAAGGTGACAGAGTCCAACCCTCTCATTTCACTGATGAGGAAATTGAGCCCAGGGTCCAAAGTGACTTGCCCAGAGTCACACAGATAGCAAGGAGATTTAATCTTTATAGATTAAGAAGCTGAACTCCAGAGACAAGAAGTGGCTTGGTCACCCAGGTGGTAGTTGGCAGGGTCAGGATTTTAAAATGAGGTCCTCTGACCCCTTAAACGAATGCTCTTTCCATTACACTACACTGCCTTCCAAGTTTGTACTCAGCATTAATCATTTTCGTTTTCAGCAAACCTCCTCACTTCCCCCCAAGACACCCAGAGCCTTCTTGCTCCTGCATCCTTGGGACTAAAGCATATAATAAATTCATTCACATTCAGGAGTTTGCAACATGAGAATTTGCATTTTGAGAGGCTCAAGGGAGTGAGCAATGTTCAACCCAAAAGACTGACTCATTAAAAGTAGATTTCCAGGCATCAGGGACAAGCTAATGGGGGAGATGTTTCAGGAGGGGGTAGGGCCTTTCCCTGGTCCCCCGAATTCCCTTCTGGCCACTTAGGGTGATTTGCAGATGAGGAAACTGAAACTGGGAGAGGTCAAAGGACTTGCCTAGTGTTACATATTTATCACATTCTTTATATTATTATGTCCTATCCCTGTCCAAATTAGTAAGCTCCTTAAAGTGTGTGTGTTGGGTTGGGGGGATGGAGAGGAGGGAGTGTGTGTGTGTGTGTGTGTGTGTGTGTGTGTGTGTTTTTCATTTCTGCAGCCCTTCACAGTGCCCTGAACACAATTGGCTCTTAGTCAATTCTTACTAAATGAATGAATGAATGAATGCTGGCAGAATGTAGCAGCATTCTGTGGAAGAAAAGGGGGTTTGGATGTTGGAAAAGCATGAAGCTAGGGCAAAGCCAGGAGGAGGAAATGAAGGGTGCTTCTGGAAGGGATTCTGGAGCTAACCTTGTAAAGAATGGCACGGAAGTTTAAGTGGTCGAAGAAGTGAAAGCAAAGGGATATAGTCTATGTGGGTTTGTGACCGAATGGAGATATGTGGCCACAAACTTTCTTCTCCCCTCTCTTTCTACAGTCAGGCAGTCTCTCAGCAAAAGCAAGAGGACAACTAGAAAGTCATACAGCTTGTTTTAGTTTTTGAAAAAAAGATGTTCATCCTGAGATGCTTAAAACCCAAGTGCAAGAACAATCATCAAATAATATTATTTTATGATGAGCTATTTTTTTGTTGTTTGCTTAATTCAGTCCTATCCAACTTCAAGACCCCATTTGGGTTTTATTGGCAGAGATACTGGAACGGTTTGCCATTTCCTTCTCTGGTTCATTTTACAGATGAGGAAACTGAGGTAAACAGGTATAAGTACCTCTGCCAGAGTCACACAGCTAGTAAGTGTCTGAGGCCAGATTTAACTCAGGAAGATGAGTCTTCCTGACTCTTGGCCTGGTACTTTCTATTCATTCCACTATCTAGCTGCCCCAACTGAGAGCAATTAGGGAGCAATTTAGTTATTATCATGTAATCATATTCATGACAAAAGTTAAAATTGTGGAATTTTAGCTTTTTTCAATTATTTGAAGGGCTGACATGGAGAAGGACAGACTTATTTTTCTTGGCTCCAGAGAAAAGAATTAGGAATAAAGGATAAATATTACAAGATAAAAAAGCAGGCTCCATGTCAGGACAAAACTCCCAATAAGTGGAACTGTCCCAAAGTATAATGGGCTGCCATAGGAAACACTGAGATCCCTCTCACTGGAGGCCTTTAGGCTAAGGAGGTGATGATTTGTCAAATATATGAGAGTGGAGATTCCTGTTGGTCATGGATTGGTCTAGCAGGCCACTGAGGTCTCTTCTAACTCTAAAGTTCAGTGAGTCTGTGAAAAGCAATTGACATTTGTGTTATATAAGTGACTTTTAAAGATTTGCTGGAAAACGGAAAATTCAGTCATTGGAGAAGTATATTTGAAGCAAATAACCAAAAAGCATGTATAGCTACTGCTGGGCACATAATGAGTTTAAGTTAAAGGTTATGAGGACACCTGACCCACAAGATGGGGAGAATGAAGAGGAAATAGAGAAATATATATGCATGTGGGTCAGCTTATGCTACATCAATATCAGAAATGCATAGGCACTGATGGCAAACATTTTGAACAGTTGGTTCATTAAGCTATGTGCTGTCATGAATTAATATCAGAATTGTGATTAGTGACCAGTACATTTATTTCTATTTCTTTGATACTTTGAAGACTCTGTGATTTTACTGATGTACCTCTTCCCAATGTTTCCAGTTGTGATCACCTATGCCTTCCTCTGCTTTGCAACTCTCACCCATGATCTTCCACAAATCCTTCAGAAAAGAGTCCATCTAAGATGCTGGTAGTCTTCCTCTAGAAATGAACATTTCATGGAAACCATATGGATAGCATATGGGCTATCCAATGCATTCTCCCTCCCTTCCTTCCTCTCTTATTCTCTCCCTCCCTCCCTCCCTCTCTTCCTCCTCTTCTTCCTCTTCCTCCTCTTCCTCCTTCTCCTCTTTCTTCTTTTTTTTTCTTCTTCTTCTTCTCCTCTCTCTGTCTGTGTCTGTGTCTGTGTCTGTGTCTGTGTGTGTCTCTCTCTCTGTCTCTGTGTCTGTCTGTGTCTGTCTGTGTCTGTCTCTCTCTCTCTCTCCTCTCTCCTGTGTGTGTCTCTCTCTCTTCTGTCTCTCCGTCTCTGGATCTTTCTCCACCTCCCATGACTGGCCTATCTCCTTTAATACTCATACTTATTTTTGATCATAGTCTTTCTCTTTCACAGTTCTTCATTAGTCACATGTTGTTGCCTGTCCATTATTCTTTAGATGACCTGTAACTTTAATTCTTCCGAGAGTTTGTTAGCTTCTGTGAGTCGCAGTCACACAGCATTCTTAGGGAATATTTATTTATAAAATGTAGCTCGCTCCTCCTGAAACTACCTCTCTTATTGGACCCAAGACTACCACACAGTCCAAGCCATCATGGGAGAGAGAACCAAGTATAGCAGGGGTTTAACAGATTGGAGGTCAAAACCAGCAGGTTATCAGCGGTGACAAAGAATTGGGAGCTGCTAACCTAGACATTTTGTCTTCTTTCACTTGTAAGTAAAAGGTGGCAGGTTCCTCACTGAAGCTAAAGTGGTGAAGATTCTTGCTTTCTTCTCGTTCCATTAAAATGCACACGTTAAAAGCACAGGGCTTAGAGTTCTAGAAAGACAGACAGGAGGGAGAGACTGAGAAAGATGTAAACCTCACTGATGAAATGTCACTCGCTGCTGATAACTCATAAGATGTTTAATTAAATGCCCTCTTAATCAAGAGCTAATCAAACCAGCAGGAAAGCTGTATGTGGGGGGTAGTTATGTGTGCATGTGTGTGTGCTCACGCATGCAGTTACTGATGAAGTCAGCCCTACGCTGATGTGAAGCATGCTAAAAGAAAGAAGGGAGGGAAAGACAGAATGAGGAAAGGAGATGAATTTTAGAGCTGAAAGAGACTTTTAAATGGAATATTAGAACTTGAAAGAGTTTTAAACCCAAGGACATCAAGGACTATAGAATGTAGACTATCAGAGCTAAAGGGGACCTGAGGACACAGAAGGGACATTAGATTGCCCACTATTCTGCTGCCCTGGAAACATTTGGAAAGGAATTTGAGGTATTACAAGACCATAGCAACTGTGAGCAATTATGAGCAACCCTCTCTGTTGTCACTATCTTAACACTGATAAATTTGGAGAATAACTCCTAACCAAGTGCCTACCTAAAAATAATTTGTTATGATTTGGCTAGATGGAAGCAGGGGTAAGAGGTTTTAGTCCTATTTGTATTATTAATGATGACAGTTGTATTAACTTAAAGAAGTCACTTCCTCTCTCCAGATCTCAATTTTCCTATATATAAAGTGGGGGTGAAATGAGGAAAGGGATTTGAATAGTGGACCTCTAAAGTGTCTTCTAGCTCTGCTGTTCTGTGTTCTAAGGTGCCTTTCAGTTCTAATATTCAAATATTCTATTAATTCTATTCTAATATAATATATAATATAATAATTCTATTCTAATAATTCCAATAAAATAGTTTAAAGTTTCTAACATTTCATTTTGCTATCTCTTCTATCTCTACCATTCTATGTTTTAAGGTTCCCTCTAGCTCTAGTGATCTATGGTCTATGGCCCCATTGCACTCTAGTATTGTAGGGTTTAAGGTTACTTTCGGCTCTATCATTTTATAATTCTATAAATCCATTCTAAAATAGTTTTATAGGGGCAGCTACATGGCCAAGTGGATAGAGCACGGGCCCTGGAGGTAGGACCTGAGTTCAAATGTGGCCTCAGATACTTAATGTTTCCTAGCAAGTCAGTTAATGACAATTGCCTTTCAAAACAAACAATAAAATAGGTTGATAATCCACAAGAATTTCTGGGAAGGGTTTGATTTTGGTTTTGGGCATAGACTTGGGGTTTCCTAGGAGTAAAGAACTCTCTCCACCAGCCAGTGGCAACTCACCTGTAACTTTTAGGCCTCAGGATTGAGAGGTTATCGGTTTGCACCTGACCACAGGTGAGTGTTTCTCGGAGGGAAAGCTTGAGCCCAGAACCAGGTCTTCCTGACTCTAAAACCAGTGTTCCATCCATGCTACCTCTCTTTCATAATTGCCATTTAACAAAAATCTTCAAGGAAGAGAGGAAACTGAAGGAAGAGGGCCCAGAGATTATTTTCTTCTCCCTGGCAACATACCCATTATGAATGGGCACACACAGGAAGAAGTGGGTGGCTGGGGGGTGCAGTGTGCTTGGCAGGAGTCAGGAGGACTCATCTTCCTGAGTCCAGATATAGGCTCAGACACTCAGCTGTGTGACCCTGAGCTTGATCCCGAACCCTGTTTGCCTGTTTGCCTGTTTGCCTATAAAATGACTTGGAGAAGGAAATGGCAAACCCCTCCATTATCTTTGCCAAGAAAACCCTGAATAGGGTCATGAAGAATCAATCACAACTGAAAAATGATTGAAAAATGTATTGTTTGTTGTTCCTTCATGCTTGAAGAGGAACAAAATGACATCATGATGCTGGGGCCAAGATATGCTATGTTTTGGTTGTGGTTAATCAGACCCATCCAAGTTCAAAAGGCCGCAGGTCAGCCACAAATAGTCTGTTTGAACACCTGGGATGGAGATGGCTCTGGGTTTGAACATCTCACGTTTTCTTTGTGCCTCTGTGATTCTGCATTGGTCATAAAGCAGTTTAAAGGGTACACCCCATCCTGGGCCATCCAGCATCTCCCATGAATCACCATTAACACTGAAGTTCTTTAGAGAGATCTTGAGAATGTCCTTCTGTCTCCAAATGTGTGCTTGCCTAGTGTGAGCTCCCAGTAAAACAGTCTTTTTAGGGAAATGCATTTTTGGCATTCAGACTATGTGTCCAGCCCATCAGGGTTTGAATGCTGGCAATGCAGCCGAAGAAAGGACCTCCGTGATGGTACTTTGTCTTTCCAGGTGATCTTCAGAATTGTCCTAAGACAATTTAATAGAAGCAGTTGAAATCCTTGGCAAGGCACTGGCAGAGTGTCTAAGTTTCAGACATACAACAATGAAGTCGGCACAATAGCTCTGCAAACCTTCAGTTGACTGAACAGCAACATACAGGCAGAAGGAAGTAGTATCAGGGATAAAGGGATAGCTATAGTACCCATTTCCACTCAAGAGCACAACTCTGCTCTCTCTAGCTATAGAGCTTGGTTTGTATGGTTCCTTAATTCCCATGATGTGCTCAACTCCCTCACAGATTCCCAACCCTCTCCTTCCTTTGTCTCCCTTGTTCTTAGGGCTCAAAAGGATTCATGCTCTGACCATGCAGGCCACCTATGAGCTCCACATAGACTTGGAGGACTTTGACAATGGCACAGCCTATGCCCACTACGGAAACTTTGCTGTGGGATTGTTCTCTGTGGATCCAGAGGAAGATGGCTACCCAATCACCATCGCTGATTACTCTGGCACTGCAGGTATGGTTTAATGATGGGCTAGCTCAGCAGGGTCCAGTGTGGATATTTTTGGAGCAAGAAATTTGCATCAGAATCATCCAGTGATGGATGTTGGATGTGATGGAGTTGAAGAGAGTATTCAGGCAGAAATAGATGTATTTTGGATAGATGTTCTCCCAATCAACAGAGTTCTGTGGTGTTATGCTTTGTGCTTGAGCTAAACGCTCTTTTCTGAATCTAGACCCTAGGAAGAAGAAACATAAGCACAAAGGCAGAATTATGCTAAGGTTATGGGAACAAATCAAGATAATCACCAAGGAGGAGACTAAGTAGGATGGGCAGTAGTTCAAAGATGCAATGGATGGAGGAGGGGAAGCTGGTACAAAAGACTTCTCTACTCAGGGGCTTTAGTCCCTTCTATTTCCTTTCTGCCATTTCTATGGGGCTAAGGCTACCTAGCCCTGACCCTCCCTTTTCCTCTTAGGCTACCTACTTGCTCTTAATCTGACCTACAAATTCATTTTCACCATTTTCAGCTGTATACTGTGATGAGACCACCCTCTGAATTCCCCTAGGAAGGCTGACCCCATGAGCATTAAGAGTTGCTCTAGACCATTGCCAGCCATGCACACTTCTTTCCATTGTCCCCTGGATTATTTCTCTCCTCCTTTCCCTTACCTGGGGATGAAGCCTATTACTCCACACACACTCATACCCTCTCCCCGCCAAGGTTTCTTTAGTCCTGATGATGACCTAGAGTTAAAGTTTGTCCAGTGAGCTATTTCAGAACTGTATTACAAATGGAAATAAGTCCATTAGGCCAGTTCAGAGGTGACCATGGGTGGATGGGATAAGATTGGATCTCAGTGTCACATCTGGCCACCCTCCTGAATACAAATAATCATGAAGGCTGTTGGTGGATCCTGGATGTCTAGCGTGAGAATTCTGGGGACAGTCTTGATAGGATTTATCTGGTATAAGGTACAGGGAATAGGGGCTAAAAAGGAAAATGTAAGGCTTTATCCAGAAGAACCTTGTGTAGAAAGAACGCTACACACTGATCTTTATCTGAGAAAGTCAAACCAGTTGTCATTTTGGGTGTCCTCTCCTACACAAGCTCTTCATGGTCACCCTGGATGTTAGTGTTCTCTGTTCCTCAAATGATCTCAGATGTGGCACAAGATACACATGTATCTGAAGGCAAGATCTGTTTTTCTTCTTTCTCTTGGAATTCCCAAGTGCTATCAGAGTCCCTTGCATGTAGCACTTGATACTTGATAAATATGAATTTAATTTCATTTTAGAAAGGATGTAACTACCAATATATAGAGCACCATGTAAGGTTTGGAAGGAAATGAGATTTCTTAGAAAGAATGAGGTCAACTTAAGTCTAGGTCTCTGGCTACTGCTACTGCTTTGCTTCTTTGCCTTTTTGAAGGTGATTGAATTGTGATCCTGAGATGGTTATGTTCAGGCTTGGCGACAGTTGGAGGGGTTAAGAGAGGTAGGTTCCTCAACTAGTGCTGCATATACTAGAGAAGTTGCTTCTAGACATCCACTGCACTACTTCCTGCAGGAGAAGATAAACCTAATCCCTGGTTTAGCTTGTCAGATGTCACACACTTGGATGAAATTGTAAGGGAAAGTGTGGGACTAAGACAAAATGTGTGAAATATTGACTTAGCCATCCCACAGACTGACTTGTGCTATTTCCACTTGTTTTATCTCCACTTCCTAAGGCAGTATAACCAAAGTTACACGTTATTATTGCTGATTCTTTAAGGTTTTCTATCAGTGAGTATTTGGAATTCTTATATGTTTAGCATTTTGTGTGAGTTCTTGTGTATAGAAAAATTATCATTTTTAATATCTGAAAAGAAATAAGGAAAATTAAATTTTAAATGAAGTCCCTGTCCTAATAGACCTTACAGTTTAGTAAACTAAATGCTTCCTTCCTTCTTTGGCCCTCACTGAGCTTCTCATTCAAGTGAAGGGAGAGGATGGATAAGATGATGACTAAGGTTCCTTTATAGATCTGAAGTTCTGTGATTTATATTCCAGTGCCTGTTCTAGTTCAGTCCATTACATCACTGCAGAAAGCAAATGAGATGTTGGGTAGGTAGGTGGTAGGATAGATTCATGGGTAAATCACAGGTGACAAATTTAGTGTCAGAAGGGAACTTAGTCCAACTCCATTTATTATGCTTAGAAAAATTGTCACTTGCCTAAGGTCACCAAGACAATTAATAGGAAGTAATATCTGAACCCATTTCTTCCAAACTCCAGGTTAAATATTCTGTTCACTATCCTTTAAATAGAAGTTTCTTCCACCATAAAATGTAGATAATAACATTTATAGTCTTCCATTCTATAGAGTTTCTGTGGAAAATAGTTTTGAAAACCTTGAAGCACCAGAGAAATATGAACTACTACTTTTATCTGGGTTTTATTTATGTGTATGTGTGTGTGTTGGGATACAGGTGATTCCTTCCTGAAACACAATGGTATGAAGTTCACCACCAAGGACCAGGACAACGATCACTCAGAGAATAACTGTGCTGCTTTCTACCATGGGGCCTGGTGGTACCGCAACTGCCACACCTCCAACCTCAACGGTCAGTACCTCAGGGGTCACCACTCTTCCTATGCAGATGGCATCGAGTGGTCATCCTGGACGGGATGGCAGTATTCGCTCAAATTCACTGAGATGAAGATCCGACCAGTCAGAGAGGAAAATTAGGACTTCCAGCTCCGGCCCTATCCTCCCTCAGCTCCCTCTTTCTTCTTCTGCCCTTGCTACTCTGCCTTCCATTTTCTCCCCCAACTCTTGTGTTGTTTTGTCCATGAGTCAGGGTGAACTGTCCTCCCAATGGTGATGATACTGTGATACACAGTGGTCCCTGCAGGCAAAGAGTTGAGAAAAGCCAGAAACAAAGACTTTTTCAGTTTCAGAACTCTAAAACTTTCCTCTGTATCAGCTGGTGGGAGGTAAATTTTGGAGATGGAAAAAAATTATATATATATATATATATATATATATATATATATATATCAGGGTGTTTATATATATATATATATACATACACATATATTCACACATTGGTAGCTATATCTAGGTATAGACATAACTCTGAAGATGACTTTAAGATCCATATTTTATACCTGCCCTAGATTTTTACTCATCCAATTGGTATTTTTGCCAGGTTTGGATCTAATTGGATTTGTCAAAATTCTGTCTTCCTGTATAGATGCCATGGTAATAATAGATTCCACCAGAGTTGGAGGTACAGAAAGAAGAGAAGATGGGATATGGAGGGCAATGAGAAAGAGTGGGTATCTCTGATGATGTTTGAGAGGAAAAGTCTGAAGGGACCCAGGAAAGGAGTCGTGAAGTAAGGAATAGGGGTGTTTTTGTTTGGATCTCTTCTGTTGGGACCTGAATCCAGCCAGGTCAGCCTTCAAAAGTTCTCCCCCTCATCTGATCTCGGACTTGACAATGGTGAATAGAGGTTGGCCTGGGTCTGTACATAAAGTAGTGTCCCTGGGGCCAGGAGATTGGCTCAGACTGGACCAGAGGTGGTCCAGAGGATTCCCAAGCACTAGGCAACGGTGATGGGGCAGATCAGGAAGCAGGGTGGGTTGCACAAGGTGGTGAGGACTGGACAAAGAGGCAGGGAGAGGGTCTTTTGCTGTGCACCTTGAGACCAGTGTGGACTTCCAAACCTTCAGGCGTCATGCAAGTCTCTAGCCCCTCGGCCCATCCCTGTCTTCTCTGCAGGCAGGATTCCCAGGCTGGACCCCTTCTCAATATCCTCGCCCAGAAATTCACCTCTAGCCTTGTTGCTGATCTTGTAGCTGAGAAGAGGCTGCAGCCTGGAGCTGGGCACTGATCTGGTAGCTTCTTTCTCCTCTTGCCTGTGTGGACTGGGTGGCTCTCAGACTGACCCTGGGGCCTGGGAGGTTGGGCCAGGCTGGACTGTGGCAGGCCTGCCCAGGCCTTGCCTAAGTGTAGAGCATCCCCTTCAGTCTCAGACAGCACAACCTTACTCCTTTAAGAAGCCCGGGCCTCAGAGAGCCCTTTTTTTGTCCTGCTCTGGCACCTTTCCCACGTGGACCATTTATTCGGG